>NC_135737.1:26080430-26449180 GCF_041903045.1 Epinephelus lanceolatus
GTTCCTGTTTAGCGCATATTGGGATTGTGGAGAGTGTGTCTTCACACAGCGTCGTATTCAGCAGTGTGCTGATGATCCATGGAAGAAACGCCACCGTGACATCTCTGGCCTCACCTTACATCCTGAAAAAACATGATCACTGCACCTTCCCTAAACTGACTCCTTGGCGGAGCTACTTCTTTGATGACGTTAATGTCTTCGCTGATTTCAACCATGACTCTACTCTCCAGTCACTTCATTTCATTTTATCCAGGTGCTACCGTCCTTAAGTCACCGCTTTTAGCTCTAACCAACACCAGTTAATCAGTTCCTGTATACATCATCATATTACTTGAAAATGTTTTCAGTCGGTCATTATTTATTAGTAACTGAAAAAGTAATTAGATTACTAATAACTAATCTTCTGTAGCACGTGACACCAGGGTTAAACATGACAACCTGCAACTTTGGAGGTATTCGCTGACCATTATTTGCCCCTACTGAACGTCCCTCTGTGCATTGTGTGTATTTCAATCAAGGCATATTCCCTCTCCTATGGTGGTTGGTGAGCCCTTATGTCCCACCCCTAGCCTCTTCTATAAGTTAACACATCTGACACCTTCTGTTGACTGACAGACGTCAAAATGTCCTATTAGTGGAGCATTATAAGGATTAACTACAATGCTTTGCTGGGTTTCAACCTGTAATCACCACTAAAGATAGTAATCATTACTGTAACACTGCTCAACATGGTGCTCAGTGACATTCATCTATACACTGTGAAATATACTGTAATGATTCAAGATTTACATTTTAAGTAAAAGCTCTGCAGGAAAAGTAGCTAACTGTTAGTGATGGGGTTGTTAAATAAGTTGTACTTTAATCATTACTCTCTTAAAGTAATGCACTCCTTTACTTAATAACTCCCTGAAACTGAATGAAACTACATCAATTTATAAAACAATCTAAAAGAGGTTGGCCTTTATAACACTACATACTACAAATGGTAATTGCCTTAAATAATATATCCATTGGCCTCAAAAAAAAAAAAAAAATTAAAGAGACTTCCTAGCTCTATTAGAGGAAAGAAACATTTTTAAATGGCACATGAGGTCCATTTGATGGGGAAACCACACTTGCTGGAGTCACTGACTCACCAAACCACGGCTTTATAGTAGACTAATCCAGTTTATTTGACATCTCAATTACCAAAAGCAGTGTATGAGAAGAAGTAACTCAAATTGTTTAAGACAGCTGACTCTTCCACGGAGTCAATACAAGACTGCAGAAGACTGCTTTGATGCAGGGAACACATCCCCCTCAAAAGTGAGAACATGTATATTTGCCCGAAAACATGAATGTAGCAGAGACAGAGACGTGCCACAATTTTCTTCGAGATTCTTTGACCCCAAAGCCCCAGTTTCCTGTGTGCCCCCACGTCACCCCTCAATGTTTAAACATACCTACCTACACGCCCTTGACCGATGTGATTATTTTATTAGTAACTGTAATGTAATTACGGAATGTATTAACAGTAACACGTCACGTTACTGCATTACAGACAAATGTAATGTGATTACAGTAATGTGTAACTTTGTATCACTACTTTCTTCTTTGCTGTCCGGTAGCTGGTCTCATGTAAGAATGCTAATATGTATCTTGACTGTTAACATAAGCTAAACAGCTATCAGCTTTGTGATTTAGGTTTTGAAATATTATGCTAATCTTTGTCATTACGACTTAATTATTGTTATTTTTGTGCCAATTACATGACAAATGGCAGCCATTTGCACACGTCCTTCACACATACAGTTGTATGTTTACATTGAAATGGCAGGATTTATCATGTCATTATCTATAAAGCTAGTAATTGATAAGCAGCAATACCAGGTGTAAAAATATGCTACAAAGAACCAAAACCCAAATCATCAAAGGATTAAGCTGTAATGCATCGAATTTATGTTTCTCAATGGCTAATTCTTTTGTCCTTACTTGCATAGAATTTTTTGTTGTACTGCACATTTATTTAAGATAAAATATCTAATATAAGCCAAATTGAAGCTAGAAAGCCTATTTTCCTTTTTCTGGCACATTTTCTATATCAATATATTTTCTATTAGTTTTTGTATTTTAAGCAACAGAAATGTATTGCATGTTTTTTTGTAACAGGAGTGCATTATGCTTTATACATTTATCTAAATAAAAAATATATATATATACTGAATGCTGTTGTGTCATGTTGCCATTAGTGGAGGCTTATGGTGAATACTTTGGAATTGCAGGATGCATATTTTATTCTACACAGTAGCCTGATGTTTTATGTTGGACAGAAAATCTGCAAAAGAAAATAAATTAAAAAAAAATAAAATAATTAAGACCAGACTTCCTCATCCATTGAGCTGTTCCCCTACTTCAGGTAGGCTCTTGCCTAGATAGAAATCATTCTGTCTCTTGATGCAAACAAACCTTTTAATTTCTTTGAGGGGCAATGTTACTCATATGCTGCATGGGTAGCATTGATAACTTTGCCCCGCTGCTATGATGTTGACAAAGAACGTCAGCTCAAAATATCTCTCATGTAGCTCTCAACAACACTTACATTCAACAATAATTTAGCCATGACCCTGTAACACCACACACTAGATTTCTCTGTATGTAGATGATAAATTGCTCTTAATTCACAATGTCCCTGGCCTTCCCATTAGACATGTTTTTCAGAACATCAGATATTTTAGAGTTTTCATCCATCCTTTACTTGTAAACACAAAGAAATAAGATACATAAAGCAGAGATGGCATGTAATTTACAAATATTAAAAATCTAGCATTTTTTGCATGCCTGTGCTGATGTACAAAGAATCCAAATAAAAGAAAAGTTAATGAATTTAAGTCAGAAGGGTTTGTCTTTTCAAACAGCAAAACTATTTGCCAAGTGCACTGTACTTCCCAGACAGCCCTTTCCAACTGGGAACTGAACTGAATTTGAACTTACCCTTTTAAATGCCAAAGTCACACAACAACACAAACTAATGGATCAAGGATGCAGTAGATCAGCAGGTCCTGTGTTCAGCGAGGTTTTTGTCAACTAAGTCTTGGCTTACAAGGTGTCATGGGTGTGGTCCGAACTCAATAGTAGTACCAAAGACAGTTTAAAATAGTCTTAAATGAAACCACTTGTCAAACACAGAGAGAGCAGGCAGGTGAAAAAACAGTGGGAGTCAATTTGTTGGCTTGGAACCCTCCAAGACGCAGACGGTCCGATGCCAGGTGAACACACAAGGGAAGCCAAGTGAGAAGCTTGCTGTAGGTAAACCGAAACAGGGAAGGAGTCGAGGAACCAGCAGTGAGGCAGAATACGCAGCCACGTGGTGAGGTAATCCACAGCACAGGGAATCAGGGGCAGTAGAGCAGGTAAACTCACAACAGAGAGCTGACTGGCAGTTCTTCACACAGCCAACAGGCAAACAGAAACCAGGAACATAGAGACAGAGCTCTTGGTCGGGGACCGAAGGCTGAGTGGTTTAAAGGGGAGCAGGCGAAGCATGAGATTCAGAGGCAGGTGAGGTCGGCAACAATAATAATAATATTGTTGCATAAAAGCAAGAAAGCCTTGCATGGGTATGACAAATAACAATCTGGCAACAAGAGGCTGTGAAGCTGGAGTATATATAGTGGCAGGGAGTAATGAGGCACAGGTGTGAGCAGTTGGCTTGATGAGGTGGGTGTGGTGGACCAGCAGGAGTGGGAGATGTGTGGATAGGTGATAGGCGGCGTGAGTGTTTAAATTTACTGGGTTAACTGAAAGAGTATAGCCGTTTCAAGAACTTGTGTTCTTGTGGACTTCACAGTCACAGCCCAGGTACTTTTCCACAAGCCTGAGTGTCAGACTGAAGCTCCCAGAACCTTCAGTCTGACATGGCTTCCATTGAAGGCGATTTACAAGGGGGAGGGAATTTTTTTCCTAACCAATCAGTAGAGATCAACGACTCACCCAGAATCTGACGTCATTAGTATCCATGCCTCGGGGGTGCCGAAAACAAGCGAGCATTGCCCGATTAAAATGTCTCCGTCGTCGTGCACGCCCAGCTGCATCGCCGTTAAATCCAGTTTAGCAGCTTCCTTAATTTGGTCCTCCATTAACGCGAGTAGTGGCAAAATACCTCGATAGCATTGTTAATGTGGTCTGTAGGATCTGTAGCGGTCGCCATTTTTGCTATCCTCACCAGTTACCCACCGGCGCACAGCTTGACATCAGCGTGGCGCTGATTGGCTAATCACTAGAGCCGCCCCCACCCCCGGCGTTCATTGGTCCGTCCAGCGTTTGGACGAGATAAATCGCAAATTCATTGAAGTATGCCAGACCAGAGATGCAAGCCTACTCAGCTGAGTGGGCGGGGTCTATGGTCTGGAACCAGGCTACTTTTCCACTTCAAAGTTCACATCTAGCCAAGTTCAGTCCAAATGCCCAGATGTGTTCTTGCCATGCCCCTTTTATCGGGCATGCATAGGAGCAGACTTGTGTGGACTTAAGACAGCCAGGTATCCCAGCATGCATTTCGCAACAATCATCGGAAATGGAAAGTGAGGGAAAGGCACACAATTGAAAGTCGTAATTACCAATACGTGTTACAACCCAGCTCGCAGGGGAAAGGGAGGCAACACAAAAACCCAGATGTTAAAGGGTAAGGCAGTTTATTGCAACTCAAATGAAGGAAGTCTGGTTAACAAAGAACTGAGAACAAACCAAGGAAGAGGGCCGGTGGGTGCTGTTTAACTCAAAAAACAAGTATAACAAAAGGAGGACTCACTCAGAGTTTAATCTACAATCTGTCTAATCAAAAATGAAAGGGAAAACAAACGCCGACTGTCTAATGCAGCTTTTAAAACAAACAACAACAAAACAGCACCCCTGCACCTAGTGTCTCTATACAGGTAATTGTCTAAGTGTGGATGGAAATGTTTGGAATCAGTCAAAAGGGTAGCAATTTCTAACAACCTGGCCACACTTCAAAAGTTCACAAAAATCTACAAAAGCTTATGACAAGCTTCAAATGCTATCAGTGGGCTAACCAACACAACACAAAGTTATCAGGCAACAAGGCCAGCTGCCACCACCAGTCAGCCAGCCTGACTGACAGACTGGCAGGGCACTTATAGATGACGGTCTTGATTGAATGGCTGGGATTGGTCCACTGCACCTGTGCCGCACCAATCAGGGACCCAGGTGAGCTGTGGATTGGTCAGTCAGAAGCAGCAGAGGCCACACCAATCAGAACAGAGGAGGTGGAGCTTCTGAGTCCAGTGGAGGTGCAGGCAGCTCGGCACACAGAGGGAAAAATTAGTGTTGCAAACACACACACACAATGAAGGTGGAAAGAGCGGCGGCCATAACAATATGTTACTGTTGTTTTGTCACGGAACGTAGTGTTTTCATGCGTAGTTTAAACTTCCAACCCATGGTCGATGTATTAATATAGAGCCCACTTGAATGTGAGGTCCCGCTAGATGACAGTGGTGTCAGTGCTCATAGATAATAAACGTGTGTATGAGCGCTCAGGCTGCCCCACTGAGAGCAGCCTCTCTCAGGTAGTCCTTTTGAAATTCGTAGCTGATATCTCTGTAGTGGTTAAATATGAAATGTAATTTGTTTGGGGTATGTCTAATGGGCAATATTCAGTCTCAGTATATAAGATACAGTACAGGCCAAAAGTTTGGACACACCTTCTCATTCAATGCGTTTTCTTTATTTTCATGACTATTTACATTGTAGATTCTCACTGAAGGCATCAAAACTATGAATGAACACATGTGGAGTTATGTACTTAACAAAAAAAGGTGAAATACCTGAAAACATGTTTTATATTCTAGTTTCTTCAAAATAGCCACCCTTTGCTCTGATTACTGCTTTGCACACTCTTGGCATTCTCTCGATGAGCTTCAAGAGGTAGTCACCTGAAATGGTTTTCACTTCACAGGTGTGCCTTATCAGGGTTAATTAGTGGAATTTCTTGCTTTATCAATGGGGTTGGGACCATCAGTTGTGTTGTGCAGAAGTCAGGTTAATACACAGCCGACAGCCCTATTGGACAACTGTTAAAATTCATATTATGGCAAGAACCAATCAGCTAACTAAAGAAAAACGAGTGGCCATCATTACTTTAAGAAATGAAGGTCAGTCAGTCCAGAAAATTGCAAAAACTTTAAATGTGTCCCCAAGTGGAGTCGCAAAAACCATCAAGTGCTACAACGAAACTGGCACACATGAGGACCGACCCAGGAAAGGAAGACCAAGAGTCACCTCTGCTTCTGAGGATAAGTTCATCCGAGTCACCAGCCTCAGAAATGGCAAGTTAACAGCAGCTCAGATCAGAGACCAGATGAATGCCACACAGAGTTCTAGCAGCAGACCCATCTCTAGAACAACTGTTAAGAGGAGACTGCGCCAATCAGGCCTTCATGGTCAAATAGCTGCTAGGAAACCACTGCTAAGGAGAGGCAACAAGCAGAAGAGATTTGTTTGGGCCAAGAAACACAAGGAATGGACATTAGACCAGTGGAAATCTGTGCTTTGGTCTGATGAGTCCAAATTTGAGATCTTTGGTTCCAACCGCCGTGTCTTTGTGAGACGCAGAATAGGTGAACGGATGGATTCCACATGCCTGGTTCCCACTGTGAAGCATGGAGGAGGAGGTGTGATGGTGTGGGGGTGTTTTGCTGGTGACACTGTTGGGGATTTATTCAAAACTGAAGGCACACTGAACCAGCATGGCTACCACAGCATCCTGCAGCGACATGCCATCCCATCCGGTTTGCGTTTAGTTGGACGATCATTTATTTTTCAACAGGACAATGACCCCAAACACACCTCCAGGCTGTGTAAGGGCTATTTGACCAAGAAGGAGAGTGATGGAGTGCTGCGGCAGATGACCTGGCCTCCACAGTCACCGGACCTGAACCCAATCCAGATGGTTTGGGGTGAGCTGGACCGCAGAGTGAAGGCAAAGGGGCCAACAAGTGCTAAACACCTCTGGGAACTCCTTCAAGACTGTTGGAAAACGATTTCAGGTGACTACCTCTTGAAGCTCATCGAGAGAATGCCAAGAGTGTGCAAAGCAGTAATCAGAGCAAAGGGTGGCTATTTTGAAGAAACTAGAATATAAAACATGTTTTCAGTTATTTCACCTCTTTTTGTTAAGTACATAACTCCACATGTGTTCATTCATAGTTTTGATGCCTTCAGTGAGAATCTACAATGTAAATAGTCATGAAAATAAAGAAAACGCATTGAATGAGAAGGTGTGTCCAAACTTTTGGCCTGTACTGTACATTATTATATTATTAAATGTTGTAACATTGTTAATGTAATTGTTGTTCTTTGTATGTATTCTTTTGCTTATTTATGTGTTTTTACCATTCAATAATGATTTTAATTTAAAGCCTCAGTGTGTAAAAATGGTGAGTAACAGTGACATCAGCGGTCAAATTCTAGATTGCAGGGCTCACTCGCACTCACTCGCTCACCCCTCCCGTCGGGTAAGTGACGGTGGCCTCGTAGGACAGAAAGCCTTGCGCAGACAGAGATGGCATCATCCACGAGTTTTTCAAGTTTTTCAGGAGTAGGCCTATCTAGCGATGAGGTGAATATTTATTTAGGAATCTAAACCATGTTAGGATATTGTAGCGACCCTGCAGTAAATGTTCTGTTATAATGTCAATGTTCTGTGAGTTAATGGCATGTTTGGGATTGAATGAGTAGGCTATCAGTAGGGGGGCGGGGTGCGAGTGTGACGGGGATGAGGGCTGTGTGAGTGCGCTTGCTGGTGTGTGTATGAGCGAGGTGGAAGAGAGAGCAGGAGTGCACAGTTGGAGTTACAGCTAAGTTCTTGTTTGTTGGTTGTTTTGGCGCAGTTATGGCCAACAGTAACCTGTACTGTTCAGTAATAAACGGTGGTTTGCCGAATAACTGCATCATCCTTTCCACACGTCCTGGCGGACGCTACAATATGTTATAGCTTACCAGTGAGATATAGGTTATCTGTGAGATATAACGTTATATTAGGAGTGTTTTATCTCTAATTGCTTTGGTAACACAACAACTACGATCATGTAAGCATCTGAGGAAGAGCCGACATGGCTCGAAACGTCATGCTTTAAATAAATCACACTCGATTGGAGCTTTTTGGTGTGCGGACTTTACTTGTTTTTTACTTGGTAACACGAGCAAACATTAGCACAGTAATGCTAAAATAACACGTTTTCTGTGATAGTCATGGCACAGTGCGGCAAATATATGTTGGTACAATTATAATACATGCGTCTCCAGAGTGTTCTTCCACAGGAGTTCTTTCCACCTGGAATAAGCAACGCCGATATTCACTCGTGTTTTTTGCCGTCCTCGCTTATCTGATCTTTTTCTTTTATTTGGTGGCGTGGTTTCCCTCTTACGGGGCAAAACATATGTGTGGTCCTCCATTTAAAGTGTGACAGAAGGTTCACGCAGAAGCGCCCCGGATTGATCTTCACCTTCTCTGCCTCCAGTGACGGCAAGTTCTAGGTAAACACGAAAGGCGAAGCGTATGTATCCCTTTTGACCACTGTATTCAAATATGGCGACGCAAGAAGGCAGCCTCCAGCAGACCGCGCCCTGCCTGTGTATATATAGAGAAATCATTCTAAGCCTATGAGAAAGTTTCCATTTGTATGTGAATTGCATTACACTTTAGTAAATATATATTTATGAAAGCAATAGTTGATATTTGCTAATAAACAACCACGTAACTTACACATTGTATCTTTAAGAATTTATTGTAATTCATTTATTGTGTTTAAAGATTAACTGTATTTATTGTAGTATTTAATCAACAGCATTTTAAATATTGATTATCTGATATGAATTATATACCTGATGTCTGGCTGAATAAAATTTTCGTCTTAACATCTGACCTGTTTGATGCCATTTATATTGGTGAGGACAGACTAAATGACAAACTGCTGTCAGTATAATCCAGTACAGTTCAACAGCACCACAATCTACAACTCAACACAATAAAATGTTAGACTTAATTCAATATTAAACAGCTTTTGTTTTTTTTCTAGGTGTATCAAGTTAACTGTCAAGTCTCCATAAAAATGTAAACAGAAAGCATAATGATGAGACAAATGCAGTGATGGACAGTAACTAAGTATATTTACTCAAGTACCTACTGTACTAAAGTACAAATTTGATGTACTTGTTCTTTGGGTATTTCCATTATGTGTGGCAGATGTGTGGCAGGTTGGGGTTGTTTATCACAGACCCCTATGACTTCAGTTTATGAAGAATTTTCTGAGTTTGTTGTTCACCGGAGGCATGTGGAAAAATCCATGTTGTCCTCACTAATTCATTGCAACATGGGGTGAGTAAAGGTTAATTTGGGGGATGAAGTATTACTTTGAGCACTGAAAAAATTATACATAGTCTGTTTGTATTGGGTCACACTAAAAAAGGGGATGGGGGTGGTTTCCCTAGTTTTCAGTGGTACTACAAGTCATTTTCTGCTCCCTCTTGACAAATAGTTTTATTTTTATACTGGTCTATGCAACATCTCTGTTAAACACAAAATAAATGTGGATTAATCACTGGCGCCTTGCTGGTCATTTCAGATATTTCTGTGAAACCAAACTGTTGCAACATGTTCTCACTCCAACCTTGTCACATATAGAAGTTTGGTTTCCACGTCCACATATACATCATGCAGGGTACCCTGGGTGTGTTGGTTGTTGACGTTCTGGGACACTGTGTCAAGTTCTGCCTGTTAAACGCGTTGTCTTCTTTCAAGATACACTCACAGGCAATTTAACGTTTGCATACAGTCTCTTACAAAATAAATGCACTACTTCCGTACAACACCGCAAATTGATGTTTTTTTTTCCTTCAACAACAAACACACATTGCTGGATTTAGGCAACGAAAAAACGTTGTTAGGTTTAGGAAAAAAGAACAGGGTTTGGCTTTTGAATCTTATGGGATGCAAACACTGCTCTCTCGGGTGAATGTTGGTGTTTGTTGTGTTGGACCCATCCGCCACCACACCTGCCTGGCCCACTTTGACTTTCGCCACTTTAACTTTCCTCCTTGTGCCGCCACGTTTCCCCCTGACACCGCCGGGCACAGTTAAACGCTAACAGCAACTGGACTCATATCATGCCAGCGTTAAAGGATGCCTTGTTCGTTGGTTGCTGACACAGCAAGTCACTGATTTAGATGACTTCGGAGTGAGACTGGGCTCATTGTTGAGGCTCTACTCTGACATCAGTTTCGTTTATCAGATATTCTTGCATTAAACTCCAAATTACTGTTTTTCAGTAAAATCATAAACAGAACTTGTTTAGCTGCAGCAATAGATATATTCCCTGTCAAAAACAAAAATAAATCATGAATCATTTATCAAATTAAAGTTACCACAGAACAATAGACTGGGTAGATTGGCAATGTCAACAATGAAAGCAGTGCATGGATGTGTGGCATGTGTGTTGAGGGCACAAAATAAGGTGATGCAGGTGGATGCCAGCTGTAAGAAGAGTGAGAGACACAGTTATGGGGCAGCTGTTACAGACTAAGGACTCTGGTGAGCTTGTTCATGGTGTCACACCTTGGTCATCCTTCCTTAACCACCAGAAATTTTGTTTCAAAAGTTCAGCAGCCAGATTCTCAGTTTTAGAGCTTTTATAGAGGAAAAGTGAAGTCAACAATCATGGACAGTGGTGAATAAGTGGGCATCATATGTTTATATTGTTCAGTTTACATGAAAAGTTGAAACCACTGACTCACACAATTGTTTACATTTGGCTGTGATGAACAACATGATGGGCTGGACCTGTACATGCTGCCAAAATTTACAAAAGAATTTCATCCTTATCAGACAACAAAGGTTTCCTCCAAGGAAAATTGTGTGTGTATCATGAATGATAAACACTCTGTGGATGAAAGTGATTAAAGCAGTGAGCTGAATGCAGCCACCTACTATGAAGATGAACATCTGTCATGCATCATAAAGCCATTCACAGTGAATTATAATGCATTTATAAAGCTCTACAACTGCACTCATGAACACACATAATGCTTACGTATGCATAAAACATGTATAGATGTGTGTTATAATGAATTATAAAAATTTTCTTTCTTGTTGTGTTTATAATCATTTTAGAAGGTTATACTGAACTGTATAATTTGACAATACTGATGTTCTACCTGCCAAGATTTGCATTTCCCTGTGTAGTATTTGACGTGCCACATGTTATTTGATGTCCGGGGTCTTTTATGATCAGTTAGGGGCCCAGGTCAAGACTTCATTATGGCCCAGGTCAAGGAGTGATAAGCTAGGTTGAAAGGTTGGATTCCATCTAGATTGTCTCTCTGTCACCTGTCACATTTTGTCTCAAAGTTCACGAAAACAACCAACCTATATAGGCAGGGTAGTTGGAGCGGTTATTCAGAGCAGTTCATATTGGCTTCGAACACTCTCACAGGCAATCCTAGGTGCTTGATTTAATGCTGTACTTCTTGTAATAAACCTTTCTATATACAAGCAATACGGTGTCAGCGGAGTCTCCTTCATCACCTTCACATCATTGCTATTTAATAAACAACACCTGCATTTCAGCCATAATGAATGTTGGATGAAATTCAGACTGTCCGGTCAAAACAGCCCAAGATATGAGCTGGTAACACTGTTTGATCCATGAGTGTCTGAAAAGGGACTTAAGAGGTGAATTCATTATTCAGCAGCATTGAATGTGTGCCTGCCGAGAACTGAATCCACCTGTTATGTCAGCCAAGATGAGTGTTACATGGATGAAATTCACACTATCAAGTCAAAAGACTCAAAATATCAGCAAAGTGTTTGATCCAAAAGTGGCTGAAAAGGAATTAAGGGGGTGGATTCATTCAGAACCATTATTAACCATTAAATAACGCATGCTGGTCACGCTTAAAGCTGGGGCTTTTATGTTTTGCGTAGTAATGGGCCTTGATGCTCCAAATCTGGCTACACACTGCAAGCAGCTCCTCTGGAACCGTAAAGACAACATTGGTAGACACAGAAACAGCACACACGAAGATATTGTAACCCTTGACCTATTAGCACAGGGGGAGCCCTCTAGGGGACAGTATGGGTAATACTCCTCTAATCACGAGCACACCCAGGAAATGTGGTATGCAGGGTGTCTATTGTCTACACTGAGAAAAGCATAGCTGTAGCTGGCTAATCAGGATGTGCCTTCCCGAATATGTGCGGACCTCACAGTATATAAGGAGGTGGATTCTCACCGTCAGACACCTTACACCCTCTTCAGCAAGCGGGTTAGGAGTGACAGCATCTCTAGGTAGGGGGGTCCAACTGTGTTAGCAGAATTAGGGTTACAATATTGTAACCTTTATTCTATCGCACACAGGCTCCACCCTCTACTGGACTCTTTGGGCACAGTGGATTGAGCCCAATGAATCAATGCCCTGTTTCGACATTTCACTGACCCAGCCAGCCTGATCCTGGCCGGCTAAAGGTTAGTCGCCATAGCCCACTGACTTCTTTATGACCTAGGCTGCTGCAGCGGAGAAGGAGGGGGACCCAGCCAAACCAGTTGGTAAGCGACTGAACTGGGTGGAGCTTTGGCCTGACCTTGCAGGGGTCTGTTACTTATCAGTTCAAGGAGGACCTAAATGCAGACCAACAGGCAGGTTGAATTGTTATCATTAAAGCAAGCTTTAATGCAGCCTGTACCAGCAGGTAACTAACTAAAAGTCCAAATGCAGGCAGAACCAAAACTAAACTGAAAACCAGCCTGGATAATACGATGAACTCAAATCCAAAATCCAAACAGAACACCAGGCAGAAAACGGAGCAGGGAATGACACCAGGAACACAGGGGTGAGCACAACAATCAGTGCTGGAATGATTGCAAAAATGAACACACACTGACCTTTGTTCTATTTGGAATGCAATGTTTCTTTTTGTTCCATTCCCATCAGACACAGCCCTCATCAGACACATTTTTATGTTTCAGACAGGAATGTCTAAATACATGAGGTGTTTCAGTACAAGAGGAAAAAACACAGACATACTTAACGACAACTTGGCAACCATATGGGACACACCGAAATACCTCGCATGCCATTACAGAATAGTTCAGGTAAAAGTAATCACAACAGCTTAAGTGTCCTACATATTTTGTTTGTTGTTGCTGCCAAATGAATTCCATATGAGTTAACAAGTCTTCATGTTGTGATATCTACAAGCTTTGAGCAGACAAATTTCCCAAAAAATAGTATTGCTCATTTCCAACAGATGGACAGCTGGAAAATATGTTAAGTCTTTTTGTTCTTAGATAAAAGGGATAGAGGGAGTGTGGGCCTGAAAGCATAAGGATCTTGGGAAAAAAACTCAGGCAGCGGACACACATATTGTCTGTTTTATGTTAACTCTAAGGGAGAGCAGGAGCACATATGTTTGAGGCTCATAAAAGGAAAGTAAAGATGGATTATTGAGCTGGTGATAAGCAGTAGCCATACACAGATCATTAAAGTCACTGTTAAAGCCACCTGCAGACCCAGAAGCAACTGGTACTAACGCACTTTTGGCTGGGGAAACTGTAGTTGTGTAAGTAGTCTTAATTGCATTGAATAAGACAGAATTGCATGGGTGAAGTAGACAGACAGAGAGAAGAGCAAACTGGACTAACAATGTTCTCTCCTGTAGCACCTGTATATTGACGGTTTCAAGCAGCTGAGCAAATATCATTCTTCTTGAAGCTATTGTGCAGCACATGACTTTACAGCACACAAAGACGAAAATCTGTCTGCGGTCTATACAAGTCACAATGAAGCACGATTTCTCCCGCTGCTGCTCATCCCTGATCCCTAGCAGGGAAACTGCTCGTTTCTACCTGCTCTGTTTGCTCATTGCTCTTTACATGCTGGCTGGCGCTGCCATATTTTCTTCCTTGGAGAGACCAGTGGAGCTAAAGGCCCACCAGCTCTGGGAAAGGAGGCTAAGAGACTTCAGTCATGAGCATAACATAAGTTGTGAAGACCTGAAATCTCTGTTGCGCTACTATGAGGAGGCTAGGACTGCAGGCATCCGGGCAGATCGAGGCAGAGCCCTATGGGACATTCCAGGAGCATTTTACTTCGTGGGAACTGTAGTCTCCACCATTGGTGAGTCAAGAAGAATGTGATACTGGGAATAGTAGGCTATATTAAAAATTGTAACATCTTCTGATTTTCCTACAATCCACAGACACCAACAGCTATAAAACCTAAGACCAAGTACACTTTCAGATTCCATATTGCTGAGCACAGCATTGTTATTTTTGGGTTGTTTTCTTCAAATCATGCTACAGTCATATATAGCATAGCAGATTCCTTTTGTTAAATGAATGATCAGCCTGTCAATTTGTCGATCGGTCAGTTTGACAAATCTTAAATCCCCTCCTTAATAACTGTTGCCAAGTCAGACAAGCTTGACAAAAAGAAACATGGCAAGAATGAGTGCCACAGTGTTTATTAGATAGTTGAAAGGTGATGAAAGGATATATTCACTACGTTAATTGTTATGAACAAGTCAAAATGACGCAAAATGAGGCTTCTGGTCTTAACAATGAAGGGAGAAGTAGAGACAGAGGATGACAAGAGTATCAGTCTGCTTTGCTCCTGCATGGCCGGGTATGTGCCCCCTTTTCCCCTTCTGGGGATCAGTAAAGTACTCTACGTATTTATTACTAAATACAGACCATGGTGCTGACCTAACTTTGGTCTCTTATACTATCCAGACATCATGGTATTTCAGATACTTTGTCTTTTGACATACATTATTTTAATAAATAATCTCAGGCCATGAATCAAATATGTATATGCCATCATTTTTTCCTCCTTTTTATCTTTTGACCGTCCAAGAAACATGTACTTCATTCATTTGAGAGAAATCAGGCTGAGTTTCCAAAGTGAACCCATGACTGCGCGAACATGGCTGAGAGGAGGACTTTGTGACCGAAAGCTCCAGCCTGTGTCAGCAAAATATTATTTTCAGGTTTATTTTAATCATGATGAAGCTCAGTAAATACAAAAAAAAGTTTGGGAAAAAAAAGTTTAGAGGAATGTTCTAGCATACCCTTCGAAAGATGGTAAGAGACTCGACTGATGGTTTTAACATTTATTTCTGTTCCAAAAAAAACAGCTCCATAAACCAACGTGAGAACTGACAAAACAAAGAAAACAAAGCAATCACATTTCTGTTTCCACTTCTGTCCATAATAAATGGTAAATGATCACAGTATTTTCTCAGACAACTCAACATTATTATTTTTTTTTTTTTTTAAAGATATTTTTTTGGGGCATTTTTTGCCTTTAATGGACAGGACAGTTAAGTGTGAAAGGGGGAGAGAGGGAGGGAGAGACATGCAGCAAAGGGCCACAGGCTGGACTCAAACCCGGGCCGCTGCGGCAACAGCCTTGTACATGGGGCGCCTGCTCTATCCACTAAGCCACCAACACCCAGACAACTCAACATTATACCAAGCAATACACCGCCAATTCACCAAACAGGTGGGCAAAAGAGTTAGCATAGGCCTACCTTTTGACACAAATCATCAAGTAAGCAAATAATCACCACAGGCACAACACACACCAACCTTATGCCTCCTCGGGGGGTTGCCAAAATACACTCAGCCTTCGACGTTTTTATCATTAAGCCGCCGTTTTATTTTGTTTTCCTTTGTTTACCTTGAACTTTTACCATTTTTACCATTCATTCCGTAGTCAAGTGGCTTTGTTTTGTTCAGCAGTACAACACAGGAAGGAAGTAGGAAGTAATGGTCTTCAAAATAAATCTCACTGTTTAAAAACGGAACCATTATCTCCAAAACGGGCAAAAATATACATAGCCTACAAAAATGAATGAAATTACATCTTCTTAATAGCAACACAAATCATGCAATTTATATTTTAAAGATTTTTTCAAAATTGACCTGCAAACAATGCAAGCTGCCCTCTGGTGGACAAAACAAGAAACAGCAAGCACAAAAACAAAATGGGTTTGCTACAAATGTTACTCTGCTAATGCTTTTAGAGCATTGGAAATTCCTGTCATACGATACCGTGAGATGAAAACAGCACATGTCCAGAATATGGCAAGCATTCACTGTAGTCTGGACACCGTGTATCTTGATATTTTTTTCAGGATTTCTCTTGAAAGATTGGTCCAAAAGGTGCCAATTGAACTAGCTTTTGTGCGCATGTATTAAAGCAACACAACCAATATACCAAAGAAAGTGTCCAGAAAAACAGGCTATGCTATGTCAGCAACCAACCTATCTGTCTTTTTCCAAATGTCTTGAACGCTACCACAGAAATAAGGAGGCAAGCCTGACATTTCAATCAGGAGAGACAGATGGATGAAGTGAAAATCAATTTCAGTACAGAATATGTGTATAGATTAACAGATAATTTGTGCTGTTTAAGATTTAGCAGAAGTCTTTGGTGCTTGGACACCAGAGGGAGATTTTTGGGATCAAGGGAGTCCAGACACTGGTGGAAGTGGTGGTGGCTGATGACTCTGATGCTGATGGCTGATGAGGCGGATGAGGATGATAATGGAGATAATGGCTAATAGCTAAAATAATGATAATGCTAATAGAGAAGGTGTGTCACTGTGTTATAGGTTGATTGTGAATCAGCTGAAGAACAGCTGATGACAGAGACAGAGAGTGCATGCAAGGAGTGAATGGCCGGGTAAGATAGAAAAATTACAGCTTAAGCATTAAAAGTATTGTCTTCTTGACTGAACTTTTGCTAGAGCTTCATCAGGCTGACTCCTCTTGATGAAGATCCATTAGCTAGCATTTTCTAAAATTAAGCTAACCTAAGGTGTGACCATACAACGTAATGCAGTGGTTCCCAACTGGTCCAGCCATTGGGTCCAGATTTCTCCTCAGTCATTAGTTCAAGGTCCACACAGTTGCACACAGTTTAATACATTCAGCGTCACACTTTGACCATGTTGGCTAGCTAGTTTGTTGTCTCTGTCAAGTAGCTGTCTGTTAGTCACTCACTCTACAGCAGATAACGACAATTCAGAATAAAAGCTCTGTGCCAGAAATTCACTGTACTTCAAAATAAAGTGTTTTTTTTTTTGTTTTGTTTTTTTTGTTTTTACAAACTTGACACGTTCGTGAGTCACTTGCAGTTAGTTCAGAATTGACCCGCGACCCACCAGCTGGGAACCACTGATGTAATGTGTCCATGAAGTCCCTAGCCACATCTTTTAACCATCCTCCGAATTTGGTTTTTATTTCAACATAGACGAGCCTATAGCATATCTGAATACCATCATAGCAGGAGAGGAGAAAGTTGACTGACGTTCTGTCGTGTTCCAAGCTTGCTCAGCTGTTACCGAAACACAGAGCCTGAAAAGGTGCGGGACTTCAGAAGGGCTAATTGCAAGTCATAACATTGTCAGTTTTACAGTTATGTGTGAAATACAACATCTTAAAAGTTGATAACTTCCATTACCAGTGTTGGGGAGGTTACTTTTGAAATATAATAGGTTACAGATCACTAGTAACCGTGTCAAAAATATGATAAGTAATGGCACTATTTTAATTATAACTCTTTACATTAGATTACTTTTTGATTACTTTTCTAACAATTTTTTAAAACTGGGCAATGAAGCTGAAAATTGTCAGAAAATCATAAGACCTTTAATATTGCAACCAAATTTGTCCCAAAGGTTTTGCTGATCCACGTTGTCTGAAATACGTCAAAAGGAGACATTCCTGCATGGTGAAGAGATGCAGAGCAACAGAGGGAATGTTACATTCTACATTTAAGATTTTTGCAGAAAAACATTTTTTTTTTAATTCAACCTTTTTGTAATCACTGATATTTTGTCAAGTAACTGCAAATAACTTACCACTTTTCTCAGTAACTGTAGCTGATTACAATTACATTTAATTTGTAATTTCATTAAAGGGCCAGTGTGTAAAATGGGTTGAAAACCGTTGAAAACAGTGACATCAGTGGTCACATTCTAGATTGCAGGGCTCACTTGCTCACCCCTCCCATCGGGTAAATGACGGTGGCCTCGTAGGGACAAAAAGCCTTGTGCAGACACGAGTTTTTCAGGACTAGGTCTATCTAGCGATGAGGTAAATGTTTATTTAGAAATCTAAGCCATGTCACGATATTGTAATGAATCACTCACGAGCAGGAGACCAGAGTAGCGTTCAGGAAAAAGGCCCGTTTATTTGAGCACTCCAAAAACTCCAGTAACACTCCAGGGGGTAAAAGACTCCGTCCCAAACTCTGACTCTTCTAGCGTAACACACACACTTCATACACACATACTCACTTACAGTACCCAGCGGGACCCCCCTCCCCTCTCTGCTCCACCAATCTTCAGCCCGCACACTGACTGACAGCGTAGCCTGTAAACAAAACTCAGCTGTTTATTTAGCCTAGCAATATCTCCAGACTATAGTAGCTGCAATGGACGACTTTGAACACGATTTTGAAGAGTTTCTTGTAGCGGACACAGACCCAGAGCCATACCTGTTTGAGCCGGAGCATACAGATGAGGAACTCCATGTGTTGGATGCTGAGCGGGCGAGACGAGAGGCTGAATCCTCCGCTCCCATTTGGCTGCACAGAATGAGATTCGGTGCTACCATCGTTGGGGAGATATATCACCAGGAGGAAAAGCGCCGCAGAGAGTGCATCACAAGGAGTGAAGTTGCATCTTCGTTTCCTCACAGATGACGGTTCGGGTTCATTTTCTCCTGTTGCGTGGTAAGTGTGGTCCATTCGCAAACTTTATAACTAAAACAACTTTTCACTACTCTCTATTGACGAACTACTAACACTCTCTGCTGTTTCCTCCTCCTTCTTCCTTCCTTCCGCTGTCTTCTTCGTTGGTTTATTTATACACGTGAAACGCGTTCTCTGGCTGGCTGGATTGTCCGCTCGGGCTGCCATACATACATGGCGGTGCAAGATGGCGACCTCTCTAAAGCAAGGCCCTTGCTATATGTAGCAACTGTGTCAAATATTAATATTAATTATTAATATTCATAATATAAATATATATATATTTTATATTTATTGTTTAATAATTCTCAGTTATGTTTATACAGTATATGACACAGTTATTATTCTAGGGCTAGTTCAGGAGTCTAGGTTGCGCTCACGGAGGGAGTAGACAAAAGACTGAGGTTGCTGATTAGATGAGATAATATATTTTTTTGAAGGACAGTGAATGACATACAGTAATGCAGTGAAAAATATTTACAGTGAAAAACCGACATATGCTACGAATACTCAGAGTGGCCACTCAGAATCTAGAAAAATACTTTCAATTCATTATTATATACAAAACCAAAAAGATAGATCATGAAAGTTCAAAAACTTCGATATTGAGTCAACACAATAACAGCAATAGACCCAATAGCCCACCCACAGTTCATTGTGGAAACCCACGTCTGGGTTTGACTTGAGTCCAGGGGGAAAAGTAGTGATGGGACAAGTTGTGGGGGAAAATGTGTGTTGGCAAGGGCAGTAGGCAAAGTGAGTGGGGTATGAGTTTTTTTTCTCGGGCTACAGGGAGCCCCCTACCGGCCTGGCAGGAGGGGTGCGACTCTCCAACAATTGGTCTGGCAGTAGGTTCAAGACAGGCTCCTTTTCTTAGCTCGCCATCAGGGGAAATCAATAATCTGGCCAGTCCTGGGTTTAAACTAACACGACTCGCTCTTCTCGCTCTTCTTGTTTTGGCCTCGGTAGAGGGCTCCTGTAGCTCTTGTGAAACATGCCGTCTTCCCTCTGCTTCAAATCAAACGGACCAGCAGCACGCGCTAATTGAACCCGATTGGCCGCGCCGACCCATGTGACCGCGTGACGTCACCGACTGCGTCAACAATGATTGGCCAACTGGCCTACATTATCGTCACGCGAGATCAAGAGGAAATATCGCGAGATAGATGAGTGGGAGGAGCAGAGATATTGGATGAAGGGAGATATCCAACTGTAGGCTTATCCAATGTTAAGAAAACGGTTACTCCTGTCTCATAAGTGCCCCCCCCCCCCCCCCCCCCCAAGATCACAAGATCTCGCGAGAACAGGAGCAGGACAGGGCTCAAACAAAGTTCACTTTCTCTTGATCTGTGCAGATGAAAAATGTAGCTTTAGTGTCAGAATATTGGGAAGATGTGTGGCTTGTGGAAAATGAACCCAATATATACTTAAGTGACTACAGGGCGAAAGAACTGACCATAAATTGTGATCACGTTCATTTTCCTCATTGACGACAGTACATTCACAGCTGCCGCAAGTCTCCTACGGGGGCGTGGCGCTGATGTCACTGAATCAGGAAGTGAGCTGAGTTGGGTATCTCGCTTCATCCAATATCTCTGGTAGGAGGCAGAGAGAGGCAGAGAGAGAATTTGTCACCTGGGTTACATATATATATATATATATATATATATATATATATATATATATATATATATACACACATATATAACTATATATATAAAAGCATACTTATAAGGCTACGAAAACCAAACGAATTTTATTTTATAGCGATTATACACTTACATAAACATATTAATGGGTAGAATATGCAGATTCAGATTCAGATTTGACAATAAACCATGCCAAATATTACACACTTTTACACCCTTTAATTAACTTTATTACATGTAACAAGTTACTTCCCAGCAGTCCATTACCCAGCGAAGGCTTTATCATTCTGACTACTGCAGCCAAAATGTTATGTAACACAAATGAGGGTCAATTGTTCAACTTGTGCTGATGAAGAGGATCCCTTGACGACCAATCAATACTATGTCCATATCACAAAATCACACAAATCTATAACCATTACACACAATTTAACTAATCCTATGAACCAAATTAGACAGGACATATGAAACCATATTTATTTGGGGAGGCCCACAGATGTGAGTTGTTACAAACTCAACTACAATCCATCGAAATCCATTTTTCACCTGGATCTTAAGAGGACAAATGTGTCTCCAAGATAAAAATAAAACCAGTCTCGTCTCTGAGAATCAATTTACAGCCTTCCAGTTATACAGTATCTTCAGGCACTCTCTGTCACTGTGGAAACTGAGGGACAGATGGCACTGAGCCCTAATCAATTTCCTTTTTGCAACAACTTCCTTATTTACTGATTGCAATCAGTTCATGATGTGGATACACATCATTTGTGAAGCTGGAAGAGACTTTCTGACAGGCCAAATATATTACTCAGGGCTACGGTCCCACATCTATTTTCATTCACTAATATGTTGCCTTTCCTTCCTTCCTTTCAGCACACTCTCCAAAAACATATTTATTTATATCCTGACTTGGGGCTGGCATGGAGCAAAGATATATGATGCTGTCCTGGCTGATGTCAGCAGGCAGTTGGCTGACACTGATGTCCTTTTTAGGTGATGTTCACTTCATTCAAGTATTGGTCTAAAGGGGTGATAATTTCTGCCATCCTTGATTAAAGAAATGGGGCCATAACACTGATTTATCTCATCAGTCATTTGTCTCTGAAACATTTGTCTAAAACTCTGTGATAGTCACTTACATATGGACGTTTTTTTATTTCAACACTGTCCTCGTCTGGTACTGATTAAAGCTGTGTTAAAACAAGACCAAGAGTCTACAGCTGGAGACAAGCAGTTACAACAGATGCCATTTAACTTAGTCTTAACTGTTTATGGCAAAAGTACAGAAAAAAAACTAAAAAAGTGTCTCTGTGAGGTTATACTGAGGGACAGCAGCTATTAAGCTAAATACCAGCTCACAATAAGGATGCTAACATGTTTAGCAAGTATAATGTTTATCATGTTCTCCTTCTTAGTTTAATGCAGTGGCTCCAAGCTGGTCCAGCCACATGGTTCAGATTTCTCCTTCATTCAAAATTTTACGCTCAGACAATGGAACTAATTTTGTTGCAGCAGAAAAAGAACTGCGCAAAGCATTGGAAAACCTGAATCAGACCAAGATACAGAACACCATGACAGGAAAAGGCATAAAGTGGATTTTCAACACCCCAGCAGCCTCGCACCAAGGCGGCATATGGGAAAGTCAAATCCGTACTGTAAGAAAAGTCCTGAACTCTGTGTTACAGCAACAGTCACTAGATGATGAAGGACTCCAAACTGTAAGTCGAGGCCATCATCAGTAACAGACCGATAACACATGCATCAGATGATCCTAATGATGTTGAGGCCTTGACACCTAATCACCTGTCGCTTATGAAAACACAACCCAACATTCCACCAGGAATCTTTGACCAAAACTTTTTAATTTCCTTTCATTTAATTTCATATACTTTATTGTCCCTGTAGTGGAAATTTGTCGTGGAATCAATTATCTGTACCATTATAGTACACAATGCTGTTGCTGACAGCATACACTTCATTACAAGTGTGCATTCAAAAAAAAAAACAACGATAAGTATGCACGGCGACCATGGAAACAAATACAGTACATAGCCGATCTGTTTTGGACTAGATGGACAAGAGAGTATTTGCCACTCCTTCAGGAGAGACAAAGGTGGCTCACACCACAGAGAAACATCTCACCAGGAGATATTGTACTGATAATGGATGAATCTGTCCTTCGCAACTCCTGGAATATGGGCAGAGTAATAAAGACATTACCAGACTCCAGTGGTACAGTGAGGCAAGTCAGCGTGCAGACTAACATACTGGACAGGCCTATAAATAAACTGTGCCTGTTGAAACATGTAACGTGAGCAATCTGAGATCATCATTAAGAGTTCATGTATAAAGTTTTATCTTTGTGTATTATGATGTACATGTAGCAATATTGTAGTTATTTTGTTGAATGTTACATGGCTCTCATGTTTGATAATTTTTGATAATTGTTCTGCATCTAGCATAAGCAATTAGGGGCTGGAAATGTAAGAGCCATATTGATATTATTAAGAATAATATGGTAGTTTTACTCTAAAGATGTGGAAATGCTCCTTTAAGTCATGCTGTTGATGATGTACAGCCAAACAGCCCTCAGAGACGGTTAAGCAGCCGAAGGAGCAAGACAGTTTTTTGACGGTGCCTAGTTGAGCCAATTAAGAGTGAATCTTGTAACTTTGTTTTTTGATTTTTTAATTAAAGTTTTCAAACGGACTTACTGCCTTGGAAGATTCATTTCGTGTCAAGTGTATTGCCAACAGACTGCTTAATAGTGGTGGTAATGTGGAGCAGGCCTACTGGATGGATGGATGGATGGATGGATAGATTGCTGCTACACCACCAATATGTAAACAATGACATCAAGTGGACCTGTGAGCCTCATGACAATAAAGCCTCATTGTCTCATCTGGGAATATCCTGCACAACTGCCGGACATGTTCTCACAAGTTTTGAGAGAGGATGCTGTAACCACAGGAAGATGACAGAGGATGCATGGTCATGCAACACAGGAC
Organism: Epinephelus lanceolatus; assembly: GCF_041903045.1. Taxonomy (NCBI): domain Eukaryota; kingdom Metazoa; phylum Chordata; class Actinopteri; order Perciformes; family Serranidae; genus Epinephelus; species Epinephelus lanceolatus. The sequence goes on from NC_135737.1 coordinate 26,103,901, forward strand.
AACTCGCTTGATCAAGGAAATGAGTAACACTGGTGATTCTTTTATTCACGAGGAGGATGTTAGTTTAGTTTTTAGTGTGTGAATTAATGTCCAGTAACTGTGAATGATAAATTACCTGCAGTGAGGAAATGGCGCTGAACAAGACTGAACAAGAGGTACAAGGCCAAGGCTCAAAATTACTTTAACAGACAACATTTTTTAAATAGATTGTGTAGGTGGTAGATGTTGCAGCTGCTGAGGATTTTATTGGGATAAAGGTCACAGCATCACCAATACTAATACATTTCCATCTTCTGGGAAAATTTCAATGTAATCTGGTCATTACCGTGGTCAAAAGCAAACCAAGGGAAGGAGGGAAGCCACAACCTCCGCCACAACCTCCGCTACTTGGCAGAATAATCCGGATCTTAAGACATCAGAGAAAAAAGCTGAGCACACATTAAAGCAACACTTAATTTTCTGGAAGTCTGTGAGACCACAAATAGGCTAGTAACAGGGATGTTTGTGGATATAAACTTTTCTCCATAACAATGGCAGACAAATGTGGAACACCGCTTCCACCTCCAGCCGCTCCAACGGGGAAATCAGTTGGCAAAAGAAAGAATACTGCAGAAAAAGCTAACACTAAGAGAGAACTCGATGCTGCAAGAGCTAAAATGGGAGGAGATGGTCGCAGAGTTTCTGCTGGGCAGGTATTTTTAGTTTGCCTCTAATGTAATATAGGCTATAACATGATATACGACAACACAGCATCCAGTTGCTAATGGCTAACGTTAGCCTAATGTAGCGTAGCCTCTGAAACATTAACATTGTCTTCCTTGTGCGTTTCCACTTACTAGTAACATTAACGCTACTATCTAACGTTAGCACTGTAAACCTTATTCTAAAACTCATCAGTCATCACTGACTCCAGTTGAGTTTTCAAAATCTGGGGTTGTTTTTGACTGTCTTGGTTGTAACGTTACACTCGCTCTCCTCTTCCGTGTATCTAACGTTACCTTGCCAACGCCTACGTCTATCATAGACGTAATGAGCACGTAATGGAGGAGGGGGGAGTTGCAGGAGGAGGGGGACTTTGGAGGGAGGCAGGAGTTGTGGATGTTAAAATTTTTTCTAAGTGCTGTGTGAAACGCAACAAAAGGTAAGAGTTGCTTTAACACCCTAAAGCCTGTCTTCAAAATGCCAATGTTGGAGAAGCATGATGCAAAACTGCTTTATAAAGTATTTTCCCCAGTCTTAATCATTTGGTCTTTTTGTTTTGGAGACAAAGATGGCCCTGAAGATGATTTGCCTTCCTGTAAAAACCTCCTAAACAATGAATACTAAAGGAACCAGGAGAAGTTTTAGCTGGTCAAAATCTGCAATCCTTTCTGCTGGACGCCACTAAATCTCCCTAAATCATACACTGCTCCTTTAAACATACAAAAATTATGTTCACTTGACATACTCTCTAAGCAATTCTGTAACACAGCAAATTTTTACAGTGGTAGCAATACAATTCTCTGTGCAACTAATGTTATGATAGTGTCTGTAATCAAAGATGTGACCTTTAACTTTGTGTGTTTCTCCTAGGGTTTGGAGTGACGGCCCCATCCACTGTGACTGGGAAGGTCTTGCTTGTTTTCTATGGGTTGCTGGGCTGCTCTGCGACCATACTCTTCTTTAACCTCTTTCTGGAGAGAGTCATAACATTACTGAGCTTCCTGATATTCTGGTGCCACAGAGGGAGACCTGGACACAGCGGATTGGAAGGCCAAACCGGTGAAGAAAACAGGAATGAAGAGTGGAAACCATCTGTGTATCAAGTCACACTCATCCTCTTTTTTGCCGTCCTGTTGGTTGCATGCGGGGCTGCCTTTCTCTATTCAGCCATGGAGGGCTGGACTTACATGGAGTCCCTCTACTTCTGCTTCGTGGCATTCAGCACAGTGGGCTTCGGGGACTTTGTTAGTGGACAGAGAGAGCACCATGAGGACACCTGGGCGTACCAGGTTGCAAACTGTCTCCTGATGCTCTTGGGGGTGTGCTGCACTTATTCCCTCTTCAACACCATCTCTGTTATCATCAAACAGGGACTGAACTGGATGCTTACGACACTGGCCTGGATGTATAGCAGTATCCGCCACTATAGGCTGCAGTTCAGACCACTGTTCAAACTCTGTTTTTCTGACTCTGAGCCACCTATATGTTCTTATGAGGATGACACTCTGCATAGACATCAGGTGCAAGCAGCTTCAAGTTTAGGCCACGGCATTCTGTGGCACAGCTGTGTTCCCAATGCTAAATGCCTTTGTGATGAGGCTCAAGTGGAAACAGTGTGCTGCAGAGAGATAGACAGAGGAATTTCTGCAAAACAAGAACAGGATAATTGTTTATATGAAAGTAATATAATCTATGCTAGACCACTGCCTACTTGACTGAATTAAACAACCCAATCACAACAAAAAAATTTAAAAAACACAGATACATTACATTTGCGTATTATTAGATAGTGGACGTAGTGCGTTGACACTTACGATTCAACAATGCTGTGGTTAACATTAGGTTAGGTTTAGGCACAAAAACCACTTGGTTATGGTGAGGAAATGGTCATGTTTTGATTTGGCACAGTGTTGCAGGGAAAACCAGCAATGTCTCTGCAAAATCAGTTGTTTTTTGTGACACTATCCTGGTAGGAAAACCAGCAATGTCTCTGCAAAAACCAATTGCCTTTCATGCCTAAAAAACCTGGAAAGCAGCAATGAGTTTCTATAAAATAGCCAAATTTGGTACTTAAGAAGTTGCTGGAAAAACAGTGACAGGTCACTAAATGGATGATGCCTAAAAAAACTGCTGGGAACATAGCAGTGACTGGTGAAATCACAATTTTGTTTTTTGATGGTCTCAAACAGGAGTCTGCAGCTCGGCAGGAGTCACATCATCCACCATCCCCTCCACCTCAAGATGACAAAGTCAGCTCACATACTACATCACCTCAGAAACGCCGATATGATAAGTAACTATCGTAGTTTGCGGAAAAATACAGTGCTAACATTTATTTCTTCCGGCTGGGCCGAATTAAAATATTCCTGAAAATATTGCCAGTAAACACAGCAATAGTAGTGTAGTCGTAGTTTTCTTCAGTCTTCAAAAGGTTAATACGTTGTGAATGTTCTCAGATGATTGGGCTACAAGATGCACTTTGCAACCTTAGCATCCCTCTCTCCCCCTCCATCTAGGTGATCTCTCTCCTCACTCGCAATCCCACAACATCTCAAGACTACCATATTCAGTTCAGTTCAGTTCAGTTTTATTGTTAATGTCCCAAAGGGCAAATTAGGTTGCAGCGGCATAGAGGCACAAAAACACACACACATAAAAACATGGTAAGACAGTACATAACATGGAGACAATGCAAGTAACAAGCAGCAGTTACCGAGCAGTATGCTAGCACACACCAAGTCAACAAGACTGCCAGCTGACTCCCATTAATAATTATACTAAATAAGCTAGAATAAGCTAAAAATAATAAATATGATACGAGTTCTGGGCAGTGACCAGGAAAGTGCACAGAGTACCAATATGACACACGGTGTCTGGTAAAGTGCAATCTCTCAAAGGAGCAATCAAGAAAAAGTGCCAGTAAATACATAGCGTAAACAATAGTATTTGTACCTGTTTTTAGTGGCCCGTGGGACACACAAGCGAAGGCCAGATGGAAGGAGTCTATACTCAGAATTGAGTGGGTGATTCGACTAGACAGACAAAAACAAATTATCAATAAACCAATGGCTAAATCAGTTGACGGACCGGATAGCAACCGTAAAAGCTAACCTGACCTTGTTCACTTCATGCTCCCAATACCAATATGACAGTTGAAGTTTGTTTTGTGTTGTTTGTGTCATAATGTCTCTCTTTTTTTGTTTTGTAAATACTTTTGTTCTGTTAATATGTTTGTGCACTTTGCTTTTCTTCACGATTTAAGCATATAGGTTTATTTCATTTCAAGGTGCCAAGGGGACATTTATCACGATCGTACAAATATGACAACTTCAACTGCAACTTTAACTATCATCCTGCAGGAGACAGACAATAAAAACACAGATAACATGAACAGAGTGATGACAATGACCTGCAGGCTTCTGTAGTCAAAGACATACAAGTAAGGGTAATAAAAAAAGAGGTTCAGTCTTTGCTGTGACTTTGTTTTGAGCTTCCCTTATTGCAGCGTCCTGAAGGAAGGAGACCAAACTCCCTATGAAGTCAGTGATCAGAGCAGTTAAGAATCAATTCAGCCTTAATGATAACCCCTGCACCACACCTTTAAGGAGACCTTGACTAGCTCAGCCAGCCTGTTTCTCTTTCCCAGACCAGACACAAAGACACAAAAATACCAACAACTGGCCAAAATGAGTCAGCAGCATATTTCAAAAACATGCCGTCATTGTAATCTCAATTATTTACATGGGCTGGAAGATACAAAGATTAGCAATGACACAACCCTGGGGAATGTGGTAGTGTAATGTGGAAGATACACCAAGGATAATGCTGTCAAAATGGGAAACCGTTTGTCAAGGAATTCACAATCCAACCCATGACATTTTAATATACATTAAAATTAGATTTCATTTCACTGTTTTCTCAATCTGCTGACATTTTCTGTTCTTTGAGTTAATATACTAACTAATGCTAGCTGCTTTTTAAATCTCCTGGCATCGTCCATATGTCACACCCATCCTGCCGGCTGTTCCTTTTGCACAGACTTTGATTTTAGTGTTGTTCCTACCTCCACTGCCGACATAAATGTGGTAAGATAAGGTATACTTTAATGTTCCTGAGGGGCAATTTGAGATACAGACAGTAGTCATGAGTACAACAAAATAGACAGTACATAACACACAGAATCCAGTATTACACACTGTCAGGGTTAGTCATGGACAAGTAGTGGTCACTGCTGGTTAAGATAAATGATAGCAGATGGGAAAAAGAACGATCTGTAATGCTTAGTGCTACATTTAGAGAAGCAAAACCTCCGCCCTGATGGAAGCATCTGAAACTCATCATGGGTGGGATGTTGAGAGTCTGAGACAATAGTGGTGACCTTCTCTTCTTACAGATGCTGTAGGTTATTAAAGGTAACACCACTGATCTTACAGCACAGCGTCACCACATTTACCAACTTGTTCTTGTTTTTAAAGCTCAGATTGCCAAACCATCAGACAATGTTAAAAGAAAGACCGGACTCGAAAAAAGCAGAATAGAACATTTTCATGATTGTCCTATCTACATCAAAGCCCTTCGGCTTCCTTAAAAAGAGTAGGAGTTGGTTTGCCTTCTTACAGATGACGTCAGTGTTCACGTCTAAATTCAACTTGTCATCTAAGACAGCGCCCAAATATTTGCACTGCTGCCACCGGCTCCCCCTTGATCACACAAGGAGCAGAAGGGCAGGGCCTCCTCAAAACATCAATAAACATCTCATCGGTCTTTGATACACACATTACACCAGTTAACAACAAACCCCCACAGGGGTTTTTGGGCTTGTTCACTTATTGCACATCTGCTATGATGAGCCACATATTTGCCATGTTCAGTAATGCCTGGGCTTGATATGACGCTACATAAAGTTAGTGTTAGAAGTGTGTTGTAATTCCTTTGTTTATTTCCAACAAACACCCCCGCACTAGATATTGAGACCTTGAGAGCTGTTGTCTGATCAAGCAGCGCTTTGGTGAAAGACACTGACTATAATAAAAACGTCATTGCATTCCTGATCCCGTGGTCCATCGGAAGTTTTATGATAAACAAACATTTGAAAGTGAATGATGTAAAATCTCGTGTATTGCTAAGATAACATTGTACAAATACATCCTGCTTGGGATTCTTATCATTGTAATCTGCATGGGTAAGACAAGATCTCCACAGTCTGCAATTATGTGGAAAAAATAACAAGCCCTAAAAACATCTAAACTGTACACTGGAGGTGGGAGTAATTCAATAATGTGTAAGTCATAAGTAATTTTTAACTCTTAACTTTCAAGTCTCAAGCAAGTCCCAAGTTACTGTGGTGAGAATCACACAAGTAAACTCCTGCAAGCAAGTTGAGTCAAGTCCCTGCTATAAGTCAAGCAAGACAAGTCAATTGCTCAAGTCAAGCAAGTCACAAGCCAAGTCATATGAAGTTCTGATGATCTGCCCCAGTTTCCACATTTCAGTCATTTAAACAGACCATAGTCATGAAAAGTTGAGTTTTATTTGCAACATTTCGAAGCCTGCTTACACCTAAAAAAAATCTGACTAATATTTGACATTTTCCGGCAATCACTTACAAGCCTCCTACGTAAATGAACAGCAATGGCGAGTGGGGCTCTAAAATAATAACAAACCCCTGTGACTTTAAAAGACTCTAAAGTGAAAACAGAGTTACTGTGGTTAACTTCTCTGTCTCTGCAAGTACAGCTCCCAGATGTTTCACTCTGTTTATCCATGAGAAGTGTACTGGAATTTGGACACAGTCCCCAGACATAATAAAGCTGCCTTTAATTTTTTGTAGAGTCGCTAGAAATCACATTTTATGTAAACGCATCAGTGCTTGACATTAAGGTAGTGGTGGGAACAATTTTAGGTATCGGAAAAGTGGTATGGACATATTCCCGTCCAAATAAACTAAACCCATGAGCAAATATGCAAGTAAATCAACTAAAATAACACATTTACGTGGCTTCTTTGTAGGTTTTATAATGACGAATGAGGTAATATGTTGCCATATTACTGACTTTTGAGCTGCAGACCTTGCATGCAAGTGTTTCCTTCTTATAACCTCCATCAGCAACACAATACTTGAATCCAAATTTTATTATTTTTAGACAAGTCCCCTCCGTAGCTGCTTCATGCATTGGCCTCTGCTGGTTTGCTGTGTCCTAGTAGGTCAGCAGGTTGGCACAAATCGCACTAGAAATCACCCAATCATATTTCAAAAACAAACATAGCTTCTCAATGTCTGAGGAATGCAATGTTTTTTAAGTCTAACTCTCAAGTCCTAAATGCTAAGTCATAGTTAAGTCAAGTCTTTCATTAATGTTAGTCAAGCAAGTCTCAAGTCCTCAAATTTGCCACTTGTGTCTGATTTGAGTCAGTCCTCCATCTCTGCTGTGGACTGATGTCTGTAGAGCTGCCACTAAAATGTTTATGCTTATCCTCTGTGGATGTAACTGTCTCTGGGAAATCCTGTCTATCTAAAAATTAACCCTGGGCTGGAGATGTACACAAAAAGCTGAGCATTGTTTGTCGTTTGTCATGAGTGGGATTCTACACACTGCATTCATTCACTCATCTATTTGTTCCTGTCCCTCCACAGTCTCTCACCTTTCTGATGCAGTCTTGTGAAACTGTGTAACACTCTGGCTGACTGGCTTGGGCTGTTAGATAAGCAATACTGGAGCAATGTCTCCCTCTGCTGGGGTACTTTGTAACTCGCATGAGGAAACAAGTCACTGAAGTGAAGTACAGTGTATCTGCACAAATAAATATCCTGTTGCATGAATGCATGAGTCTTTGCTTATCAACTCATCAGACTGTCATCATGGCAATACATGCATGTTTTTAAAGAAGATTTGTGCTGGTCCAACAGATTATCAGATCTTAGTATGACCTTAATTTAAAAGCATGGTATTACAAGATGCTGCTTTGCTGGTTGCCAGCACAGATTGAGTGGAGACAATAAAATAATTATCATTATCATCATCATTATCATTGTAATGCTGAAAAACTGTACAGAGACATATATCATTTAACAGGGTCAATGGAGTTGTAAAAGCAGATTATGATGCAATTATAATGGAAAAAAGGTACATTTTCAGTAGGTACTTTAAAGCGCTAATTGACATTGCTGCCCTTAGATCCGGAGGCATGAATGCCACAGTTCGGGTTAGGGACTAATAAACAAACTAACTGCAGATATCAGCTTCGCCAAAGGTCTTTGTCTAAGTTTTCGTTACAGTTAGCAGTAGAGAATCTGTGGATCTGAGGAATCAACCAGCAACGTTTGCAAAATAAATTATATTTTTTAAATTAAATAATCAGGGACAAGCTCATTAATACCATTAGAGGTAAGAACTACAATGTTAACATTCTGTCTTCCAGCTATTTACTGGCAGTGGCATTCTGCATGAGCTGCAACTGACCTGTGACAATGCACTGCAGTAGTTGAGTGTACTTTCGAATTGAACTTTCCAACTGAAGGATGCACAAGTTTCTCTCTATCTCTAGGACAAAGAAAAGGCCTAGCTTTGGCGATACTCTTTAAATGATAAAACCCTGTTATGTTGCTCATATGCAGTTGGAAAGTTAGATCAGAGTCAATGACAGCATCCTAATTATTATTAATGGTGGGCACTGTTTTTGTCTTTGCTTTTTTGTACTGTCAACTAGGATATAGCTTCTGTCAAAATGAACTGGATTTGGGAAATATTTGGATTTCCATAAATTGTCAAAAATGAAGTTTTCAGGCTGTGATGTTGAGTGAGATGTGAGATCAACAGCTAGTGAGTGACAAATGGAAGTGTGATACTGTGCTGACCACTAGAGGTCAACAAATGAAGGCTGAAAAGTAGTAGTAGTAGTAGTAGTAGTAGCAGCCCCAGAACAGAGCCACTTGGTACTCCAAATGGATTTTTTTTGTGACAGGAAACTATGAAGTGAGACAAAAACACTATGATCTGCAATGTAACAGTGCCATAAATCTCAATTAATCACTATTTTTATATGAAAATTGGGCCCAACAGTTACATTCAACATGAAAGGACTCACTCAAAATATGGGGGTTGTGCATCTGTGCCCAGTGGCACATTGTCCCATAATCTAACCATGCTGAAATCAGCTGTAAATGAGGTTAAATTTCACATAATCTCAAAGACTCTCTCTAGACATGTTTTCACAAACATAAAAATATTCAGTCTGATATGGTTTTTCCATAAAAAGCTCAATTATTTTGCTAACAACTCTAAAAAAAAATATCCGCTCTTTCTGAATCTATTATCAAGCAAATGCATTAAAATGTACTTTTTGTTGAAAAAATATAAGGTCAGCAGTATAAGTTGTGCTCATAAAAATGTCTGCAAGAGCTTAAGATTTCAGCGCTCTAAAAAAAAAAGACAATCTGCATCTTAAATGGGTTTGATATCTGGGTCCCCTGTGGTTGAATTCAGCAGCCATGGCCCGCAATTCATGAAGTGCAATGATGAGGTGTTTTGAATTTGCTTCCGTTCTGATTTGTGTACAGTATCTGACTAGCTTCTTCTCCACAGCAAAGGCAGCCATGATATGAACTTATATGCTTTTTACATTATATTATATTTACATTATATTACATGTATTTAGCTTACACTTACACTAACAATAAGTGTGTTCAAACATGTGGATACACAACCCAGATATTGCAAGAATCATGCAAGTACATTATTTTCATCAAATGTACAGAACTGCTTCAAGTGCTTCATTTATGAACAGTTAAAGACATGGAGCCAGGACAGCAAACAGTGGTGATTTTGTAGAGCAGTAGCTGCACCCTCTCCTTGAGGTGAGGAAGTAGAAAGCTGATTGGCAGTAGAAGAGCATAGTGGACGGGCTGGGGTGTACAGTTTGACCATGTCCTGCATGTAGGGTGGGCCTGAGCCATTCACAGCATGGTAGGCAAGTGCCTATTTCTTAAATCGAATTTAAACCGCCCAGCCAGTGCAGGTTGCAGAGGTCGGATGGCACATGCAGGCACATCATCCACATGCTAGTTGCAGTAGTCTAGGCAAGATGACAAGAGTCTGGAGCACAGCATGTGCTGCTGCCTGGCTATGAAATGGATGTATCCTCCGGATGTTGTGGAAAATGAATCTGGAGCGGGTTCTCACAGCTGGTCGTCCTGTGTCACACCCAGTCCAAGCTGGGGACACCACAGATAGTTGTCAATGGTGATGGAGATTACAGTAGGGTACATGAATGGGATAATGATGATAATAATAATAATTCCTTTATTCATAAAATGCCTTTCAAAACAGGTTACAAAGTGCTTTACATATAACTAAAAAGACAAGAAACCAATAGTTTATAAAATATTACGATAAATACAACAAATGATAATAAGACAACAATAAATCGATTAAAAGCAAGTGATAAATAATGAGTTTTTTAAAGTTTTTTTGTTTTTGTTTTTTTGTTTTAAGTTTTAAGGTTTGACTGAGGAATGACCAGGAATTACCTGTCAGTAAGGAAGAGCAGCTCCTCTTGTCCAGCTTCAGATGGTGTGCAGACTTCCACAACCAAACATGGGAGGTGTTTCTCAAAATCAAGGAAGCATCCTTAAATGGCTGAATTTGAAGGATGCTACGTCATCAAATCCCGCCTAAGGACTGTTCCAATGTCAAGGATCCTTCAAATTCTACCAAGGACTGAATCCTTCTTTCAGAAATATTTCAAGGATGCATGTGTGTATCGGGTATAACATATATGTATATCATTTAGTTATATCTCCAGGAGTTTTTAGCATAGGCTACAAGCATGAAAACAATATTGACAGAAACCTTATAATATACACTTTACAATTTGTCCACTGCCAGATAATGAGTTTCTTAAAATAATGTCCTCTTAAACAAAATAGTCATTTACAGCAGTGATGGTTAAGGTCAGTTTTTTACACATTGTAGCAGAATTAATAAAAAAAAATTAAACTACTTTTTACAAAAGTTTAATTTAACCTACCTGTTTTTTTAAAGTATAATTCAGAAATATTTTCTCCCTAAAGGTCACGTGACTGTGAAACTACTGCTACATCTATTCATTAATTAATTTCCGTATCTGGTTATCCTTTTGGGGGGGGGCTGGAGTCTATCACAGCTGACACTGGGCGAGAGGCAGGGTAGCCTACACCCTGGGCAGATCGCCAGACTATTACAGCGCTGCCACATAGAGACAGACAACTATTCACACTCACATTCACACCTACGGCCAATGTAGAGTCACTAATTAACCTGCATGTCTTTGGACTGTGTGAGGAAGCTGGAGTACCCGGAGAAAACCGATGCTGACACAGGGAGAACATGCCACACAGAAGGGCTCGAACCAGGAACCCTCTTACTGTGAGGCGACAGTGCTAACCACTACAACACTGTGCTGTTTAATTGTACAACAACATTAGAGAGTGCCAAAATTATCACAGTAACCTGAAACCCCTTTAGTCTTGGGACCCATCCCACCAAGGCAGGATCCTTGACTTTGAGAAACACCAATGCACCTGGATTTCAAACAGGGAAAAAATACAGTATTTGTTTAGCAGAATTACTTCATTACATTGGTAACACTGAAACATGACAAAAAGCACAACATGAAAAATGGAAATGGCAATACAAACAGGAGAACTCTTCCGGAACCAACTGTGTTAGACACTGTTAATCCTCCATACACTGTCCCTTCTCGGTACAAGGTGGCGGGGGTGGTATCTTTGCGCGCTCCGTTTATATAGAGCAACAGGAATTTTGGTTTTGCTCTTTATTACGTGTCAAATTGACATACGATAGTGACTAGTGAATGTGTATTGCAATTAAAACACTTACACACGTGCAGTGTTCGGCATTTTGGCAACGCGCTGAGTGGGAGAGGGACTACAGATGTACCGGCGGAGGGATACATCACTCAAACTAAGGCACACCCGTTAGATAGGGCTACTCTGGTGCAACACAAGGATACAGTCTCCACAGATTTTCCTCGAAACATATATCATAACACAGTTTGATATCGTTTAAGTGCTTCGTTGGAGCATCTGACTTCTGAGTAAGGTCGTTAGAAAACCTTACATTGCGTTTTGTCATCTTCACGGAGCTTTAAACGTCAACGGGGCAATGGTGAGTACATGCTAGCTTCGTTAGCTAGATCGTTAACATCCATTTGCGACGGTTGGGAAATGACAGCCGAGTAATCGTTATTGCATTAAAGGAAATCCTCTACTAGCCATACAGTAATCCAACTTTAACCTCCACCTGAGCTAACTACATCTCTTTAATGGTATTTATAAGCTAGAAAATTGCTGTAAACAACGCGGTGGATGGGCACTTAACGTTACTAATAATCATATTGTTAATTTAGCGCAGTGTTGGTCAGTGGTTTAAGTGTGTTTGTAATGCTAATCAGCAGGCGATGAAAGAAACAAATGTCTGTTACTGTGTCATCTGCGCAGCATAGAGTACACGTCGTGCTGTTAACGTTATATCAATCATGTAACGTTTTCATTATCTATGTGTAAATACTGTGGTTTAACCTCCACGCTCGCATCAAGGTTTGTTTTTTCATCGTTAGCTTTGACTCGAGAGTGGGCGTGGTGCTGCTGAAGGAGGTGCTGTGTAAAAATAGCCCGTTAACGTGATCTTGGACCCCATCTCGTTAATCTTGCAAGACAGATATCAAAAACTGTGGCTAAGTGCCGTGCTAACTACCATTTTGACGCTGCACATAACAAGTTGCTGCAACACGGGCAGCGGGTTGCTCCTCGCAGTGCACATCAGCAGCAGGGTGCTGTGAATGTAACGTTGGTGTGACATGCGCAACAAGCGAGGAAAAGGTTGTAATCGCCACCAATTGCGATTACATAAGAGCACAGCTCACAGGTAGTAGTGTGCAGATGTTAGCAACAATTGTGTGTGATATCACACGGTGACAATGCGGGTTATGTTGCAACATCTTGGGGCTGTGTGTTCTTGCAACACCACCATGACAGCATCTCCTCCGTTACGTATTGCGCCATAACGTTAAAACCGCATTCTGCTCCTGCTGAACGATCCTCTTTGCCACCCCTCCTTCCGCGCCTCCCTTCCCCCCGCATGCTTGGTGCAGTAGGCTTTCAGGACCCGCAGTGCACCCTCCAAATTGCGACCTCATATACACACCTATAAAGCCCTGTTGTGGCACTATAAACGACTCCCTGTCTTTGTGTTTCATCTTCAATCCCTCACTACAGTTGTTCTCTGTATTGTGCAAGAACAGACACATGGTGTGTGATAGATGTTAAGGAAACTACAATGTCCTATTCAATCACATGCTGCACAGAATTGACTGCAAAAAAATCACCTGCAGCCCTTGTAGTTTCCTGCACTTGACATGAGAAAATGTGATATGATTCCTTGTTTACTGATGATTTAAAAAAGCAGTAATACTGCTTCTGCCGAGCACTTCTCACAGCAGCTGTATAAATCCTCTAACACTCAACTGTGCCATGCTCTGATCCAGACACTGCTTGCTTCAGCACCACCGAATTGGTTGGCAGTGGACAGAGTGAATACTCTGCAGTCTGTCTTGCTCCCTTCTTTTTTACCCCCCCCCCCCCCCCCCCAACCAACCAACAAACACGGTGACTCATTGAAATTGACTCGAAGAACACATGGCGTTACCACCACCTCCAGCTACAGAAATGTTAGCTTTAATCTCTATTTTTGAAAAGCAGAGGGGATGTTAGAAACTCTTTTCTGCTCGAGTCTGTGGCGTAAGAGCACATAAACACAATGGAAACATGATTCTTTGTGTAACTATAGTTCAATTCATTTAACTGCCTAATTATAACTGTTGAATGTTCTCAAATAGATGAGTCCTTAGTCATTATTTTAGGCTTGTAGGTTTTATTCCATGCAGCAGTTCCTGTTGTGCCCGCTCATGCCAGTTGTTTCCCAGTCATGTGAGAATCATTTCCTGACAATATGAAGGGCCACACACAGACAGAAAGTGCCAAGCACTGTCAAGCAACAGTTGGCACAGGGGTGAGTCTATGATGATAAACAGAGCCTCACATCTGTTCAGTAAAAAAGACACAAAGAGGTGGTTAGTTGCGGCGATATTCCGTGTGCTACATTGGCGACCCTGTTCGTGTCTCACTAATTATAGCAGGCGTGTGTATTTCGGGCTTTGGAGTATTTATACCCGTCCCTCATCACACTTTCTCAGCCTGAAGTGGGCATGTTGACTGACTTAGATAGGCCTGGTAAGACCTCATGGCAGAATGACGTATCAGTTGAAAAATCAGTTGGGTGTAAGAGTGGAAAAGTATAAAAGTAAAACCCATCTAAGGAGCAGCAAGTTTGGATAACATTGGCACGGTGATCTTAGGATTGTGGGTTTGTGTCAAATGGTTATGTATGTCTCTCTTAATAAAAATAGACTGATAAACTAAAATGTATAAAGTCAGCAAGCTTTTCTATCCCTTAGATTTCAGATTAAATAGAAAACAAGTGGCCAAATCTTCTATTGTATAAAATACCATCTTTATATGAGTATAAGGCCCAGCATTTAATTTCCTAAAAAAGGACAGTGAGGTTAAACAATATCTTAGCTGTTTTTATCGCCTTGCGTCTGTAAGGAAAGTCTTTAGCTAGGTCATAAACTGGGCCCAGCTGTCAGATGATATCACAGCCTGTTTTGAATTAGTTTGTTTAGAGTGCATTTGCATTGGCATAGATCTGTGTATGTTGATTACACAGTGGAGTCTGCTGCAGGTGCTCCTCATTAGGCCTACCCAAGGCTTTCATCTCCATAATCATTGTACCGAAGATTTTAAAGTCCCATCTACCCAAAATGAATCTTTGAGTATCAAACACTCACCCACTGAAGGTTGGAAAGGTGACTCTTAAAAGTCTGTAGTTTCCTTCTTCACAAAGAACAGCAGCTGTGGCAGCAGTGTTATGTTGATGTGAGTTTGCAATCGTAGCAAAAAAAAAAGATATCACTCAAATACTTAATTTAGTCCTGTAGCTTTATCTTTATCTTTTGGAACAAGTTGAGTCATTTATTTACACTCCAGTCTTTAGAAGAAAATGTTGGCATTGCAAATTTCTGTGTAAATACATAATGTTTGAATATTTTATACATATGTCAACATTTCTAAAGTGACCTAATATATGAGCTGACTCCTTTGGGTTTGGAGGAGATGGTGGATGGCACCTCACCTAAATGAGGCGGTTGCCAAACTGCAGACCACTGTTTGAGACCAACAAACCACAAAAATGTTTTAGCAAGTCATTGCTGTGTTTTCAGTGTTTGTAGGCTCCAAACATGGGTGTTTTGTAGCGATCTGTCGGTGGGAAGAGTGGCAAAAAAAGCGTTTGTTTTTACCGAGACATTGCTGCTTTTCCTGCAAGGATTGTGCCCCCAAAACATGATTTTCTCCTAACCATAATCAGCTGTTTTTGTGATTAAACATGACCATACATCACTCACAGTATTATCAAAATGAAAAATTTCAACATATCCGCTGAATCATAACACGCTAATGTAACATACAGTTTGCAGTAACCTATGATACCAACATTTATGTTGTTAATGACGTTGTTATTTAGGATTTTGCCTCTAATCATGACAGAACACTAGAGAGAAAACACATTGAAATCATAGCTAAATGCTCTGTAATGCTTTGTCAGTGGAGGTAGCCAACAGTCAGACTTAAGGGTCTCCAGCAACTCCAACCATAGACACCATCAGCAAAGACACTAAGATCTGTTTTTTTCTAGATATTTAGTAGTCTAAGATCCCCTAAATTTTCTGCTTAACTTTTTTTAATATTCACTTGCTTTGTAAGGTCTACAGAACTAAATATGTTATTCTGTAAAATAACTGTCCTTAACAGGGCTGTCCAACTGTTATTTTCAGGCAGGACTATCAGTGTTTGATCAGTGTCTTCTTCTCTCTTAACAGGCTGATCAGCTGACTGAGGAGCAGATTGCTGGTGAGTGCATACCTTAACCATGTTTGGTTTGTTTAAGGTTTAGCAGCTCCTTAATTCTCCACCAAAGCTGAGAAACTACAATGTCTGAGAGATTTAGCCTTAAGTAGCAAGAAGTGTGTGAGGATATAAGCTAGTGGTTGATGTGGCCATAATAAAAATCTGCAGAGTTTTGAGTTTCAGGATGAAACCTCAATATGAAAAGCTCACATATGCGTATTCATGTTAGGAAACTTGCGAAAGATGCACCAGTGCTTTTATTCAGGGGTCATCAGTCCCGCGCCCCACATTTTGTTCTTTCCCAGCATTGAATCAGTTGTGCAAAGACCCTGCTATTGCTCAGCATGTTTTTTCTATTCAGACTGCCTAAAGGTTGAAACTGAATTGTCTGTATCGACGTGAATGCTCGTTGCAATGCTAATAGTCTTATTTCTGTAAATGCACAGAGTTCAAGGAGGCGTTCTCGCTGTTTGACAAAGATGGCGATGGCACTATCACTACCAAAGAGCTCGGGACTGTGATGCGCTCTCTGGGACAGAACCCCACTGAGGCTGAGCTGCAGGACATGATCAATGAGGTGGATGCTGATGGTGAGGAGGAAAAGCACAAACGCACAATGAAAATGAAACTTTTCGAAAGTTATAATTACCACAATTTTAGGGGGGCTCTTCATGTGAGATGTTCCTCTTGCTGTATATAATACTACTGGGAATTTTCACCAGTATATGCCATGTGAAAATATTTAAGGCATTAGCAAAAGCACTTGGCTTTAAATTAGAATCATGACATTTATTTTTGAGTGTATTATTGAATGTAATTATATGTTGACCTAAGTAACACAATTACCCTAACCCCTCTCTGTTTCTATGACTGTGTAGGTAATGGTACAATTGACTTTCCTGAGTTTCTGACCATGATGGCCCGGAAGATGAAAGACACAGACAGTGAGGAGGAGATCAGAGAAGCCTTCAGAGTCTTTGACAAGGTACATTAGAACCAAGTAGACCGAGAATATTAACAAGCACCACTGAAATTATTAGTAGCCCTGTTTTTGCCACAGATTTGTTTATTCATTGTGTCCTTGTCATGGCAGTCTACTTTGTCTGTTAAGAAGCTGTTGTCGTCTCTGATAGTTGAACGGTAACCTTTAGCATCCTAATATTCTGGTGTTTAGCATTAAGCCTTTAGTACAGGTGAGGCTAAAGACAGTTCACATAAGCTGGCTTCAGAGTTGAAAAGAATATTAAACCCTTGTGTTTTGAAGACCATAGAAACAATTAGGTAACACTGACCCAGCTATTATAAAACATCATATTAGGGACACTGAAACTTACATCAGTGGCATTCAGCCTTAGCTTCTATGTAAGACGGTAAATGGTACGCAGTGACAATAGTTCCTCTGTTGGCCATCTGCAGGACGGTAATGGCTACATCAGTGCAGCAGAGCTACGGCACGTCATGACCAACTTAGGGGAGAAGCTCACTGATGAGGAGGTGGACGAAATGATCCGCGAGGCTGACATTGATGGTGACGGTCAGGTCAACTATGAGGGTGAGATGTTCTTTTTATGTGTTTTCTTATACCTTTTTTTTTAAAGTGTGCATATTATAATATTAACACTAATTACAGCCCTGCAGCTACTTGTGTGTTTCGTCTCTGTGCCACTTGACTTGCTTTTGGTAGCCTCCTAGAATGATTAAAGTTGCTTTTTTAGTCCACCAGAGGAATTTTGCTGCAATCAAAAAGATTGTAGTGAGATAAACAGACTGAAACCTTCATCATATTGATAAAACAGGTGTTTACAAAGTTTTCCTTTTAGACATAATTTGCAGTTGATAAAAAGTTATGAATCATAAAATATCACAGTATATGTTATCGCTATCCTCAGCATATTGAAAAAAACGTTTGAAGTCACACAAATATTGTATAGTGACTTAAAGGGATAATGCACCCAAAAATGAAAATTCAGCCATTATCTACTCACCCATATGCCGAGGAAGGCTCTGGTGAAGTTTTAGAGTCCTCACAACACTTACGGAGATCCAAGGAGGAAGTGGGTAGCAGCACAACTGCACACCTAACGGCTGACGTCGACCCAGATTAAAACGTCCAAGAACACAGAATTAAAACCACAAAATATCTCCATACTAAATTTAAATAAATTACGTTTTTCCAAACAACTTTTTATGTCGGGGCTTGGACGTTTTAATCTGGGTTGCCGTTGGCCATTAGGTGTGCTGCTACCCACTTCCCCCTCAGATCTCTGGAAGTGATATGAGGACTCTAAAACTTCACCAGAGCCTTGCTCGGCATATGGGTGAGTAGATAATGGCTGAATTTTCATTTTTGGGTGCACTATCCCTTTAAATATCGTGATATTATTGTATCATGAAGCCTCTGGTATGTCCCCCCCCTTCTAGTTTTTACTACAGTCTTATTAGAACAATCAACACACATGTAGTTATGTTACCAAGGGCCGAGACTCACCAAGCCAGTGGTCGGCTAGCGGTCAGTGTTGGGCTGCTGGTGAGCATCTGTCGCCTTTTTTTTTTTTTTTTTTGGTGTGTCCCACACCGTTGGCAGTAGTCAGCCCTTGACAGCACTTGTTAGCTTTATTTCGGCTGATTCAGCATGTTGAATCGGCGTCAAAGACGGGGGAGTCTGTCAGTGAAATCATTCTATAGAAATGAGAAATGTAAGGAAAGGAAAGCAAACAAATGACTAAGGTCAAGAGGGCAAGAAATCAAAACAAACTTGTTATATTAGGTCCGGTTGTTTCTTTAACCATTAAGCTCTGTTATCGTTTGCTAGCGCACAATAAATACCATTTTTTCTTTAGACATTGGGTTGTGTTGTTAATGTGCTAACTGGCAAGCTAGCTTCTTAAATCTGTCCTGTTAGTCTTCCAGTTTCCCTTTTTGAATAATGCTTACAGACAATCGCCGCCTGCAGGTATGGACAGTTTCATCCTCTTGAGCATACACTGAATGTGCGTACTTTTTGGCAGAGGCAGGAAACGTGAGGTAATGCTGCAGTCTGCCTTTGTTGCCACTAGTTTTTTGATGTTGGTTGTATCTGGGCCTGAAGAGAGAAATTAGGAAAAAATTCAGTTTCAACATCACCTCTGTAAAAGGCTGTCACATAATTTTGACAATTTCTTGTACTAACAGCTGCCAAAATTTCACTTTTTTGCATCTGACATTTAAGCATTTTTGTTTCCTCTTCTCTCCACAGAGTTTGTCCAGATGATGACTGCCAAGTGAAGAGAACACTGACATTTCTCTCAGCGTTGCTTGATCACTGTCTTTAAGAACCAAAAAAAGGAACAATTACAAATGATAAACAAACCTGCCCCCCAAATTCACTTATATGTAGAATTTAACAATTTGTGCTTCAGTACATCCAAATACTTCTAAGGTATCTGTTTAGCGAACACCAACAGAATAAACCCTAGAGAAGTTAATGGACCAAGCTTTAAGAGGGCGAAGCCCCGACTTCAGACCAAGATTCTGCTGAGTCACCCAGCTCCTGATTAATTTAGAGGGAAGAGCAACACTGAAAAGGCAGAGGGATAGGAACCCATGCCACAGTTGGAATAGAGAAGTTGGCTATTAAATTATTTCCCATATTCAACAAAGAACTCTAAATACTGAATTGAGTACTCTTCTTGCATGCACCCTTTCTGTGGCGGTCTCTTGTCACAACAAGGAGGCTCTGATCCCATCAGAGGTAGTGGTCAGACTGTGTACACACTGGAGGTATATACATTACTATATAGCTATATATCTGTAAAATTTGTGTCACTTTTGATTATTGCAAGAGCAAATAGTTGCGATGTAGGGTGTTCATTGGTGCTCAGTTGCAGAAGAGCATCCTTATACCTTGAAGAGTTCAGACAAGAACGAGAGACTGAAGTGCTGACGTTTTTTCTTCCTCTCGGGGATGTTATATTGTCTTGTTTTGAGTCGTGGGCTTTACATTGCCTGCAGCACTGATTGGAGACGGTAGTATGGTGTAATGCTTCGGGAGGATTATTGTGAAAACAACACTTGAGGACTGCAGTTAATATATTTGTTCTGCAATCAGATATCCTGATGATACAATATTGATGTAATGCTTTATAATTGTGTTCTCAAATATTAATGTATTGATGACAAACTTTGGTCACCAAATATATCTATATATATTAGTGTATCGTAAAGTTTGCATTGCCTATTGTTGTAGTAAATGACCTGTGACATGTTTTCTCTTTGGTTTTGAAATGTGCCATAATACTCTAAAACGCCTCAACCTTCTTGCAAGACTCGTAGTTCATTAGAATATAATAACTCTACTTAATATAATAACGTATAAAAATACATGCAGTTGAACATATTTGCACTTTGGTATAAATCATGTGGATATTAAAAAGGTTTTGTGTAAAAGAAGAAAAAGAAACCAAATGTCACTGTTGCTGCTGCTATAACAACTCATATGTTACACTCATTTCTCGTCCTTGTTGGTGTCTGATCTTCGATTTGTAGTCCGGTGATTCAATCTTCAATCTGCTTGCTGTTTTACTGAACAGAATACATATACTGTATATTCACAAAAACTACTGGTGGAGAGGTCGATGTGTTTAATTTGGGAAATTTGAATGGGACTTTCAGATAGGGATGAAATGAGGTTGTAGCAAAGAATTCAGCTGTAGATTGTTTAGGTTTTCGAACAGTTGGCTAAATTTAAGAAGCAAGTTAGCTGAGGTATCTTATGATTTCCTCAAAGCACGAAACTTCAATACTGCTCTGCTTGAGGTGTTTTAATTGGTTACCTTTGATTCGGATGTTGGGAAGTAAATGGTAAATGGACTGTTAATTTCTGGAGGTATCTCAAAAATGTAAAGATGTGATATATTTTCCATAAATCAATAAATTGACTGAGCTTTACTTCACCTGCATCTCACTGTCATGTTTAATCTAACACATCTCTATTTTACATTCAACCTGTCTCTGTTGGTTTGAAGCCAGTGTGTTCCTACGGTCATGAAATTCCTGGACAAGTTTTGAAATTATGAAAACTCTGTTCCAGACCTAGAAGTGGTTTGGAATTAACAGAATGATTTGGGAAAATTTTGAGTATACATTGTTGTGGCTATTATTTAAAGTATGTTCATAAAAATCCCCAAACATCACACGAAATGCCTTTTGTATTATTTCTAATTTAAAATCTAGTTCTTGCTGAGCTGTGTGATTGTTGAAGCAGTTGAAATGCCACTAGCATCATGTGACACGTAGACCATACCCGCATCATGTCAGCATTAACACCAAGACCGTGCCCCCATTGGGTTCCTGATCCACTTGGACCAGGATGACCGACGGCCCATTGTTGCGATAAACCTTAATTTATTAAGGTATCGCCAACACTCAGGTTCAGGCAAGGTCACGAAGCAACCATTAGATAAGTCTACATAAGAAATATTTGTGTAACAAGAAATGCCTACAAAGTTTGGTTTTCTCTCCCCCAAAAAAGCACCTGACCTTCACCTTTCTTTGAAGTACCCATGTGTCCCAGTCTGGTCTATTGGTGTTTGTAGCTAGTTGCCAGTGGGAATGTCTAACAAGTGAGTAGAGTTAAGAAGCCCTAGCAGTTTTCTTCTCCACTAATGCCTGAGAAACACATTTGTAGTAATGTATGGCTGTTTATATAGGCCCTCCCATTTTAAATTACTTAAATAAACTCGTGGAAATGGGGTCAAAGATGGAAAGGTCTTGAAATTTCTGTGGTAAAAATGTGTGGGAACCTGCAAATGGCACTCTTCAATACTGCACTATGTCCTGCACTGCTGTCCTGTACCAGAAAGGAGCACTAATCCCATCCAGACAGTCTGCGATTGGGTCAGGGCAAGTCACACTAGCCCTTCACTGGAGACACTATCCCAGGCACAGGCTATATTTAGTGGCTCATGAGATTGCTACAGGAGCCTGTGGTAATCCAGGTCACTTGGGGTCATGACCCCTCACCTGCACACACTAAATTCAAACGAGGAGCAGTCGCCCTCTTGCTGACAGGCAACATCAACAGCCAATGGGACGAGGCGTTATCTGGGGCAGGTAGATGTGATTGGACGCGCGCCTGCATGCTAATCGTTTGGTTAAGTAGATAAGGAAAATGAATTAGGAAACAACTCAGCAGGACAATAAGAGCTGCAGCATCATAGGCACTGGCAGGTGTGATTATCCCTCTCTGGTTGTATAATGGCAGGCTGGAGATGCTCAGTAGTGTGGCTCTCACTGTGTGCTGCAGTAATGTATTTCTCACAGAGATAATTACAGATATGTTTTTAAATGTCATGCTGGTTTTATCAGATTCACTTTGAGTTTAAATCAAATGTAGGGAGCGTCCAGTTTTCAGGTGTTAGGTTCTTTTTTTACACAGAAAGCCTCAAATTTACAACGTTATCTCCAGTGGTGGAGAGCAACGAGGTACATGTTTTAGGTATTTGTACTCTGAGTACCATAAAACTTAAATTAATAGCCTGGCCATTATTTGCTTAAAGTCACCTCAACAGGCCTATATTTAAAATAGGCGTCTATATGGGACAGGCCTTTAATTCCTTTCACACAAAAAGGTTGCTCAGCAACGGTGGGAAATACAATCAAACTGTTTATTGAAACCAGTCTGAATATTACTTCAGATGATATATCGGTTATGAATCATTCATTTGATCTGTCTCTGACAGACAGCCTATCAGAGATAGAGAGTTACGGCACTCGAGGATTACGGCACCTGACATACTGACACAACACCACTTTATCCTGTTAAAACAATACTCACAACTTGAATTAATTTTTATTAAAATCTGTTTTGATTCTTTTGATCTGAGGACCTTTATGGACTAAAGCAATATGAATAACTTGCAGGGTAGTGGAGGTAATGGATTAATTGCTCTGCAACCAGACCAGGCGTCTAGTTTTGACACGCGTTTATTTGTCAAAATGTGTAGCCACACCAGGCTAGCAAATGGGACTGGGCAACTTATTGGTACTAGGCTTTTAATTGAAGTTTTACGGTATTTAAATTTTGAGCTATTTTATACTGTTTCAGAGGGACATATTTTTATTTAAACTCCCCTACTATTTGATAGCTGTAGTTATACAAATGTACGTACAAAATATAAGATGGCTTTATAAAATTGGATACAGTATTATAAATTAAACTTCCTGACATATAGGGCTGTTTAAATTAGCTCCACCTCCAACCAATTAATGTACCACTTAAATGTTAATGCAACAGTCATAATGATCTAGTTATATTATAATAAAAGGCAGCATTCTGTCTAATTAAAAACTTTTACTTTGATACTTCAAACCTGTGGCATTCCCCACGGCGCCATCCTTAGCCCCTTGTTGTTCTGTATATACATGCTTCCACTTGGTCACATCATAAACAAATACAATATCCAGTACCATTGTTATGCAGACAACAACTCAATACCTGTTCCGTTAAAATCCAGTGAAGAAGGCAATTTTAATCATCTTTTATCCTGTCTGTCTGACATAGAGTGCTGGATGTCCCAAAACCAGTTAAATGACAGTAAATCAGAAATGATCCTCTTCAGTCCTCCAAAATCCATCACTATTCTACAAAACCATCTTGGCCTCCTATCTTCAAATGTCGAACCTGCAGCCAAAAACCTTTGCGTGACTTTCACTTTTTTTCAATTTTTTGACCAAGCCTCTGCTCTGACCTACACTCTTACCTTTAATCAAATATCTTTGACATATTTCATGATTAATGGTCGAATTAGTCAAGCTCCAGACACCAGACACACTGTGGCCCATAAAAATTAAACAGGCCTTTTTCACTGAAGACATTTTGACATGTCACAGTAGGGAAAGCAAAGGTGTGAATAATGAAATTAACGATGGCTCAATTCCATTTAGCTGCTTTGATTTCAGGGTCCTGGTATTGTGCATGCGTGCTCACTGTCACTCTCAGTGGGACTGTTACAGAACAGAGCCATCGTCGGTCTAATTAGCTGTGACCTATGCTTTTCCTACAATGACAGGTCAAAATGTCTGCTGTGAGAAAGGTCTTCGAACATGGTCTACTGTGGTAGCAAAGGATGTGAGCATAACTTCAACACTAGATGGTGTTGTTTCAGCATCCTCTTATTCAAGTGCCAGTGGCTGATTTGGGACAAGTGCCACACACACAGTGAGGCTGAGACAGGAAGGAAACGCCACTATATCTGAAAACAGCTGGATGTACAAATAACTTTGAAACCAGTTCAGTTTTCGATGAATTGAATGCAACTTGTTTTGAGCCAGCCGGTTCTTCTTAAATGTAGATATAAGGTGTGTGTGTGTGTGTGTGTGTGTGTGTGTGTGTGTGTGAACTGTATTGTGTTTACTTGAGTACACCACACCCACTACCCATAATTATGTACACTTTGCAATGTAACCTTACCACCTCTTAGCTTGAGAAATACGATCCTTTTCATTCTTGTTATCCCTGGGGGAGGGGATGTGGTGTATTATGTAAACTCCTCTTTACATGCAGACTCCTGAACAATATAACTATTTTTGGAATAATATGTTCGTACAGCTCATTTAATGTAAACGCACAATCCCTCCCCTTCCAAGTACATATAGAATCTCCCTGTTTGTCGTCGTCTTACATCTGCTGTTCTACATGATTCACTGTCATTGCCACCGTCTCTCACTTTGTGTGAGGCCAAACCAATATTGTTAACACGTTTGCTTTCTGATGCACACAGTGTTAACTTCCTTCTCGTCTTGTCAAACACACATGACATCCCACAAATACCTTGGTACCATTGTTGGCTCATCAAGTGAATTAATCACCAGCCTCTACTAAAACAAACGCAGATGAGTAGTTTATAGGGTGTGGAGATGCCTGATTTCAGTGCTGGTTCTTGGTCACAGATGCAGTGTCTCTGGTTATACTTGATCCCCTCTCACATCTCCAGCTGGGTTATCTGCCCATGCAGCATGCTACATACAACTTAACCAAAATTGAGCTGTTGTTGAAAATGATGTCCTCTGCAACGGTGGTTCACATCTTGTTTTGGCTGTGACTTCTTAAAACAAAGCTGTCCAGCAGAATTTTTTTTCTGCCTTCCTATCCTCTTAAAGGGAAACTTTTCTGATTTTCAAGCAGCTTTGTAGCATAACAGTATGGTAGTATGTGTAAATGAACTATGGCAAACTTCCCTCTATCTTGCCAGCGCCCAGATCTCCCTGATCATCTCCCAGCTAAAATTTGCCAGATGACATAAAGCTTGGTCATTTTTCCCTGGCTCTAGGGCTCTTGATCTAACTACAGATTGTACTTCTGCATTTTCGTATGGCCACCACCACGGACACAAGGACTCTCTCTCAAATTCAGACCCAACTCCAATCAAACCGTAAAACTAAGCAGTGTTGATCACATATAAACCAAAACTCTATCACTGTATTGCCTATTTCTTGGCTAAAATGTTTTCCGAAACACATTTAAGCTCACCTTTAATTGTATTTCAAGATTGTTTGTTACCAGCCAGCCCACATATTGTTTCCTCTGTCAAAATGGTCCACTCTGATTACATCAAGTGGCCTCTGCCAGGGTTGTCCCTTGTCACCAATCCTGTTTATGATATTCTAGGACAGGATCTCGAGGCACAGGACGAGGGGATCCGGTTTGGAGACCTCAGAATTGCATCTCTGCTTTTTGCAGATGATGTGGTTCTGTTGGCATCATCACACCGTGACCTCCAGCATTTTGCAGCCGAGTGTGAAGTGGTGAGGATGTGAGTCAGCACCTCCAAATCTGAGGCTATGGTTCTCTGCTGGAAACTGGTGGATTTCCCCCTCCAGGTTGGGAGAGTTACTGCCTAAAGTGAGGGAGTTCAAGTATCTCTGGGTCTTGTTCACGAGTGAGGATAGAATGGAGCGTGAGATGGATTAGTGGTTTGGTGTGGCCTCTGCACTGATGCGGGCACTGCGCCGGACTGTTGTGGTAAACGTCCCAACCCTCACCTATGGTCATGAGCTCTGGGTAGTGACCGAAAGGTTGAGATCGCAGATACAAGTAGCCAAAATGAGTTTCCTCCGTAGGGTGGCTGGGCTCAGCCTCAGAGATATGGGAAAGGAGCTCGGACATCCGGAGGGAGCTCAGAGTAGAGCCGCTGCTCCTTCACCTCGAAAGGGGTCAGTTGAGGTGGTTCAGGCATCTGATCAGGATGCATCCTGGGCGCCTCCTGTCGGAGGTGTTCTGGACATGTCCAACTGGTAGGAGGCCCCGGGGCAGACCCAGAACACTCTGGAGGGATTTCATATCTCAATTGGCCTGGGAACACCTCAGGGTCCCCCAGGAGGAGCTGGAAAGCATTGCTGGGGAGAGGGGCATCTGGGGTGCTTTGCTTGGCCTGCTGCCCCCACGACTCGGCCCCGGATAAGTTGATGAAAATGGATGGATGGATGAACCAAAGGTAGTTTTTATTGGTCCAGTGTAGCACAGTACATTCTGGTTTTCAGCACTTTTTCTCTGTTTTCTCTAATCATGTAGCACCAATTTAAAAAGTATTTGCATCTTTATACTGTATAGACAGTCCAGTTTTATTAAAAGACCATCTTTCTAACAGTGGACTACTACTTCAGTCATCTCACAGCTCATCCAGTTATAGGCTACTGACCTCTGGTTCAGGAACCAAATCTCTACAAGACCTTTTGTCCAGACTGCCATCTACTTCAGTTGTGTTATTGACTCTGCTGACTAACACTGCAGGGAGTAGGAGGCTAATTAGCTGATAAATAATCTTTCCTATGTGTACAATGTTTTGCTTTAGAGATACAGTTTGTTCATTCACGTTTAATGAATGTGTCAGAGGTGAAAACCAACATATCCATTATTATTACATTGTGGGAACCTAATCTTATCTTCTCTTCTTGCCATTCCCATCTGTATTAGACAGCTGATAGGTTGGAGAGAGACAGAGGTATGACATTCAACATAGCTGCAGTTATGTGGTATCCAACTTCACTGCTCACCCACCGGGACGCTCCTTTTTTAGTATTTTCTGGAAATTTCATGATTTTTAAAGTGTTGGGATTTTTCCTATTCCCATCTGTGTTGGACAGCTGATAGGGTGGAGAGAGACAGGGGTATGACATGCAACATAGCTGCGGTTATGTGGTATCAAACTTCACCACTCACCCACCGGGACGCCCATTTTGTAGTATTTTCTAGGAATTTCATAAAAAAGAACACATGCATCAACATTAATACATCATATCCACAACATGGAAACCAGATGTTCATGCAATACATTTACCAGATATATTTGCTAAATACAAATATGTGATTGATCCATTAGCAGATAAAATAATGGATTATGGGATAGTCCTCCAAATATCTGCCTTGATTTTGGAGACAACTCTCAAATAAGATGCACTTGTCTGTTTTTCTTTTAAAGCCACGTGTATTAAATTGTACTTTTCTTTCTGAATACTTATAGGCTAACGGTGATTCTAGAAGCACAATCTCTGAAACCATTATCGCTTGCAGCCAATGCATTTACCAAGTGTTCCAAACTGTTCTCTGTTGTACACTCAGACGGCAATTTCATAACAAACTTCCAGCAACACTGTAAACACCAGTGTCTGCAGTGTCTATTTTGCCAATTTGCCTTTTTACACTGGCACACCTGCTGCTTAGCCAGTAGCGACCCTATACTCTAGGACAGTGGTTCCCAACTCGCCCAGCCATGAGGTCAAGATTTCTCCTTAGTCATCAGTTCAAGGTCCACACAGTTTAACACATTCTGCATCATACTTTCATTTGGCCATGGCGTTGAGCTAGTTTGCTGTCTCTGTTAAGAAGCTGTTTGTGATTCACTCACTCAATAGCAGGAAACAGCTCAAAATAAAGGCCCTGTGCTGGAAATTCACGGTACTTCTAAATAAAAAGTGATTTTACAAATTTGACACATTCTGTCCATTCAGAATGAACCTGCAACCCAGTTTTTGACCACAACCCACCAGATGGGAACCACTGCTCCAGAGGGCCCAACCCCAACCTACATCTGAGTATCTGAACAATCAACTGTCATATGGTAGCTAGAAGGAGCCTCAGTTAGCATGTTTTTGGGGCAGCAGTGGTGCACTGTATAGGGCCATGTGGTAGGTTTAGGGGGGTTGTAGTTGTCATTGCAAAATGCATCAATAGCCACCTAAGACTCACAAAGAAGACAACATTTAGCCATTTTTTGTCTGCTGTGCTCTTGTTGTTTGAGAAGTGTTAGAACATTTTAAGAAATAAAAAAAATAAAAACACCTGTGTGTGTGTGTTTACTACATGTATGGCAACTCGCCCTGATCTGAACTCAGAAAAAGCAAAAGCCACAAGTTTCATGTATACTATTAGTGCGTTGTTGGTGCCCTGTGTGCTTATTCAAGTGACGGTTTTTGTGCATTGCTGTTTTTGCAAAAACTAGTTTCGCAAAAATGAATTGCTTTTGCAAGAGGTGTATGATGTTTTGCTGGTTTGGTGTAAGGTTTTGTGGTTAGTGTGCAAAAATAGCTTATAGTTTCAAAGATATTGCCTCAGCAGTCAGGGAGAAAAAAGCTGTGATCACACTTCCTTTTGTGCCTATTGTACAGTTTTCACACCCCAATAAGCTCCATAGTAGAGCTTCGACTGTTGTTGATATTTAAAATGCGTTCGGTTGTATTCTCTAAAATGTATGTGCAAAATCTCAAAAGCATATGAACTTGTCTTGTTATGCATTTTTCCACTTCATGGTTCAAGCAAATTCTACCTTTCCAGTTTCACAGAAAATAAGAACTTCCAGCTAAAATGTGTGAGGCATAGCCATTTTCATACCAAAGGACATCACATAAAAACCCTCTGCAGAACACGTGATAAGATATGTTGATTCTTGAGAAGGACATGACGATTACAGATTTCTAGTAACAAGTGAAGACAAGATTCACCATACATGTACATGCTTATATAATGTCTAGACTGTCTCTAGTACAACATTTCAGTCATTGTGTGTTATCACTGCCTGATTATGCTGCATGATGACTGTAGCTCACTGTGGCACAGACAAATGCGTAAAGAACATTTTAATGAACATTAATCTGATAAACATGTTACTCTATCAGTCTTCAAGATTAAAATTGCTTTGGTTTATTAAAACCCAACGTTAACAAAACACAATGTGATGATAGCCGCTGTCTAGAGAATGATGGCATTTCAAATGAGATTACGAGTGAGTCATCACTGGAAAAGAATCAATAAAAGAAATTGATGTGAGACACTTGAAGAAAAAAACTATTAGGTTTGAGAAAATCCTCCTGTGGCCTTAAATGGTTGGTTCTCAGAATGTTATTACTCATCAATACATCAGTGAAGTGGTTTTAAATAGGAAGTTCCCACCATGACCCTTTTCTTATTACAGACCACAATGGCTTTCTAATTCGTTTTGTCTTCTGGTTGACTGTATTGAGCTGCGATGAGAGTCCAGTAACCTTCAAACCCAGTCCAAAATATTGTAATGTCTCATGAATATTTTGAGAAACTAAACACATGCTAACAACTGCTAAACTGTAGTTTTCTTTTATTAGTTTCTTTTGTGTTCAGCACCAAAGCAGAAGGAAACAGAAGGCAGAAGACTATCAACCACAACAGTCTTTATCAGTGGGTGAGGTTTAGTCCTTGATAATAATAATAACAACAATAACAATAATAATAATAATAATAATAATAATAATAATAATAATAGTAATAAAGCAGTTCAAAACAAGTAGGTTTTCAAAATGATTTAAAAGATGAGACAGAGTTTGCAGCCCTGATCTCCTCAGACAGGTCACTCCAAAGTCGTGGAGCTCTGACTGCAAAGGCTCCATCACCTTTGTGAATGAATCTAGACCTTGGTACAACAAGAAAAGATGCATCTGAGGATCTCAGGGTGTGAGGACAAACACGGGAGAAGAAAAGAGCTGTTATATAACTTGGAGCAAGGCCTCTCAAGGCTTTGTAAGTAATCAATATACCTTAGAATCAATTCTAAAAGCAACAGGTGACCAGTGTAGGGGTTGCAGGATTGGTGTGATGTGGTCATGTTTTCTCTAGCAGAGTTTTGGATGAGCTGGAGGTGGGACAGAGATTTTTTACTGATGCCTATAAGAGCAAGGAATTGCAATAATCCAATCGACTGGTTATGAATGCATAAATAACAGTTTGCAGATGTTTGTTAAAAAGGAATGATATGATCCTGGAGATATTTCTGAGATGGTGGAAGTCGGATTGGACTACTGAATTTACGTGTTTGTCTAAACTGAAGGTTTGATCAAAAATGACACCAAGATTTCTGCAATGTGGAGTTACTGAGTGGGACAGAGAACCAAGACTGTTTGATATTTGAATGTTTTCACTTCCATGTCCTATGACCAATATCTCTGTCTTGTCAGCATTAAGAGACATCAAGCTCGACTGTTAAGCCAACATGGACAAGGACTTCCAAAAGCTCTCCAGCATAACGCTCCAAAAGAGGCAAGTACATTGATCTTGAGTTGAAATTGTTTTGTCAGCAGCTGTTTCTAAGGTCCAGATTGAACTGAAGTTGAATAAAACCAACAGTTTTTTGACAATAAGTCCTAAATATGTGTGTAATATCACATAATTTAAAGGTAATCTCGGTGCCAGCCTAGGCAAGGTTCCCCTTAAGGTGGCGCCCTTGGTGACTGCATGCGTCGCCTGTAGGAAGTTTTGCCACAGGTTAGTCTTGTAAAAATTTGGATTTAAAATACATAGGTAAAATGTTGATGTTAAAAGACAATATCTGATGGAAACCTTTTTGTAGTCCATATTTTTTGTGTTAATCACAAGACTGGAGCGAGACATAACAGAATGGCACAATTTCTGAATCGGAAATCCCAGTTTACTTTACAGAACAATACATTTACTGCTATTTTGTTTGAGTGTCAGAATTCTGAGTGTGTAAATGTATCCATTATACAGTGCTATCAAACAATCCACAACACAATAAAAAAAAGTAATGTCCATGGCATGTACAGTTTTCTGCTAACAATACGCCACCTTTTGAACTTTACACCAGGCAGTGTTAACAAGAATGATGATGATCGGTACTTCTGACATCCCACTTTACTGCCCACTGTTGAAAAAAATCAATGTCTATCATACAACTGGGGCCTCCTGCTAAGCTCCTGAACTTCAAAAGCTGTCTGTTACTGTAAGATGCAGCGAATGAGAATGGAAAGAGAAGTGAAAACTTTCAACACTCCCAGAAAGGGGAACCACAGTGTGTCATTTCTTCTTCCTGTCTTGCAGAGAAGGCGAGGGCTCAAGTGATATTTCACTTTGGTTGAGTGTTCTCTCTTTCACTTTATGGAATATGATGTAAATTTGTGTAAGAGTTCAGCAGAAGTCTGGATTTTTCTTTGTAATACGTCTGGTGTTTCATGTTTTACCTCTCAGGCTCTGTTTATACGTCAACGATTTCAACCAAAAACAGTCAACTTTTGTTGTGTTTTGGCTGATCGTTTACACGACAGCAGCAGGGGGAGGGGAAGCCAAAAGGCGCCTGTTGGACAAGACCTGGGAGGACAAGCGAGTGGTGGGAAAACTTTGTGAATGATGATATTGAGAAGAATGAATGGAGAAAAAACTTTCGTATGTCTAGAGTGCACCATGCATAGATGAGCATACTTGTAAAGGCCTTAGTACGCATCAATGTGTGAAACTTGCCCTCACAGCCTCACAGCCTCCATTATCCAAAAAAATTGGTGTGTGTACCTTTGTAGTCTTGATATGTTGCAGGGATACAGGGGAAACAGTGAACACTTTAGCACCCTCTCCCCCAAAGCATGCATTGTGTTGCGTTTGTTTGTATACATGAAAAGTGATGAAAGTGGTTGTGTGAAGAATAGAGGAGAATCAAACTCTGCCTGCTTTCATATCTCTACACACCTGACCAATTGCTGCAAGTGGATGTGCTTGTCAGGTATCAGAGTGTTGTAGAAACGGTTAGGTGCAAATTAGGTTTTTATTCGAACATCCCTGAAATACATGTTGTGTTTGGGCCTATGCATGGGTTTGTTGTAAGAAAATTGGCCCCTGGGCACAGATACACAAAAACGGCTCCACCACTTTGCCTACACAGGAACAAGAAACACAGACTTTGTGGTTGTTGTGTGTGTCTTTTTAGTTGTTGTGCATTTTTATTTTTGGTTTTGTGTCTCTTTAAGGTCCCTGCATGTCTCTGTGGTTATTTTTTTGAGTCTCTCACTGGTTGTTACATGTTAATTTGAGTGACATTTTGCAAGTAAAGGGCAGTGGGGGCTCATGACAGTTTCAGCTCTTGGGCCTGTGCCCAGAAGGTCCCTTCAGTGATCTATTCATGGGCGTGTACTGTAAACAGAGAAACACTTACACTTTGAACATTACTGTGTATGTTTCTGAGTTTGACCTCATACTTTTCATATGGTATGTGAAAAGCGTAGTCTGATGTAGCCAGCTGAGACCTGTTTGAACAGAGGCTACAGCAAGTGAAGCTCCTGAAAGAACAAGCTCTGTCAGCAGAGAAAACATTTTCAAATTCCATTATGGTTTCAATTACAACAAACAAGGTAAGCAACGCAGGTCTGGCGCATTAGCTCTGTATTATAGGTGCCTGTGCATTGTCTGCAGGATTGGGAAAGCCCTGTCTGTCTCCGTGTAGATTTCCACTGTACCATATCCATGGGCGTGTGACTTACTGTAAAGCCTGTCAGATGTCTTTCAGCACTCTATATTTTACCATTTCTGAGTAAATAGCTCACTACTAAGCAATGTACTCCTTTGAATAGCACAGAAAATGCAAGTAATAGATGAACTGAGAAGCTGTCGTACTATAATTTGAAATTATTATATTGTAAATGAGTCTTGGCTGGTTTGTTACAATCAAACCTCAGAATTCAGTGTACAGAATTTAAAGCTTTGATATGTGTATTGTGGGACAAATAACTGAAGAAAAACAGTTTATCGTGTTGCTTTAATGTCTTATATTTTTTAAGATGTATATATTTTATTATGTTACAAAGATACAGATGTAGACAAAACCAATAACAGAATGGTGCAAACAAATCACAGTGGAGTTTCTTTTGAAAGGTTGGGAGAGCCATTGCATAAAGTGCTCGACTACAGGACTAGAACTTCACCTCATTTTACATCACAACCACTGTTTGTCATTCACATCTAAACATAGTACTGTTGCACCACTGCTACACAGACGTACACTTTTTCTTTCCTCCCTCCTGACTGTCTTCTCCTGTTTTAACTTTATTTTTTTTAACTTTTCAGTATTTATCTGGGCATCAGAGAGCACAGCAGGCCAAGAATTCCTTTGTGCTATTGTATTTTTCTGTTGCATGAAACAAACCCTTGAATCATGAATCTAGCAAGCTCCTGAATACTGATGAACTCTTGATTAGTGCTTTATTAAAAAGCACATATGCTGACAACATCAACCAGTTGGTGTCTTACTTGAGTGACTAAGCTGTAGGACATTGCACATCTATTGAAGGATTAAGTGTTCATAAAAAAACAGACCCATACTGTGACATTTTAAGTTGTTAATCTTTATGTAAATATGTGTGACGCCACAATTACGTAATGATCTGGTGCATATCAGCAACTCAAACACACCCGAAGTATGTCAACCGTGTGTGCGGTCTTACTGTTGACATCAGCGGCATCTCCATCACCATCTCCAGCTCCAGTCCTCACACTCAGCGTCAGCTCCGGCTCACATGTTTACAATTATAGATGTTAAAACCTGTTTTGTGTCACTGGTTTTCTGAATGTAAAAACAAACACAAAGAAGGAATTGATGTCCTGGAAGGCAAAGGCTCTCAGACATTGTGGCATACACAGCTGAAAACATCTGCTGCTGGTTAACAAAGAATTAGGTGATTCAAATTTCCATGACCTACAGACTTGATGCTTATCAATCAATGAAAACACACCGTAGTATTTACAAAGGAAATGCTCGACAAATATGGAAATCAGATTGCGTAAAAGTAGAAAAAATATGCAAAGACAGGAAAACTCTCTCTCTCTCTACACACATCCTGCTTTTTTGAGTTTCATCATGGAGTTGGACCTGTAACAGTGTGGGCTGCATGACATATTTTCAATTCTCAACAGATCTAAGTTTTGACTTTAAATTCAGGTCTCTGTCACCACTTACATTCTGCTTGCAATTACAGATGAAAGAGTCAGATAAAAACAGACAAACCCGTATCTCTCTGGGCTCCATATGTTTTGCAATTCTGGTCAGAACAGTCTCATGGGATAATCCCACTCTTTCCCAGTGATTTACAAGTTATCATAAATGCATTTTACCAACACTGCTTCTCTTCTGGGAAATTGTAACATGTGTTGTCCAGGTTCACACCAGCAAGCGGATGCCGGTGCTTTAAAGAACAGGAGACAAGCCAAAGGTTGAGATGTGACACCTCAGTCATTTATTAGCGCATGGATTGGAGCCCGGTTTTGTCTGGGATTCAATTGGAGGAGGACGGATGAGCTCGGTCTGGTAAATATCATTTGGTTACCAGACCAAGCATATCCATTTTATGGTGGTTCAGCCTCAGACAAAACACACACACATTTAATAGTCTGCGCATCATGGTACTGGTAATGCTTCTGCACTTTCTATATATGAATTTCACAAATAATTACATTTTGTTTTCTATTCATGTTCAGTCCGTTCTTAAATGTACCTGAAAGCAGCTGCATCATGAGTTTGTACTGTTACTACTAAGTGATTCACAACTAGCGGGGAAACACTCCTGCATACACCTCACCTGTGCGGGGCTTTTGCTACTGGCCCCTTGCCACCTTTTATTTTGTAAGAACGGTCCCCCGGGCAAAGCCAGTTGTGTATCCCTGATCTAAGATAACCACATCTCTGACTGTCACACATAAGCAAAAAACGAAAAATATAATTAATTCAAACTGAATTCATCTGGAGTTTGCATTTTCTAATCTGTCTTCCAGGACAGCGTGCTGACAGATCTAAGACAGGCTGAAGTGTTTCCACTGTTATGTGTAGTGTATTTTAATTCAGATGAAAGAACATATCATAACATGTGTTGTTAATATCTGATAAAGGCATTCTGTAGACTGCATTGAGAGACTTGCAGCGGTGAAATGTAACATTACAGTACATTAAGTAAAGATGGCAGGCACTTATACGTGAGTATTTTAATTTCATGCCACTTTATATTTCCATTCCACAAACTTCAGAGGGAAATATTGTGCTTTTTACTAAACTACAATTATTTGATAACTTTAGTTTTCAAATTAAGATTTTTGCACGCAAACCATATGAAAATATGTAAGTGCAGCTGAAACAATTACTTGCTTGATTACAGAAACATTTTGATAATTCTTTAAGTTGTTTTTTAATGAAAGAAAGATTAAATTAAATTTAATTAATTAAATTATTAAATTAAATTAAATTAAATTAAATTAAATTTTAAAAAATCCAGCTTCTCAAATGTGATGATTAACTATGTTTCCTTTGAATTATTTAATTGTTTTTTAATTATCATTTGGTTTAATTTTTTTCGACATTAAGTACTTTTAGTACTTAAAGCGCTAGTGTGTAGGAATTACGGGGATAGATTGGCAGAAATTAAATATAGCATTCATAATAAGTATAATATTTCCCTATGTTTCCACTAGTGTATATTCACCTGAAAATAACTTTCCCTCAGAATGACCCGTTTATATCTACATACGGAGCTGATCGTCTTCCATGGATTCTGCCATGTTGTTGCTACAGTAGCCCAGAAGGGAAAAACCAAACACTGGCACTAGATGGGGTCTTTTGTGTTTTTGTGTCAGCCACCATAGTTCCCAGGCACCCTTGGCACACAGAGGAAGTTACAATGTCCAGTTTTAATACATCCATTCATCCTCCCATCCATCCAAACTTCAGGTTTGAGTCAGCACACATATTTACCCTTCAATTAACAACACACAACCAAACACCAGCAGCTTCTGTTGCAAACTGATGCTTCGCTGCGCTTATTGTAAACTGCTTATGTATCATAATAAGAACTTGTGTAAATTTACCAAGTGTTATGTTCTCACTGTCTCAGTTGGTATGTTCACAAACTGGCCTGCTGGTTTGGGGAAAGTTTCCAAGTCTGTCTATTTTAAGTGTGTATGTCCCGCTGTTTATTTAAAGGTGGCAGCCTGGTTTGTTTTATCGGCAGTGTAACTGTAAACACCCCGTGTGCCATCCACGCCTTAAGGTGCCTCGTGGTTGTTCAAAGTAAATTAGAGCTTTGTTGCTGTGGAGATGAACCGAAACTGAGAGGAGGATTAAAAACAAATATCTGCATGTACTTTGTTTAACAATATCACAGTGGACTGTGCCAGCAGGCTACCACCCACTACCAGCTGTGTAACTGTGCATCAACACTTTCATTTACAGAGCGTAAAACACAGAGAAACTTGATCTCCATTACTCCATCTAGAACTGAACATTGGCACTACGCTGTTGTCATTATGTTCTGGAAATTACACAAACAGTAACATTAAGCAAGTAGAGTTACTGACAGTGGAACCTGAGCGAGCAATGAAATTACTACGAAGCAGTTTGTATTCACGCCCATTTTCTTGGCTGTGGTGATTTTATTGGTGCTACATCTAATTTTAGGTGTCATGGAAAGGAACCATTAAGGAGAACAGCAATGGCTCCTCGGGCCTTTCATTATTACATCCTGTGTCTGCGGAAATGGTGATGTGTTCATTGTGTGTCATTTTACATCCATCAGCCAACGCATCATCACAACAGCTGGCTCCGGCTGTTGATTTGTTCCTGTATTTTCTAACAGTTCTACCTACAGATGATTCAGTTTGCTTTCTTTAAAGGCCTCGCACACACTCACACACACACTCTGGTGTTTCCCTTCACTCTATCTGACTAGGCCTCTGCTCAGGTTAAAACTGAGAAAAATATATGCTGGAAATCATGTAACATTAAACTACATGTACCAATAATCAAAGTGTGAACAAAGGATGACAATAATTAGAAAGGGAAAAATTGTAACTGGCAAAACAAAACAGTGTGTGAGAGAAATCCTCCACAGCCTGCTCACAGCAACACAGTCCAGAGAAGAGCTCTAATCAGGCGCATAAAGTGAAAACACCTGTGTAGGTGTACCATGGCTGTGGAATGCACCACTGCCTCCAGGTAGGATTTATTGCAATGAGCATGATATGAAACAAATACAGTCATCATCAAGACCAAACTGCAAAGCAACTGTAGGCTGAAGCATTTTACCCAGATCATTAACAAGTTACTCTCTTACTTATATATCTGTCGCAGTCTGTAGCATTAAATTTGAAGTAAAAAGAAAAGGAGTGCGATTCGGATCACAGCAGATCTGAACGTCATTGGTTACTTTGATTAAAAGGTTTTGCCGTAAGTACTGAAACTGTCACTATCTACGTGACACAGATATTATGTGAATAAAATCATATTCCTCTGCCTACTTTATTGCCTTGTAACGCCTCTAAGGGTATTACCATACATGAATGAAAACAACCAATCAGAGCCAAGGAGTCTCTAAGGCATCTGTCAATCATGTCAATCACTGCTTGTGAACTAGGCAGTGCTGTTCAAATATAAACCAAGGCTCTGTAGCTGCATTGCCCTTTTACTCACCTCAGATGTTTTCAGAAATATATTTTACTGTTTAGCTGTAAAATGAAAAACTGTGCATTCCAATACCTGTACTAGCATATTATTTAGTAAGCCAGAAAAAAAAGATTTGGTATGTCCCAGTACATAGTATGTCAAATGTAGTGTGCCAAAAATACCAGGATATTCTAGTTGGATTGCACAGAATGTAAGCCAGCATGTTTTCTAACTACTCTGACCCACAATTCTCTGTGAAGCAGACGATTTGTCAACTAAGCCACAGACAGCTTGACAGCTTGTTGAGGTTGACAAGGTTGACAGCTGTAACAAGTTGCGATGATGGATGGATGGATCACCACTTGAATAGTTCTAATAGGAATACTAACAAAATAATCATAAAGATAATTAACAATAAAAAATGAAAATAACAGAGACAGAGAAATGTAGATGTAATTTACTGTACTGAATACAATATGTTCGAAACTACAGTGTATGCCGTTATTACATCCATCTTCGTTTCTCTTTGCTTAAGAGGTAGAAAACCAGAATGTACTCTGCTGCACTGGACCAATAAACACTACCTTTGGTCCATCCATCCATCCATTTTCATCTGCTTATCCGGGGCCGGGTCATGGGGGCAGCAGGCTGAGCAAAGCACCCCAGACATCCCTCTCCCCAGCAACGCTTTCCAGCTCTTCCTGGGGGACCTCGAGATGTTCCCAGGCCAGATGAGATATGTAATCCCTCCAGTGTGTTCTGGATCTGCCCTGGGGCCTCCTACCAGTGGGACGTGCCCGGAACATCTCCAGCTGGATGCGCCAGGATGCATCCTGATCAGATGCCTGAACCACCTCAGCTGACCCCTTTTCGATGTGAAGGAACGGCGGCTCTACTCCGAGCTCCCTCCGGATGTTCGAGCTCTTCAACCTCTAAGGCTGAGCCCAGCCATCCTTCTGAGAAAACTCATTTCAGTGGCTAGTATCCACGATCTCATTCTTTCGGTCACTACCCAGAGCTCATGACCATAGGTGAGGGTTGGGACGAAGATGGACCAGTAAATCGAAAGCACCCGCATCACTGCATCTCACACTCAGTTTTACCCTAACTTGTGAACAAGACCGCAAGATACTTGAACTCCTTTGCTAGAGGCAGTAACTCTCTGTTAATCCTTTAATAGTAAAAACTACATACATTGCAAAGTAAACAACAGCAGAGCTTGACCTCTGGCGAGGTCGGCGAATGACATTTTGTTTTGTCTCCAAAGTAATGGATAGATTAGCTAAAGGGTCAAAGTTCAGGGCTTAATGTAATGAAGAAGTAGTGTGTCCAGATTGATTACATACTGCATGCAACAGTACATACTCTGTAGGGCAGCTGCAGTGCCTACTAAAAGTAAAAAGAGAAAGTATGATTTGGATTTGGAGCGCGGGGAGAGTTTGTGACCCAGCCTCTGTGTTGGAAACAGTCAACCCGAAAACTCAGCACCGCCCACCCATTTTCCAAGCTGCATATTTAGTTGATGATAATTTTATATGCTAAAGGTTTATCTGTAATTTTAAATTATTGTATAGTACTGTTAAATCACTAAATGATCTCACATCTTTCCCAAACACACCCTTGCCCCATAAACTGTGTTTTCTGAACAGCTTTTTTTCTGTTTTTCCTCCTGTTTTGTCACACTCTCTTCAAGTTGTCAAATATTTGTCAGCATATTCATCTTAACCCTGAGGGCTAGATCAAAGCATGCACTCTCTTCAAGAGCACACACACACACACACACACACACACACACACACTCCTAGGGGTTTTACCTCTCTCCCCACACAGGTATTTTACTGTAGACTGCAGAAAAACAACACAAAGTAAAGCATCCAGAAATGAAAAATGCACCAGCAAAAACAAGCGGGGGAAACTTGCTTTCATGGCATTTGAATTCAGCCAAAGCACTGGTTCACAGTCAAGTTGCGGCAAAGGCTGCGTGAAATGTAAACTAGCCGAGATTAAGGCTATTCAAAACACCTTTTTAAAAACCAAGAGGAGACACTGCCAAACCAAATACTTACACAAAAGACTAATTGGATTACATTTTTTTCTGAGCTCACACGGGGAACAAGCCAATAGGGTAAGTTCAGGGTGAGTGGGACAGTTTTCGGTTTTCTGCATTGTGTGAGATTTCTGGCTATGGATTTCAAAAAATAACCCAACATATGATACATTTCTGTAATGCTGAAGATGTTACCTATCCATTTGAGGAGGAAAGAAGATCTGATTATGTTCCATGGATGCATGGCATACCCTTTTTTGTGAACTGACTAAAATTCGTTTTTGTGTGTGAGATTTGGGTGAGTGGGACAACACATTTGTTTAACTTTTTGTTCTCTCCCTGTACTTTTCTTCTTGCCTTCTCATTCCCTCTCTGCCTCTCTGGTGCCATTCTTTCTGCAGTGGATTAATCAGGATTAGTTTGGAAAGAAATCAAGTCTAAACTTTGTATAGGTTGACACTTGATGAACAAATGTTCCCTACTGTTGTTACTTTGAAAAGCCTTTACATCTGCATCTAGTACACATATTATCTGATAACTGTGTTGCATTGTATTGGCAGGGGTGTGTGTATGTGTGTGTGTGTGTGTGTGTGTGTGAGTGTGTGTCTGTGTGTGCATGCGTGCAGTTTGTATTGGCTGGTGTGTGTGTGTGTGTTCCTCTATATATCCTATCATCAACAATAGGCTTGAAGAGTTGGGGACAATTTGCAAATTAGATCCTGGGAAATAATCTGTTATCATGCATCCCTAGTAGGCTGGGTACACTTGCTGTTTATGCTAGCTGTTTTGTTAGCTAGGCAGTCGGGCTAGCAGTAAAATTGAGGTGCTCCATCAACAATTGTGTGGTAGATTTTGGGTCTGCACACACAAGAAGGTTAGGAACTATTAATCTGGAACATATATAATGATTCCCTATGGCAGGATTGATCATTTTTATTCATTAAGAGTGCCTTTTGGTGCTGTCCCACTCACCCAAAACCATGCTGCCCCACCCACCCAAACACAGTTTGGGTGGGTGGGACAAAATAAAAATAGCCTAATTCCATAAATGTAAACATAATCTTAACATTTTTTTTCTGATTTTATTGTAGAAGTGCATCAAATTCATGTTTCCAGCAAATATTTCTGCAATATCGTGGCGAAAACATTTTTATAACCTTATGATCATAACAATCAAAATCTTATGCCATTTTCCTCACCTTGGGTTATGCAGGGTCAACTTCCTGATTGATGTTGGCCCCGCCCCCACATGTGACATCACACCAATGAGTGTAAGCAACTCTGATAATGTGGTTTCACAGCAAGGCTCAGCAAAAAAAAGTTTTTATTTTCGATGACCAGGGGAGAAAATACAGCCAATTTACTTATACTGTCCCACCCAACCTGATGTCCCACTCACCCTGAATTAACCCACTGACCAAAGTGTGAGTGTGCGTGTGTGTGTAGCTGGGGCCCCTGAAACGTAATCATTTCACCCTGTTGTCTTTGTTTTGTTGTTTCTGACAGTCTATAGTACAACACAAGAAGGATCACACCATAAGTTACAGCTTTTATCTCAACTTGAGAACAAATCTGATTGAGGGGTGAGGCATTTATAACCAGTGTTCTCATAGTGCTTCTATTTCTGGACACATACAAGCAGAGACGGGTAGATTCTCTCTAATGTGTACGCTGTTATTTGGCTTAAATGACCCTTTCAATAGTCAGTTATCTGTCAGTGTCTGTCAGAGCAGCGGTACAGTGGGTGGGACTACACATCAATCCGAAACTGGGAGGCGCACAGAGACAGGCGGAGAAAGTAAGCGGAGCAAAGTGGAGCGTGTTCAGTCTTTCTCAGAGTCCCGTGAGTTCACTGTGTATCTGCCGACACCTTACCGGCAGCACCGGTTTCAAACTATTATTTAACGACCTCGGAGCCTGAATCTGCGGGAAAATAAAGACGAGCAGAAGAAGAAGGAGTTACTTTTAAATAGTTTCAGTTGCTTTTCTTCGACAGATCCAGTGAAGTGAAAGGTGAGTGATTGTTAGTTTCTTTAAGAAGAATGTGTGATTCAGATGTAGAATAAATACATTAATGTACTGAGGAGGAAACTTTAACGTGATGCCACACTGCTTGATTGAAGGTTTTATTTTGTGTTTTTCTTGTGTTATTTGTTTCACAGGAAGATTTCAAAACTGTGCATGAGAGAGGCGAACAGAGAACCACGTTGAGTCAGCGCAGCATTATGGGTCTGTCCATACAGCCCTGCCTTCTGAGTTGCCAAATGATGGTATCAAGAAGTCAGGTTCTCCTTTTGTTCAGTGGGATTTCCTTACTAGTTTCACACTGAGCAGGCACATTTCTTTGCAGTATGTTGAACATGAACAAAAGCATGGTGTCAAACGAATCATGCAATCACACCACCTGTAATGAAACTCTCATCGTTAATGGGACTGGCAAGCCAGCAACAAGCATCATCATGTTCATGGCTGCTGTGGTGGGGAACCTCCTGGCTCTCTTCATCCTCGGGGTGCACCAGAAGGAGCATCGCTCCAGGTCTTCTGTCTTCTGCATCCTGGTGACCGGCCTGGCCCTCACCGACCTGCTGGGCACCTGCCTCCTCAGCCCACCTGTGTTCATCTGCTACGCCCGCAACATGTCCCTGATAAGTCTGGGAGGTGCAGGCCTGTGCAACCTCTTTGGCTTTGCCATGAGTTTCTTCGGCCTGGCGCCCACGCTCATCCTGTGCGCCATGGCTGTGGAGAGATGCCTGGCCATCAGCCATCCTTACTTTTACTCTGTACACATCCGCAGAAGCTTTGCCAAATTCACTCTTTTATTTATTTACATCTTCTCTTTGGCCTTCTGCCTCCTGCCATACAGTGGCTATGGCAAATTCAGACAGTATTGTCCCGGGACGTGGTGCTTCATTGACATGGATGCGACAGGGGATGAGAAGGCCAGCTTGGTACTGGCCTTCTCCCTGTCCTACTCGTCCCTCATGGCACTGCTGATCTTTGCAGTGTTTGTGTGCAATGGTTCAGTGATTGTCAGCCTGTGCCAGATGCACCGGAGCCAGATGATGCGGCGCGGCTCCGTCGGGTCAACGGGGAGAAGGAAGAGGCTGAGCCTGGCCTGGTTCGCACAGGGGGAAGAAGAGGTGGACCACTTGGTGCTGCTGGCGCTCATCACCGTCATCTTTGTGGTCTGCTCCCTGCCACTCACTGTGAGTTCACATTTGACCTTTACTATCCATTTTTGTCATTTTTACACTCCCTCTCACTCTCTCTGTAACTTTTAATTTATGGTTCAACCTTAGCATTTTTGGCAGATTAGACCTCTGAATCACAATGTGTCAGCATGTTGAGCAAATATTACATTTTACAGTGGAAAAGGAAGAAAAAGCTGACATCCTGATGTGTCATTTATTCATTTGTCAAAACATGAACCAAACATTACAGCAAAATCAGTAGAAGTCAGAGAAAGTTTGAACTGAAAGGGGGACAGAAAATTAGATTTTTAAAGTGGTTTTAGTTGTATGTCTGCACAATGGCAGCAGAGGGTAATTTCCAGCATGGGGTAGGTTCATTTTGGTGTTAAAGAATTTCTCCTCTTTAAATGAATTCCTTCCCATCATTCTGTAATCATTACATACTTATAAAACTCTGCTGGTAGGGCGACCGTTGCTGATGTTTTTGTTGCTGTGGTATGTGTTTGCGTGCCCTGCTGGAGTCTCCCTAACGTTTGTGCTTTGCTCTGCTGGCTGGCTCCACTAATTAAAGGTGTGCCGGAGAGTGCAGCCTTTGCCACACAAGGCATGCTCTCACTGTGCGTGTGTGTGAGTCTGCTCAGCTTCATATCTGTCCCTGTTTAAGAGGAGTGTGCCAAACCTGACAACCCTGGAGGACTGGTCCAGCCCTGCCTTTCCCAGAGGGCAAAGCTTCTCTGGGAGGAGTCCGAGGTTACCCAGCCTCCCATCTGTGTCCATAAACATTAGCCAGAGGTTCTGATGAAAGTGAAGTTCAGGAAATAAAAACCAGCTGGAGGATATGATTAATGTGAGTTGTATTTTAAAGGCATCCCTGCTTTCATATATTTATGCTGTAAACAGCGGTGGTCTGATGATCAGGTAGTTTACAGGAAGCAGTAAAATGTGCTGTTCATGTTCTTACACTTCACCAACTACTCACCGTCTGCATCTGGAGGCTTTGTGGTAACCTCAACCTGAAAGGTTTGACTAATGTTCGGTGCATGCAGCAGTATCGCCCAGAGCTGTGGCAGAGAGGTCCCTGGGGTAGGAACAGTGATGACGGTACGCGCTTGTCAACATTTTACTGCCTGAGTCAGACTTCAGGAAACAGAAACCCCAACCGCACCGCTATATCTGTGTTCTAGCGGTACAGTACTGTAAGTTATTTATGCTTCACATTCAGAATAAATTTAGAAAACTTGCAGGTTCACCAAGACTAGTGTTATCTCAGTGGCCATTTTTAGTTTTGGAACTTCCACTTTTGTCCTCTAGAATAAGTCTTTGTCCTCTAGATTTGATCACTTTATAACCCTGTTTTATTTTTACCCATCAATATTCATAAGTGTATCATCTCTACCAAACATCCTAGACTTACAGGCCCGGTCAGTAGCATGTCATTCTGAATAGTTGAAGACCCTGTTATTGAGTAAT
Organism: Epinephelus lanceolatus; assembly: GCF_041903045.1. Lineage (NCBI taxonomy): Eukaryota > Metazoa > Chordata > Actinopteri > Perciformes > Serranidae > Epinephelus > Epinephelus lanceolatus. The sequence continues at coordinate 26,148,037 of NC_135737.1, forward strand.
TAGCGAGTCATGCGTCACCTCAGCAGGCCTGTGTGCGGGTGTTTATTGGTGCTCGTTTGCTCATATGCATTTTCATCCCTGTGGTTGAAGCCAAGACAGCTGAGACGTTGGTGATGAAGTGTGCAGGCGCATCTCTGCAGACTTAACATGTTCCCAGACAGATACAACTTCATGATTAATACCAGTTTTCCTAAAGCACAACAGATGTTGGCGAAAATTTTTATTGTTATTGAAATGAAAATTAAGCGCATATTTATTTGACTTTGCTCGCAGTGCTGGCACACTTATAAGTGTGTTCCCTTAAGTGTTCGAGCTGCAATCAGTCATTTCTCTGGCATGTGTTTCTTATGTTTCCGGTTAGTCTTAATTTACTGAAAGCACTTTCATGTAACTGAATATACCTCAGAGAATGATGCTTTCAAGCTCTGAAGATCGGGCTCTGTCTGCAGCTTGCCCTCATCAGCAGGGACTGCATGCTGGTACATGTGGGTGAGATGGAAAACAGGTGCTGGAAAATGAATGCTTCCTCTTACTAATGTCAGAAAATATTTATTATTTTCAGTGTTCTTCACCTCATGGGTATGAATGATGTTGCAGACTCTGTACTTACAGATCAAATTGGGAGATCTTGTTTGCTGAGTGTCTTTTGAACAAAAACAGATGAGGCAGTGTTTGATCTGTACATCTGTCTGAGGTGACTGTTTCTTCAGACCCATCTTTGATATTCATTATTCAGAAGCTGAAAGCTCATATGTTGTGGTTGTGATCACAGAAGTGGTAAGATGATCAGATGTGGGAATTCCTCAGAACGAGCTTTGTTTTTAGGGAGCTGCTGTGTGGGTGTGTGGTGGGCTGACGTAAGTTTTTAAAGAGTAATCCACTTCCCAGGCCTGTCACTAAGAGCCCTGGCCTAGCTGTATGTTATACATCACCTTAAACCTACAGTACACACTGTGCAATTACAGTAGCTGAGGAAGATAAGGTGCCATTAACCAACAGAACCTGATGTGATGAATGTTATCACCGCAGATGGTCTGTGAAAGAACGTTTAATTTGTTTGATGTAGCGTAAAACCTGAGGCACGTTGTTGACACGTGACACATTGTTAATGTCATGTTGAGCCATATGGAATATATGGCCACTGCTTGTTAAACACAAAATACAGTTACAGAGATCTATCCCCAGCTGTAGGATGGGATTGCAGTCAAACACAAGTGCATTAAAAATACATTAAAGCAACAGTATGACAGTTTGCAGGGTTTCATACACATTAATTTATTTGTGGTGGCCCAACACGATATCAGCATTTGCCGCCACATATTAATTTTCTGTTTTTAGAGTTTATTTGGAGTGCTGTTAGAATATATATAGGCTAGTATATACCGTTCAGTTATTCAGAGGACAAATCTCTTGGAGCACAGAGCATACACTGACAGATAAGCAGAGTGCCAGGCGCAGTGAAAGTGAAACTTCGGTGTTCATTAATTCATATAGAAATATAGCGCTCTATTTCTAAGAACATCGCTTTCATTTAGGTTTTGGCCATCGTTTTTTCCTGGCCTACTTACTGTAATCTGTCGATCTCATCTGATCAGCTCTGACTAATTGACCACAAACACATCAGTCTCCACTTTGCTACTTTAACTTAACAAACTGCTGCAGAGGAGAAGAAGCTCATGAATAGTTCTGTGTTCACGGATCCGCAAAAAAAGAGAGAGAAAGTCAATTCAAAGACAGTAAAATCATTAAAATCAGAAACACAAATTAGATATCTTTCGGTTTTGGACTGTTGGTTGGACAAAACAAGCAATTTGGAGATGGCACATCTGGCTCTGAGAGGTTGTGATGGAGTTTTTCTCCATTTTCATACATTATATAGACTAAAACAATGGTCACATAATCAGAAAAAGTGTTTAAACCAGTGGTGTACTGGTTGTCAGGCATACTGGAAAAAATCCCAGTGGGCTGCCTCTTTGGTAGGCTGGTGGAATGCCAAAAAAAATCCAGATTTTAAAAGCATAGTGCACCCAAAAATGAAAATTCAGCCATTATCTACTCATCCATATGCCGAGGGAGGCTCAGATGAAGTTTTAGAGTCCTCACATCCTTTGCGGAGATCCAAGGAGAGAGTGGGTAGCAGCAAAACTCCACCTAATGCAGGCTGGGCGCCCCAGATTCAAACGTCCAAAAAACACAGAATTGAAACCACAAAATATCTCCATACTGCTCGTCCATAGCGATCCAAGTGTCCTGAAGCCCCGACATAAAAAGTTGTTTGGAAAAACGTCATTTGAACTCTGTTTTTTAGCCTCATTGTAGCCTGTAGCTCTAACTGCTTCTGTGTACACCAAACTCATACATTGGTCGCAAGACCAGCGAAAGCACGTGAACACACATGAAGGTGGTGCCCATGTCTCACGGTCTTGCGCAAGAGCACATACGTGAGCGCGGTCCACAGACAGGCAGTTAGAGCTACAGGCTACAATAAGGCTAAAACAGAGTTCAAATGACATTTTTCCAACTTTTTATGTCGGGGCTTCAGGACACTTGGATCGCTATGGACGAGCAGTATGGAGATATTTTGTGGTTTCAATTATGTGTTTTTTTGGACATTTTAATCTGGGTGCCGTCAGCCTGCATTAGATGGAGTTGTGCTCCTACCCCTCTGCCCTTGGATGTCCACAAGGGATGTGAGGACTCTAAAACTTCACCTGAGCCTCCCTCGGCATAAGGGTGAGTAGATAATGGCTGAATTTTCATTTTTGGGTGCACTATCCCTTTAATGGCCGTCTCCAATTCTTACAGTAAGAATTAGTATGAATGTAAAATTTTTACTGTTTTATTTAGGAGCATCTAATGGCAGAAAAGGTATTCATAACTATGTTTTCATCAGTGAATAATCACCTGAAAATAAGAATTGTTGTGTTTTCATTCCCTTAGAATGAGCGGTTATATCTACATAGGTAGCAGAGTCCACCATGTTGTTCTACAGTTGCCCAGAACAAACAAACCAAACACTGGCTCTAGATAAGGCCTTTTGTTGTTATATGTGATTCAATGAGTATTTAGGGTCAGTAATTCATGTCTTGACACAAGGTTTTCCTCTGAAAGGGAAATCATCTCTCCTCCATTAGGCCTTTCTTCCCTTCTCTTTGTCCTGTCATCTTAAGTTTATAAATGATCAAAGCTGTCTCCTGCGGGGGACAGGTACGGACTGATAGCTTGCTTGATTATCAGCAATACCACCCCTCCCTGCTGTTCCCATGGGAACCACAGAGCATGCCTGGGGTCCATATGTTGCTGGTCAATACTTGTTCCCATGGGAACCACAGAGCATGCCTGGGGTCCATATGTTGCTGGTCAATACTTGGATCAATAAAGTGCTGCACTCATATTACAGGCTATTCAGACCACTGTAAGTGTTTCAGCCTTAATCATATTATTCAACATTTCAGGCTGATATATATTTATAAACAGCCCCAGGGCTCGTTTTGTTTCTGTGTAAGAACTTTAATCCAAAAAAGCACCATTAGACAGATTTGTATTGCTGATGCTTTGTCTTAATGATAATATGCTTCCATTAGTCTAGCTGCAATGTCAGAGTCTTAGTCAGCAGGCTGGTATTGACTTGTGTACGTGAGGTTAGAAGACAGGGAGTGCAACAAAGATCCCTGAACTAAATTGTACCTCGTTGCTTTTGTTAAAAGTTTTATCAAAACAGCAGTTATACTGGGCTGATTTACACTGAGTGTCTTGTGATCATTAACGTAAAAATGCAAAATGGTCAACTAGAGGTCAGAAAGATGGAACTGAAATTAAGAATCAGGGATACCCTGTTTTTGTCTACATTCAGTGTTTTCAAGTGGTGTGTATCACTGAGGTCTGCTTCCTCTTTAAACATTTAAGGAACCTATTTTTGGAATAATTTAAAACCCACATTGGTTTCATCTATGTAACCCCCCCTCCCTCCCTCCCCTACACACACCTGTGGATCAATCAGATGGCCTGAAACCATTGGCAGGATGATTTACTGCATCACCGTGTGCATGCACAGGCATCATAGTGCACGTGATAGTAATAAAATGTGGACTCACTCTAAAAGAATCCATTGCATTATAGCACTACTGTTAGTGAATAATTCTACAGGGTACCTTTGAAACAGTCAAAATTAAACTGACTTTTTCATTGACTGTTTTTCATTTATTAACTACTAGTGGCCACTGGGTTAAAGGGATACTTTTCTGATTTTCAACCAGCTTTGTATCACAACAATGTGGATAGTACGTGTAAATAAACTGTGGTAAACGTTCTTCCATCCTACCAGCACCTAGATCTCCCTGCTCATCTCTCAGCTCCAATCAGGCAGATGATGCAAACATGGCAGATTCTCACTGGCTCTAGGGCTGTTGCTTGAACTGCAGATTGTAACTTCCACATTTTTGTATGAAAATAGAAGCAGAATAAGAGAGAGACCTGCCCCCCTCTCTCAAACTCAAACCAAACTCAGATCAAAAGTAAAACTAGGCAGCGCTGATCAAATACAAACCAAGATTCTGTTACTGTGTCACCTATTTCTCGGCTAAAATGTCTTCAGAAACATATTTTATTCTACCTTTTGAGCAAAAGTGAATGCCACAGCCATTTTTCTTAGCACCAATTTTAAAATTATTTGTGCCTTTGTTCTGCATAGATGGCCTAGTTTTATGAAAAGACCATCTTTCCAGCAGTGGAATACTTCAAGTGCATGAATGACTTTGACATCAAGACTGATGATTTTATCACATGTCGTCCCTCCCACTGCTTTTTTGAAATGCAAAAGAAAAAGAGTCTTGGAGGTTCTCGAGAGCACAGTGCATTCTGTGATTCAGAAAATGAAAAAATGGGAACACCAAAGCACTTCCAATAGCTCTGAGCAAACTGGGCAGGAGGGATGATTGTCAGGAAGGCTATAAACAACAGCTCTGACACATTTACAGTCATAGTGCATCATGCCTCCAGGAGTCAGTGCAGCACCCCATAAATCTGTCTGATAGACAAGGCAGAAGGAAAAGTAAAAAAAAAAAGAAAAGAAAAGAAACGGTATGAGGTGAAAGATTCTGTTGACACATGAAGACTAATAGATAAGAGCTTTAAAACCACTAAAATATTAACTAGAATGTAACAGTTTATTTCCCCTCAGGCCTTTAACCTAAAGCATACAACTAAATCAACTTTAGGATAGTTTGAAAACAGCCCAGAGCTCTTAAGTCCCTTGACAGGCCCAGTCAACACTCAGACTTTAATGTTACTTAAAGTATGCATATTGACTCCTTGCATCCAGCTGGATCTAGATTTGGTAAATCAGCGTGGACAAAGAGGGGAAGTCCCGAAATCCAGACACATCCAAGATGACTCAAACCTGAAATCACTCTAATGCCTTCCAGAGGTGATATCAGATGAGTCTGCTTGAGCAACAACACAAAATGTGGAAATAATGGATTAAGACCATGACCTTTGCTTGAGTTGGTGACATGGGAGTGGTATAGCCACACACATGCTTTGTTTTCCAAACTGGTACTGCGGTCGAGGTGCTCCAGGTGCTGCTGGGAGATAAATATCATTGTGAGCTTTATCCAGGGATCTATAAGGAAAGACGATGCCCTGCGATCAGCAGCTGGCTTTTGTGGACTGAACAATGAGGATTCCCTTGGTTCGTGGATGGACGCTTAATCCTACATTCAACATGTACACAACAAACACACGCTTCATATACGCACACATTTACTCCTATTACAGTAGGCTTGCTAATCCTGCCCATCATTACTAGTTGTATCCTTGTTTGTTGTCATGTTTACCTCGGATTGAGCCACACAGGAGAAAGTGGACAACAAATGAAGGTAATGAGGTGTAGATATCGTACCTCTTAATATGTCTTGTTGAAGTGTGTGGTCGCTGGAGAATATGGCCTAAGGCTATAGTCAGACTATAAGAGGGGAGCAGCAGGTGCTGAGGAGATTTGTAATGGCCGAGGCACAGAATGAGATCAGAGATAGATGATGGAGCAGCAGAGCTCATTGTTCTGTGATATTGTTTGGTTATGCCACTGAGAAAATATTCACGAGTCACTGGCCCAGGTATGTGCTGTCTTATCACAAGTTAACTTTGGTATCTTTAATGAAGATTTTAAATTAAACCTATATTAAGGGACTTTTTTTCACCACTTTGCAGGCAGTGAAACAAAGCTCTATGTACTGACATATACTGCACTTTTAAGTTAATATAGCAAACTCGTTTGACAACAGTTGCATATTTACACTTCCAGCAGTTATGGAATAATATTTCCATTCGTAAGTAGTTGTGTTTGTGGCCAGCTGATGAGTGTAAGTACAATATTCACTATCAGTGTTTCCCACAGGACAGGAATCTATTTGTGGTGGTTTTGGGGGGGGGTGAGTATTTTTCAATACTCATCTGTGTGAAGGAGTGAACATCCAACGTCAGAGTTAATTACTAATGAGCAGAACCTTACAGCTGGGCTCCACCTGCAAACGTAAGCGTCACGTCAGCGTAGCGTCACGGCGTATTCATTTGGGCTCCACTGACTGCGTATGGAAGTGACACATAGAGAAGCCAGCTGGGTTGTTTACCGTTTGCTGAGCCAAGAGGCTGCATGTAGGCTGCATGAAATGTTAAAGCATTTTCCACCTAAGTTATTACATATATTTGAGTTAACTACAAGTTTACTGTACTGTTTGTCATCTACTCGCTTTCAAATGTCCGCCACAGACATTTACACCATGTCACGAATAAACATGGGTAAATGTATGAAAAAGAATTATCACATATCACCTCTGATAATGGTTTATTCATTTAAAAACACATTGTGCTCATTTAGCACACTACTTCATGTAGTTTTTATCTGCTGGAGGGTCGCGTAGGGGAGCGTAGCGCGACAAAAATAGAAGAGCCGAGTAAAATAAAGAGTTGTCGCGCGACAGACAGTGGTTGTCGCGCCGCTCCCGTTGCCGGTGCAGCCGCTGTAATTGATTAACGGGGGCAAGCTGCTACGGGACTCGCGCTGCAGTTAACACTACTAACAGCGTGAGTTAATGTCTCTGCACATGTTGAGCTTCCAGCTATTTTAATACAGACACAGGCTAATATAACATGATGAGTTAGAGTTGTTTGGACCACTTTTGGACTTGTTTGCCCACATATTTGTACCAAGAGGTCTTTGGATCCGTTCTGCTACTACGTCTGCTTCTTCTTCTTCTTCTTCTGGCGGACCAGGTGCATTAAGTGCGTCTTTACGATGCATACCGCCACCTATTGCACCGGAATTGTAACGACAAGCTACATTCACAGACAGTGAGTCCCATTATAATGTGTTTATGAGCGAGGTCGAACAGGTAGCGCCAAAAGCATAAAAATCTATATGTGGCAGAGATAATTTATTCGTGGCGCACCGCCACAGATAAATGAATGTATGGGAAACACTGACTATGTTTTTGCTCTGTTTTTGGTCTACACCGACTCCTGAGGGAATTATCTGTCTCTTTAGCAGTTAAATGCTCTACTTCAGGAGCTAGTTGCTAACTTTGACTTTCAGCTGGAAACAATGCTGACAACAACATTGCTGAAAAAACCTAAAAGTTCCTTCTTTTCTTTTAAATGCCTTTGTGTCTCTTTGTATCATTCTGTGTCCCCTCTTTAAATTGGGAGGTTTGTGAAGGCAGAGCAGGCGAAGCTCACCATGAGTCCTTTTTTCCTTTAGCAGGCTCAAGCCATTCAAAACTGATCAGATCAGAGAGGAGCAGCTGCTGCAAGTGAATGCAAACTTTTAGACCCAGGAGAATAAATAGTTATGTTTCACTTTTAATGCACCTGACATTCTGCTGCTCTGTCTCTGCCCTGAGTGCACTCTGCGCTCCGACAGTGTGGTGCTATAAATAACCAAATGTATGTATATTCCAAAGTGCTCCTAATGGATGGTCCAGCTCCAAAAATAGAAAACCTATTTGTGGCGGCAGATGTTTTAATCATGGTGAGCCGCCACAAATAAATGAACAAGAGAATACAGCAAACCCATGAGCTGAGTCTGGCCTTTATCTGTGGGTTTGTCACTATGAGTAACCTCTTTCACATACAAGTGGTCATTTGATATATGATACACTAAAATACTGATTATAAGCACTCTAAAGTGTCAATACTTGCCTCCTTGTCCTGTCAATCATCTTACATTTTGTTATTACTTGAGTTGCCATATTTTTCTCTTGAAGTCAAAACCAGTGAATCAGTGTATTTCATGGATTAGTCATAATGCGTCACAGCTTCACTTTAAATCAGTACCATGGTAAATGAACACTGACACTGTAACAATGAACAATATGCTGTTTGGGTTTTCATGTGTTCATGTATAATTCATTCTTAGTCTCTATCCTTTGAATAATCTCTGTCTTCTTCCAGTCAGACTGCTTGCAACATAGTTCCTCTGCAGCGACATCTTGAAAACATTACTTTGGTGGTACTAGAGCGAGAAATACCATCAGATGCATTTCTTCCCCCAAAACTGCTGAACTCTCAGTAGCCCTTTAAATTGCAGGCCCACAATTGCTGAAAATAATTGATTGTGAAATAGACGCTGTTATTAACATTCTTTTAAAAGGTGTCATTGATTGATCCACGCGTTTTTTTAGGAGTAATTTACATTTTCATTATTGGACGTATTGCATGTGGGTGGATTTTTTGAGCAATTCATGAATAAAAGATTAAAAAACGAAAACACCCCCACCCCACATAGTTTGCCCAAATATTTGTTGAATGTGCTTTCACACTTTGACAATCATCTTTGAACAAAAGCCCAGCAGTGCTGGCAACAGATGTGCAGTTTGCACCAGATGAGATGTGGAAACATTTTTTTCATTTGTGCTGGTGTTCAGACCTTTGGCTTAAAGCTACTTTTTGTCATATTTACTGAAACTGTCATGACATACACGCACAGTATTATATGAGACGGGTAATCTGTGAAAACAGTCACATCCTTACTCCTACAGCCTCTAAAGTCATTTGCCAGAATCCACTGTGTTGCAACAAAAGACAACCTGTCAGAGCCAAGGAGTCCCTAATGCAGCTGTCAATCATGTCAGTTACTGCTCGAGTACTGCAGTCAAAGTAGGCAGCACTGATCAAATGTGAGTCAAGATTCTGTTACTGCATCATTTAATTCTCACCTCGGATGTTTTCAGAAACATATTTTAGTGAAAGTTTAGCTGTAAATTGAGAAAGTTCGTGACCCATCCGCTTTGTTGGAGACAGTCAAGTTAAGCCCCAAGCATTGCCCACCGGCCAGAACCTCAACACATCCAGAGAGCTCACTGTGCTAGCATTGCTGCCACTAGCAATGCTGCTACCATTATCGCCACCCTGTTGATCCGCTGATTTTCTTTCAGACGTTTTATTGTTGTTAAGGGTGTCCTAATTCAAATCGCAGTAACGTTAGCTCATGTGCACAAAAGTCACACACTTCAGGCATTCACACTTCACTGCAACACCATCTCTCTTTTTGAAAATCAGATTTAAAATTAAATCAGATGAAACAGAAAACATTTATTTAGAGATTTTTATAGTGATGAAAGAGGTACCAGATTGGAACAACTTGGTACCGGAAAACACAAGCAGTGAAAAACCGAGAGGTCCCAGATCTGTTTCAGCAGGATCCTGCACACATTAAGTCCTGGTTAAGAGTGTATATCAGTAAAAAACATTTTCACCAGTCATGTCTGCATCATTAATGGACTTTGTAACAGTGGGCTGCCACTCAAACGATGTTTGTATTTTTTTAACAGGAGCCAGCGGCTTGGCTTGTAATTTAAATTCCCATGCTTCACTGACACAGTGTCAATATGGACACAGTTACAGTTAATTAACACTGAAAGATCATGTGGTGTTCTGTCAAAGCAACAGTGCAAACAGTTTTACTGAGCAGTGTGCATCAGTGCAATATAGTTTGATTGTTAGCTTTAGTTTTGGCCAATGACGTTGGACATGTGCCATTGATTGTTTCTCTTGTTTACTGTAAATTTCGTGAGGTGTTTTTCAAAGCTTTTTGTCCCTGTTGAAGATGTATGTCAGGTCGGAGCAATAGGTAATCAAAGTTGTTGTTGGAGCATGACGCACACGTGCACACATTATTATACTCCTCCAGTAGTTTTAAGGCCCACATCTAATTGGTGTTACATTGACCAAATAATAAAATCTTATTGATCTTGGGAAATGTTATTAGTTGTGGGTTTATTTCGCTTCTGCAGGAGATTTAGAGTGGAGAGCCCAGAATAAATCTGTCCTCTGCAATCGATAGCTGCCTCCAGACTCATTTGTTTAGTTACTCGTGTTACTCAAGTCAGCAGCTCTTGTTTATATGCTGCTGTTTCAAACATTTGCTTGACCCAGTCTCAGCTTTTCTTTTATCACCTAAGATTATTTTTGTTCCACATTTCAGGTTGGCATTTATTTGTCTCAGTGTGTAAGCATGAGAGAAAAAACAAACTGTCTTGAGTACAGTGACTTCAGCTGCGTTCAGGACAGCCCGTTTTCACTCTGATATGACACGTGCCTATCACTCTGAGTGTTTTCTCTGGTTTTCAATGTCATGACCTGATTTTCTGAAATTGTAACAGTAGGGCGACATGGTTGATGATTGCTGCCAGTATCACAGAGTAAAATGGTGAGGAAACAGTGAGACAAACAACATGAAGATGGATGAAAGGGCCTTGTTTGCAGAAAGTGAGAATGTACACTGTAGGCAACGTGCACATGAGCACTGTGGATCCGTCATTACTTGTGTGAAAACAACCTGGGAGATTATTTTCTCTCTTTCTGGGACATAAACATTCAATCCAATCAGTCAATTAATTGTTTGACTGTCAGATTCAACACAAAAATGTAATAGCTGTTTAAAGTAATGTAACAAGTGATTTCAGCTTCTTAAAATTTACTGCTTCTTTTCGTCTTTTGCTTTGACGTCATTTCAAATTGATTATCTATTAGGGTGCTTGTTGTACAAACCATCTGAAGAGGACCTTACATTGACATTTTATAGATGAAATGACCAATCAATAAACTGATTAGTATATTAGAAATAAAATCATTAATTGCAGTCCAGGAATCAGTCTGGGCCATACACATGATCGAGGCGACAAACACAGAGAAGCTGAATGGATTTTTATTTTTTTGGAGGAACTTGATCATTTTTCTGCAGTTACATTTTACTTATGGTCTGTTAGTCTTCTTTTTCTTCATCGCCATCATCATTCATATTATTATTAAGTGCACATTTATATGCAATATACATCGATCAGCCAAAACATTAAAACAGCTGACAGGTGAAGTAAATAACATTGATCACCTTGTCACTATCCTGAAATTCATGTATATGCCATCTATCACACTCCACCCACTCAAACAGCGTTGCAGACCAAGTACACCCCTCATGGCCACAGCACTCCCCAATGACAGTTGCCACCCCAGCAGGAAAATGCATCATGCCACACCACAAAACTGTTCAGGAATGTGACAGAGAGCTCAAAACATTGACCTGGACACCAAATTCCCCAGATCCCAATCTGCTTGAGGGTGCATGGGACATGCAGGTACCCCAGAGGTGCCCTGAATCCATGGTGGGGCCTCCTTAGATTGGACTTGGCTCTGACCTGTCAAGGCATGGGCACAGGACCTCTTGGGGTGTCCTGTGATGTATGGCACCAGGGTGTTGGCAGAGGATCCTTTGAGTGCTGTTGGTTGTACCGTAAGGGTGGGGTATTGGCACGTCCTGTGGATGCTTGATCAGATTGAGATGTGGGGAATTTGGAGGCCAGGTTGACACCTTGAATTCTTTTTCCAATCCCTCCGGTCATTCCTGAGCAGTTTTTGCAGTGTGGCATGGCTTGTTGTCCTGCTGGGGGGCCACTGCCATCAGGGGGTACCGTTGCCATGAGGGGTTGTACTTGGTCTGCAGCTGTGTTTCAGTGGGTGGAGTGCTCATGAATGCCAGGACTCAAGGTTTCCCAACGGAACATTGCATTATAACAAAATGAACAATGTTATTCACTCAACCCACAGTGGTTTTAATGTTTTGGTTGATTGGTGTGTGTACCATTAAAACTAGCAGCTTAGATCCTTTCATTAGCGTCCCAGATCAGCTCCTTCTTCTTCGATCTTGTATTTTCTGTGATTATGGATCCTTCACTTGGCTGAGAAAGAACACTGAGCTGAAATCTTTTCCCACTGATCTGTATTTGTATCGATGTGTGTGCAAGAGAACCTTCAAGAAGGATGATTTACCTTTGATGCACTGGTATGCAAACTTATCAGTAGGTTGTGTGCATTTGTCTGAATAGGTTTAATCAGAGAGGCAGGCTGAAATATTCACGGTTGTTGCAGAGACATACTGGAAATATCAGTTCAAACAATCTTTCACAAGCAGCCGTTTACTGTATGTACAGACACATTGTTCAGTGTGTTGTCCATATTTGTCTTTTTGGGTTCTTGCCATGTGTGTCCACAGTTATTTGTCCATCCATCAGCACCTTCTTTGTTCACACGGCATTGCGAGCAATGTGCACCACACCCAAGTGTAAAGTTTCTCAGCCTTTAGAGTTGGAGCCCCTTGTGGGGTCATTTGATGTGATTTAAAATATGTTTCGTGCTCCATTCATGCTTTTGAAAACAAAATACAAAGGGATTCTATACTAAAATTTAACACCATAACTTCATAGGGGGGGTTATGGTTGACGTGAGGTGGTCAGCTAGATGATTTCTCTAGGAGAGTCACTGCTCTGTTGGTCCCTGTTAAACTCCAAAAGAAAAGTCCACTCGTGGTTGTACAGTTGTGTTATAGAGTGATGTGTCTTTTCACTCGCAAACAATCTCAGCCTGCGGTATCTTTTCAATTGCCAACTGGTAACCAGATACAAAATGGAAACGGCCATCCAAACCACCCCTGGTGTTGAATTACATCTTCTTAATGATTACATCTTCCGGGAAATGCTGGTACAGAGAGAACAATAGGAGTCTTGTTTCATACTCCACCTTGCCAACAGTCCCAGGAGATGTATTGCCTAATAAAACTAGGTTGAGCTGCGGTGAAATACACCCTCATATCAAACAAACCCCGAGGTCACGTTCACACTGCAGGCAAGAGTTGGCCATATCAAATGTTTTTCATAACAGTGTAAACAGTATGAATTCAAGAATCAACGTGCAGGGCTGAAAAATAAAGCCAATGATGAAAAAAAAAGAAAAAGTGCAGTTCCTCTAATGGCCACTTGAGGCTCAGTTCAAAAGCAAGTCAATCTCCATGGACACCCATGTTAAGACTTTACAGCACCTCTCATCCAAAAAAACCAGAAACCTCTTGGGTGATGTCACAGTCAGTACAGGTCTGAGTTTTTGCAATGCAACCTTAGTCTGAACAGCCATATTGGAATTCATTTGACTTAACATCACTCTAGAAAACCTGCAGTAACCTGCCCCTCTCCAGCTGATACAACCCAACACCTACACACTGTCTTAGGGAGATAGGAAACCTGACGTGTCTTGCCGTGAAAGTGTTGTGGAGAGGTGCTGACAGATGTAGTTAAAAGTAGCTTTTGGCATCCTGAAATGTATGAATGAAATCTGTTTCATGGAAGCCATCCCATCACTCCTGGCTCCAACTCCACATCCACACACACCTCCATGCAGATGTAGCACCCATTGCTCCACAAAAAGATCTCTCTCTGCTCATCCTCCTCCTAGGTCATTATCAGCTCACAAATTCACTGGCTTCCACTACACATGAACGTAAAATGAAACCGTAACAGCTGACTTAAGTGACCCTCGTGTTTACCTCTGTATGAAAGCGTGCTGCGTGTCATGTCTTTGTTTTTGTTCATTTGCCCAAGTGTGTCAGTTCAGGACTGTGACCACTTCACATGGGTCTCTGATATTTGGGCCATTTAAAAAAATAAGGTGAACAGCCAAAAAAATATCAGACCTGAGCAATAAATCCAAATTGAGCACTTAAGCTTGCAGTGTGAACGTAGACTTAATGAAGCTGAATATGATGATCTCATTAAAATCCCAAAACATTATACGAAATATGTTCCTAGTATTACTACTTGAGAATCTAGTGCTTGCTGTGCTGACCATTGAAACACATGACTAGTATCATATGATACACAGAGACCAGACCAACATCGCCACTTTGTTGTTGTTGTTAAATTGTAAATGCAGTCATCAGAAGTAAAAAGCTAACAATAGGCTCAGTTGCATGACCTAACATCTCACAACAAGCCTGTGAAGCTGTGGCGTGATGACGTTCTGTAGTCTCTTTTAGCCACTGACTAATTTACGGTCAGGTGCATTTACTGACGTATTTTGTGTTGTAGAGCAAAACGTGAACATCTCTTAAGCTCGTGTTAACCACCGACATTTACTAACTAAAAGACAAACCCAAGTGCTAAGATGTTAACTCATTTACAGGTTGTTTAGACTCATGTCAGTTGATCACAAATCTTTCTTCATGAGGAGAAAAAAGTAGTAAAATAAGAATTCAGTCTGGGATTTCATGCATACAATTCAAATTTTAGCGTAACAGAATCACTGTGGAAAGTAAGTAAGGCTGTCATCAGGGTTTGTCGTCATAAATATTCGTAAATGTTTCCTTTCCTGTTCCATGAAGTTGACTGCAGCTTGCATCAGATAGGTTGTGATTCATGGCATTTGCCTTTAAAAACATCGTGAGAGGAGCAGTCATGTTGTTCTGTGGTCGCTGGTGGGTGTTCCCTTCTTCTGTAAATAATCAATCCGTTTCAATTTTATTTGTTGTTTTTATTTTTTTTCAAGTTTGGGAACAAACGACATTAACTCTTCATTGCGGTCTTTCCAAAAATGTTTTTCTGTTGTGTATAAAATGAGTTCTGCCTTCAAAGAGCATTGTAGCTCTTTGACAACTGGGACTAAACAAATTCAATAAGATAATTGCAGCCAGGCATCCAGTGTAGAATTGTGTGGTTTGGGATTTTAGGGCCAAGTGAAGATTGAACTCTAGCTGTTGTTTACAAGTAAGCGATAAGTAGGAGTAAGTGAGCCCTCCTCATGTCTGCTCCCAGAGAATGCTTCATTGTCCAAAAGTACCTCCAGAGTCTTGATGACTGGCATTGTATGTTTGGAATGAACAAACTAATTGGTGATGAAGACAAGTGTCCACTTTGGGCTTGGTAAGGTATGTTTTTGATAGTCAATAATGGTCAGTATTCAGAAAGACAAACAATGTTTGCTGAATGTAAAGAACACTTGTTTACTGTGTAATTTGAAGGACTTAATGTTAAACTGGACCGAATCAGTGGATACATTTGTTTTCTATTGTCATTTTTACTGGCAGCAGGCCTAGTTTTTGTACAGTAATATAACAATCTCTGAACCCATCTGCTGTCGTCTGATGATGATAAAGCTTTGGAGGTGAGGGCCAATATTTTGGGCAAATATGGTGTAGCTAGCGGATATCCACGCCGAGACTTCCTCGTCTCTATAGATATCAGCATATGAATGCATACATTTTTAAAAAGCTAATACAAAGCTATTTTGTCGTGAGACAATAGCCAATGGGGTCCAAGGATGCATTATGGCCAATGCGTTCCGCCGTTTACATATGATTCGTCAGCATTTTGGTAATCTGATGTGGGAAGGGTTAAATGTCTGGAGCTGCAGGGAAATAAGAAACTACTTTTAGGGTGCATTCACACCAAGATATTCCAGGGGACTCGGTTCGATTGGGCTGAGAATCCCGAAAAATTTCACACCTTCATTTGGTTTGATTCACTTTCACACTGCACTTTTTAAGGGTTGAGGGATGAAAGGATGTGGTTTGAAGGGTTGAGGGATGAACCACCTGGACAACATCATGCAGTTACAACAGCTGCTGGTTTGGGGGTGGTATTGTCCGTAACAACCACTGACCAGGAAGAAAAAAGCATGAGGAAGAAGAAAACCTGGCTCATCGATTGGTCAGGACCGAAAATGGAAATCCATTGTGGGTAGCCACAAGCAACTGCGATACATAGTCCTCTGACCATATATCAATAAGCGCCTGCACCTCCTCACTACTCCACGTCTGCCCATGAGGCATTTTCCAACTTTTTCTTTTTTTACCTCTGCTTCTCCTGGTTTGTGCTGTTGGCTTTGTTTTTTTTCTACCCAAAATGCACTGCGCTCTACGACACTTCTTCTCTTTGGTCTGCTGGATAGACCATTTGCATTTCCCACTGTAAGCGAACCACACCAGGGTTCACTTGCAAGTGAACCGAGACCCCCAGTTTTCAAGCGGACCAGGGTTCACTCGTTTGGTCTGCACCAGAGTTTGAACGAGCGTTCACACCACTCCAAATGAACTGAACAATCACTGGAAGCGGACCAGGGTTCGTTTAAAGCAGACCAGATAGCACCAGTATGAATTCGTCCTTAATTTATAAAGCCCAAATTCTCTTCAGATGGCTTTACAATCTATTTGAGGTGTCAACCTGTCTGTGTAGGGAGTCTGATGTCCACTGATGATTACCATAATAAGTGTCCATCTCTGTTTCTATGTACTGTGTGTTGGTCCTCTGCTGCTGACACCCACCCACCCACCCAGCACACAGATTTATGGTCCCAGCAGTCCACAGGGAAAAACTCACAGTTGGATGTTGACGGGGAGGAATGCCGGATACCGACTCTACTGACAGAGAACTTATTTAGGACAAAAAAACAAACCAATGAAAACAAATAAAACAAGCTTGCAAACTTTCCCAGGATAATACATGCACGTCCGCATGTGCGCTCACTTATCAGCGTTCATTGACACACATTTGTCATAATTAAAGCTCTGTGGTTGTCATTAATTAATATCAGCATAAAGAGGAAACTGCAGAACAAACAATTTTTGTTAGTTGTACATAGTCACGGTATGTGGCGGGTGGTGTTACCAAAGCGTTGGCTTATTACTGCAGCACACACGTAAGTCAGCATGTGGTCTAGGATGCAATCATCCTGTGTTTAACCAAAAACAGTGGTGTAATGTTGCCTTCATGTCATGTCATATTAGTTTAATGAAGCTTACTGTGTCATGTTTGTTTTTTAAAGTCCCAAAACAAAACAAGACCTACACATTGTGTGTGACACATGACAGATTGAGCTGGCTCTGGTTCGATGTCAGAGTCAGTCTTGGGAAGGTCGTAAAACTGCAGGCTGGCAGTGCGTGTCAGGACTTGAGATTCTTTTCAGAGTGTAAAGTTTGTTTGTCCTGTTTCAGTCTGCAACCAGTTAACTTTGCTTAAATGCCAAATAAAATTAACTGGCATGCCACAAATCTGAATGCTGTGATTATCAGATAAAAGCTGAAATCTGTAACCTTCTGCACATTAACTCCCCACATGGCAGTGAAAGTAGTTAAATAATGTTTTACTACAATAAACGTCATGTATCCACTGCATTACTTTCCCACATCATTCTTGTGTGCACTAGTTCACTAGATAAATCAAAACATTCTTAACTAACTACATAATGTCTATAAATAATGTCTCATTTATCATTTGCTTAAGAGGTGAAATTACACACTGAAGCACCTCAGAGTGACACACACCTTGCAATTTAAAAGCTGCAGGGGTAATTTGAACAGACATTGTTGTAAAGGTAACGAGCTGCTTATGAGAGCAGCAACACTGAATAGCAGCACATAAATGCCAAGTAGAGCAACAATAGAAGAACCTTAACTTCTAACAATAATCCACCACTGAGATGACGTGAAGTTGCCATATTTAAACCCCAAAAGCTACATGCTTTGGCTTTAAGTGCTCAAAGCGCACATCTAACCTCTTGGATTGTTATACCCTGAATACTGACTGGAAGGCAATTACAGGGGGAAAAAACCCTATTCACACAGGACTAATGTTACGTAGGGACATCTGGTAATTTGTAATAATGGCGGAGGTTGTTTGTGATCTTAATCTCGTTCAAATCTGCCATGTCTGTAATTTGTTAGTAGAAATTCCACAGCAAAGTACCTACCATATTTCAACAAGCACAAAAGTCATATAATAACATTCATGCGAATCGACATCTTGGTGATTTGAAGTCGTGTATAGGAGTTATTTTTTCTCCATGCCTCTTTTCTGCCTCTTTCCCGGGTGAGGAGTACGGAGGCTGTGTTGGCTATTAAAAATGAAAGTTTGGACTGGATTTTGGGTGCAGCAGGCTCATCTCAGAGAGACCCTCAGCTCAAATCAATCAGAAGAGGGAAATCCTGAAAAACAATGAGATGGATGACGTGACAACGCGTGGCAGAATGAGTTGTAGTTGTTTAACCCACGTCTAAGAAAAGAGGTGTGCATCACTGTAAGTGGTGCAGTGTGGAGTTTTTTGTGTTGTACAAAGTGGAGTTACAAATGACTGTGCGCATCATATCCAGAATATTATGTCACTAAATGTGAGTAAATTGCATACTTTGTTTATTCCATGCAAATGTGCCGCATGAAACACAGACATGGGAGGGAGGGTCATTTCTAAATCACATGAGATCACCTGGTAATGGCGATCATTACTATGTAATGATAAAATAACTCTTGACCAACAAAATACTTGAACACAGTTTTTCTTAGCAGTGGACAAATGTACTGAACGTTTCGCTAACAAAGACCGCACCAAAAAGAGAAAGATTTAGACTGGTTTATTAAATATAATGGATTAAGGGTTTGGAGGAAAGCATGAAGGGATGAAGATCAGGCGATTAGAGAATGACGGAATAAGCATTGAGGGATTAAGGTATGATAGGATGTACAATGGAGGGGATGAGGGGATGAAGGTTGAGGGATGAAGGGATCTGGGTAGAAGGGTTGAGGGATGAGGGTTGAAGGGTTGAGGGATGAAATGTTAAGGGTCAAAGGGTAGAGGGATGAAGGGTTAAGGGATGGGGGATGAAGGAATGAGGGATGAAGGGTTGAGGGATGAAGGGATGATGGGCGAAGGGATGAGGGATAAAGGGATGAGGATCGAAGGGTTAAGGGATGAGGGTTGAAGGGTTGAGGGTCCAACGGTTGAGGGGTGCAGGGATCTGGGTCAAAGTGTTGAGGGGTAAAGGGATGAAGATCTAGGGGGTCGAAGGGTTGAGGGATGAAGGGTTTAGGGTCAAAGGCTTGAGGGATGAAGGGATGTGGTTCAAAGGGTTGAGGGATGAAGGGTTTAGGCTCAAAGGGTTGAGGGATGAGGGTCGAAGGGTTGTGGGCTGAAGGGATGAGGTTGAAGGGTTGAGGGATGAGGGTTGAAGGAATGAGGGAGAAATGGAGAAAGGGATGGGGGTCAAAGGGTTGAGGGATGAGGGGATGAGAATCAAAAGGTTGAGGGATAAGGGGTTGAGGGATGAAAGGATGAGGGTCGAAGGGTTGGGGGATGAAGAGATGTGGGTTGAAGGGTTAGAGATGAAAGAATGAGGGTCAAGGGATGAAAAGTGAGGAATGAAGGGATGAGGGGATGAAAGATAGAGGGTCGAGGGATGAGGGGATGAAGGCTGAGTGTCTGGGTCATGGGCGAGTGTGAATACGGATGTGTTGCTCGAAGGCAGGAACTCCGGAGGGATCCAGGGAGTTGAGACTGAGGGGGGAGTTGTCTCTTCTTAAACTTGGCTTCAGATAAAGCCCTCTGTGGTTCCTGTACGCAGAGAGGAGCACAGAAAAAGATGTAAGAGGCAAAAAAGGGATTGGGAGGGTGGGATGCGAGAAATGCGTCGAAGAGAGAGAGAGTATGGATCAGGTGTGCGTAAATACTTTTGGTTGGAAATGGGATGTGTTTGAGGCGTGGTCTTTGTTCCTGAACCCAGATTTATAAAACTACACATTAAGTTCAGTCTCCAAAGTTTCCACTTTCAATGCGGTTTAAAGGAATAAATAGTTAAAGCAGGAATTTACAGCCCGCCTGGTCGTCTGACCCCTTCATCCACTTGGCTAACTAATAATGTTATCACAGATGTTATCACATCCCCAGAACTCAGTAAGGATGTTGCTGTCAGAGCCAATCTAAATGATAGATACAGCTACAAAAATGGAACCTAGGCTTAAAAACAAAAGCATTTCAAGTGAATGTTGTTCATTGCCAATGAAAATATAAGACACGATTTACAAGGCTTAGTTGGCAAATAAAGTGATGAATGGTGTGCGTGATCTAATCATGAAATTATACTAGGGCTGCACTGAATGGTTGAAAGCTTTGAAGCTTCATTCATAATGTTGACATTTGAAATTCAGAATCAACATTGTAATACTGCCAAGCATTAGCGTTGCATGTTTAGTTATTCGGTTTAAGCACAGTTGCAGATAAGGCAACACTAATATTATTTATATTCTATTTGAAGAATTAGATTCCAGTGGAAGCTTCGTGGGATTTTTTCTAGCCAGTGGGATCCTAATATTTCTAATAACTCCAGAGAGTTGTCCAGAAGTCAAAATGTATTACAAAAAAGATTTAATCAATGACAAAAAGTTACATGTTTTATCTACTGAAATATTATGCTTCAAACATTTTACTTTGGCCAAAAGCAGTTTGCTCTCCTGCTTGCTGCACACAAACACAGGCAAAGGGAGTTGATTTAATAAAAAGCAGTTTTATCTCTGTTTAGAAAGAATTGTGGTGATGATCTGTCGAGTCTCGTCTGTTGCAACAGTGACAAAGTTTTGCGTAATGATTTGTGTCAAGCTATTATCGCACATTGACAGATATCATCAGCCCTTTTTTTTTTTTTTCTCATATTTCACTCTACGAAATTTTCAAGTTGGGTTTTCACCCTTTCACAACTGCTGCCACTTCCTCTTTGATGTTGCCACTGTGCTTGTTGTTTTGTCAGCAGTTTCTTTTTTTCAGTTGTCAGGCGATACAGCAACTCCTACAGCTCCTCACCCCACACATGTATGACAGTTTCCTCTTCACCTTGTGTTACTCAGGAGAAAAAAAGGTGATTATTATAGATTGTGGAGACGTAAAGGCTGCATCTTGTTTTCTCACTAAGGATGATGTGTGTGTAAAAGGTTTTGTTATCTTGCACTGTGGTCACTTATCTTCCCGATAGTTGACTGGACTGAGTGTCAAAGTCACTCCTGTTCTCTGTTCAATTTTCACAAAGCTGGTAAATGGTGCAATGGCTCCAGGTACCTCACTGCAGCCTCGGGCAGCTCTTAAAGAGGAAAGTCACTAATGGACATTCAGACAGCGTAATTCCCCTAATGAAGCTTGTCTGAAGACAAACACAGGTTGACTTTGCTGCCTCATGTTGCTGCTGCTCATTATTAACATTTGTTTTCCTGCTCCTGAAGCAGAACACATTTACATTTATATGACTCCTGTGATGCTTCCCAAGTGAACAGCTCAATAATGATAAACGTATTATGTTCAGGAAGCCAGAGATTTGTTGTCTGTGTTGTTAAATTCAAAGCCTGAAGAGAAATTGACATAACACACAAATTGATTACATGCACTAGATGAGTGTAAATGTTCTCAGCAGCACACGCCCACTCCTTTTTCCTCTTCGTATCATTCCCTTTTTTGTTTTGTTTTCTGTATCTCAGATGATACAAACCTCACTCCTCCTCACTAACTTCATAACTGCAGATTGTGGAGCTGTGAAATCCCCCTTCAGTGTGGAAACACTAAGCGTTGCATGACATGTCTGCACTTGTGTGACTCACTACTAGCGTATCATCAGGAAGTAAATCAGGGTTAGAGGTCAGTGTGGTCAGACAACCTGGGGGCAAACATATATATTTGATTCTTTGACTGACTTGGAGCCTCTTGCTGCTCTGGCTGGAGGACCTCGGGGTGTTTGATGTAGAAAACAGCAGGTATTGAACACTGTAGTCATCTGTTAGGGTTGAAAGCATTGGGTGGAAAGCCAATGAACTCCAGCGTTCTTGTGTGTCCTGGATTAATGCACTTTATTAGACAGCTTCCACACAACATGCCCGACAGACATCACACACAGTGTACGTAAAGATTTTTGGGTTTCTTTGGAACTTGTCTGGACTGAACCTTCAGGCGGCGTTACAAACCATGAAGGACATAAAGTGACTTAGGTTTGAAAGATAAGGCAGAGATGAAGTGGAAATTACTGAGTAAACTTCGCTGACGGTTGAAGTTTAAATGAGAAGTGAGAACTCCGTCTGTCACCTCACCCATGTAACTCGTCAGGCTACTGAGTTCAGTGAGATTTCCACACCTTTGGTAAACTGTGCTGCTGTGTCATACTTATTTGCTGTTTTTTTTTTTTTTTTTTGAAGACTGAGACAACATTGATATCAATGTCAGGCCTTTACCTTGAGAACAGGTAGTCAGGGTATGTGAGCCTCAGAAAAACAAGCCTATCAACACATTTTCAAGCTTAGTAATGAACATGCTGCACCTTGTTTTGTTCAACGTGTACTTAAAACAGAAATGTTAGAATGGCATTTTCTGGTATTAGGACAAGTTACACGCTGTAACTCTTTCCCCCGGCCAGTTGCAGTGAATGAATGCAGCCTCTTGCAGTCTCGTTCTTGAAGGGCGTTGATTTTGGCTCCAGAAGTGGAGGGGGGCACACAGTGAAGTCAGGGAAAAAAGGCAATAGGATTCCCTGCATGATTAATGTGCTAACCCTATCATAACTTATAATTCCCTCGATAGATACTACCCCAAAGACAGAAATTCTAGTGAATGAATCAACCTGAAACAATAAAAATGACAGGGGCGGGGGGCACAGTCCAGACAGGCCCCACCCCTTATGTGATCATCTATTGTGATATTAAAAATTTATTTAAAAAAGTCTTTTATTTTTAGAATTTCCTGTTACATAGTGTGCACATCATGGTACTGTCTGCATGAGAACAATATTGGCATAAAATACACTGAACAAAAATGTTAACGCAGATATATTTCCCTCAATTTTTGGTTACAAATGTGTTAAAATCTGTGCTAGTGATGTGTTAGTATGTCAAATGCAGTAAGCCAAAATACCAGGATGTTCTACTACAAACAGTCAGACTTTGCAGAATATATATGAGTAAGAGGGTCAAAGTTCAGGGTATAACATTATGAGGAAGAAGTATGTCCCAGTTGTGTGTGTGTGTACTTTGTAAAGGCAAGCTGCAGTGCCTATTAAAAGTAAAAGGAAAAAGATATATGATTTGGAACGCAGCCAATGCCACAGATGTCCAAGTTTTGAGGAAGTGTGTCATTGACATGCTGATTATAAGAATGTCCACCAGAGTTGTTGCGCATGAACTGAATGTTCATTTCATCACCATAAGTTGTCTCCAATGGTGCTTCTAGGAATTTGGCAGTACATCCAACCGGCCTCACAACCGTGGCGATGATGAGCATGCAGATAAACTTCATTGAGACAGTGTGTGATGGTTTTTGTGCAGAAATTCTTTGGTTGTGCAAGCCAGTTGTTGCATCAGCTGTTTGGTTGGCTGCTCTCAGATGATCTTACAGGTTAAGATGCTGGATGCGGACGTCCTGTGCTGGAGTGGTTTGATGTGGGCTTCGCTTGTGCACTCGTGTGGTTTGATGTGCTGCAAAGTAATCGACATTGGAGACGGCTTATTACACCACAGCTGTGGTGGACATTCCTGCACTCAGCATACCAATGGCACGCTCCCTCAAAATTTGAGACATGTGTGGCATTGTGTTGTGAACTGCACAATTTGGAGTGGCCTTTTCTTTTGTTGTGACCATCCCAAGGCACACCTGTGTAGTAATGATGCTGTCTAATCAGCATCTTAATGTGCCACACCTGTCAAGTGGATGAATTATCTTGAAAAAGGAGAACAAGTACAGATTTTAACAAAATTGTGAGCAAAATTTGAGTGCATAAAAATATCTTAGATCTTAACTAAACCTATGAAAAATGGGAGTGAAAACAAAAGGGCTGGGTTTAAAGTTTAATAATAAAAAAAATAGTTTTCTTTCTTATATACATCAGAGCCAGTCAAAAAGATTTAGATGGCAGCAGTAAGGCCGATAGGAGGACAACTTTTTATTCATTGGATTAAAATGTGCTATATATCGGGATAGGTATCGTTATCAGGATATGAAATGACCTATATCGGGATATGAGATTTTGGTCATATCGCCCAGCCCTAACATCAGGTGAGTAAGAGACCACCCTACACCTGACAGCTTCAGCGGCAGGTGAGGGGGAGTCCAATGTGTCCCTTACAGATTGACAGTAGTTGTGACACCATAACTTAATGTTAAAACAAAAATTTTTTTTAAAGCTATAGTGCGTAACTTTTGTTGCCCCCCAGCGGATAATGTGTTATTACAACAAATAAGCTGGCAGTTCCATGTACACAGAGTAACACTCGCTTCACACCGTGTACACAACACTACACAACATGGCGAACACCAGGCTGCTAACATTACATTACGTTCATAGCACTATTTCCAAGAAAATAATAAAGTACTAGGTCCAGTACATGTAACAGCAACACATACTACTCATAATATAATTATAAACCAAGTCACTTACTTATCCAACAGCAGCAAGGCAACATCCATGTCTGCCCTCAGCCCAATTTGTTCCTTCAGGGCTCTCCACCGAGGAAAAGCGACGCCAATACAAATCCTTGTTTGACTTCTCTGTCGGTCACTTTCCTTCTTCGCTAACAGACCTTCAGCTGAATGTCCAGGCTTTTACTTTGTGGTAAGATCCACTTCTGAACTGTGTCTCAGCCGCTTCTTTGGGTTCTCCGCCATGTTGCTTTCTCTTTCTACCTGCGCTCTACCTCTTGCTATGAGAGTCTCCGCTCTTCCTCCCCCTGCCCTTCATTTTCTGTGCGCCAGCGCGGGAATGTCGCCGGTCGACACGCAAACTAAAAATGATATATATTGAAAAATACCGCAAGATGTTAGCGGAGCTGATCGGCTTAATCAGCATTGTGTCATCTCCTCTAGTAGTGGCTTGGGTGAAACGGACATTTACATGTAGAAGTTACGCACTATAGCTTTAAACTCAAACTCATGCATGTTTAACATACATATTACATATTTTCCAAAATGCTGAACTACACCTTTAAAGACTTGTGTAGCACTGCAGCATCTCTCTCTCACCCTGCTGGCTTGACGCTGTAAACAGTCGTCTCTGAAAGGCCTGTAATCTCTGCGCTGCCTCCTCTTATCCCTGTGTAATGATCCTGCAGTGAAACAGGATCAGGAAGAGGGAGCTGGGAAGAGTCCTCCAGGACCACGAGATGGAAAATAATGGCTCGTAGAGTGTAGACATCCATTACGTGGTCTGTTTCCTGAAAGGCACAGCAATCATCAGCCCCAAATAGCATCTGTTTTGTTTCTGCCAGGATGTACCCATTTACACCAACTGAGTCCAGGTACTGGAAGATTTTCATTCATCAGGATATCCGAGTACTTAGTCAATATCTTCATGACTGAAAAAGGATTCCAGTTCCCTTTGACATAGTGGATATAAGTTACAGGTTGCAGGTCAGTGGATGGGGATATATTAATGTGTTTGCACATACAGGACATGTGTGAACACATTTGCTTTTGCTGGATCTATTATGTCTATGAGCACACTTAAGGAATGATCCTTCAAAGCTTCCAGTGTCGGCACAGCTCTCTGTTCTCCCTAAATAATCACCCTGATTTTCGGCTGCTGTTTACTGCTTGTGTGCTGCTCCATAACCACAGACTGATACATTAATATGCTCCTGTTTAAGGAGAGCAAGACACCTCATCGGTTTTGGCCCCACAGCCTGCAGTGCTTGGAGAGGACAGTGCATGATTTGTGGCCCTCTCTGTGGGGCTTGAGGTCTGTCGAGAGCACCATAAGAGGCAGGGTGGCATGCAGCAACAGAAGCAAAGGGTGATGGTGGTAATGTGGAGCGAGACAACAAAGGCAAGGTTGATGGCAGATTGTAAGAGGATGCTTGTCTGTTTGAAATGTTTCTGGCAACACCGCATGATGAATGAAGTGCACGATAACTGTGCGTTGAGTGCGAGACACATTCGTCTTCGTGTTTGTTAGTGCCTTTTATGCCAGTAGGCCTCAGATTCATTTTTACTTCAAGTATTAATTCAAGCAACAAATTGTTGACAGCATTAGGTCTGTTTCTTGGTCACAAGACAAGGCTGTTAATGGTGGTGTGATTCTTGTTGTAAAAGAGAGTAAGGTCAAATAAGGACATATTTTACAAAATGTGTTTGGTTGTGTGTGTGTGTTAGTGTGAGTCAGTTTGAGCTAATCTCACAAACTACTGGACCAATCAGCCTCATATTTTGTGTGCACACGTATGACTGTATGCTCAAGGATCTCTTCTGGTTGCAGTGATTCACATATGTTGATAAACCTGTTTTATTGACCATTGTATATTGTCATGAAGTGCTGACTCCTCACTCACATCAAGCCTTACGTAGTCGGTTGCAGACCACAATTTGGCCTTTGTCTTGTCTCAAAAAACTGAAAGCCGCAGAAAACTTTGGACATTGGAGCATCTGCAGATTAATTCCACACCTGATATGATATGATCTACTTAAGTAAAACACTGTATGAGATGAATAAGTCCCTGTTTATGTTATCTTCACCGCCATCTTGACTGTAAGGGAGCCGGGAGGGACAATTCTATGGGGCCCAGCTGTGACAGGGTTTTGCTCTGTCTGCCGTACAGCATCATAGCACACTGGGAACGTTTGCGAAGCAGATTTTGTTGTTTTCCTCGATATTTGTATTTCAACTATAAGTCACTAAGCAGGCTGTGTGGCTAATTGTTTCTTTTTTTATTTGTCTATTTCAGTCATTTATTGTTGTTTTTTCCTACTATGTTGTGCAGACAAAGTTCATACCGTTAAAAGTCCAGTTATTAATGACATGGATCAAAGATTACTGCCTGTGTTTTAGTCATTAGAAATACATTCATCCTCATATTGTATCTATATTTCACTACAGTAACTGGTAGCAGGAGAAATTGTTCTGCATTGTGCAATTTGCTGTGACTCTGTCAAAAAGTATTTTTATTAGCTTCTAGGAAGCTTCTGAAACATGCTGCGGCACATCTGCTGGAACTACAACAATTATCCAAAGTGGCCATGGTCAGACCGGGCGGCTGCCTGGTGGAGATCTTCACACTACTAAGTGCACCTTCTAGGTTCTGAGGTTTTTAAAACATATTTGTATCCACTGCCTCCTGCGTTGTGCTCGTCATTAGCTTTAAAATAGCAAAGAGTTACCAAGAACTTAACACCCAATTGATGAAGAAAAACAGACTGATTGTTTGACAAAGAGGTGGCATGAGGTCACATTGTGAAATGTTTTGTCGGTCTCTTGCGAATGTTCCCACAGTCAGCAGGTTTAAAGAGGAAACATGTTTGCCTTTGAGAAGAAACTGAGGTCACACCATCTTGATATGGGTACGTGTCAATTCTGACTGTATGTGTGCCCATGTGAGCATTATTATGATCCATAAATACTTCAACTTTGTCCGTCATGTATGAAGTCTGTGCAGTCAGCGAGAATCCATCAGTAATCCTGACTACATCGGTTGTGCAATTCAAGAAATTTCACAGAGCCTTGAATAACCTCAAACCTCAAATACTTCCTAAAAAGTCAAGAACATCTGGCCGTTGTTTTTGTTCCACTTCGGAGTGTTACCATTTCTGTCAGATCTCAGATGACGACACTGTTCCAGGGTGTTGGTGTGACGTTTTTATGCCATTGAGCTCAACATGTTTTTTAGAAATGTCCCAAAATAATTGCTGTTTTTGTTGGCTTCTCACACAGTCGGCCTCTTCCTCATTCCCTCTCTGTCTTTCTCGTGGGTGTATCTGTTGATCAGCGCGAGTTTAGGCAGTTAATGAGCGTGGAGAGGACATCGTCAGCCCTGTGTCTGGTCCCTGTGGTAGTCTGGTTTGGCCTGGCTCCGGACTTGCTCCCTCTGGCCCCACTCACTCTGTCTGTAAGCTTATTAGTGTTCAGTCCAGGCCCTAGCAACAGGGAAACATTTACACCAATACATAAAAGCACTCAATCAGCACAAGCCATTAATTAGGCCAGTGTTTGTTGGAAATTTCATGGAGGAAATGGAGAATTGTTGATAGAGAAGACAAGCAAGGTGACAAAGATGCTTCCTGGACCAGCTGCTGCCTCTCGCTCTGCTCTGGATGAATAAGCAGCCAGCTGCTGCTGTCTGGGATGCCTCTCAGCAGTCATACCTTAAAGGTCAATACAAGGAAAAAGTTGTGGTTTTGTCGTAGCATTGTCTGCAACTGTATTGTAGGACACTTTGTTCATCTGTTGTTGAGGTTTGTTACAGCCTCGCATGACAAGATGAGCCACAGTCTCAACTGACACTGACACTAAACACACAGTCATGTGCTCTCATCTGGTTTCAACACCAAAGTGCCGACAGCTCCATCATGTTCCGCTGTTACAGAGGCTTGAATTAGGTTCGATTTGGCTCCATCCTGCAGACAAAATGTTTACACTTGTGGTATGATAGGTTACCAAAACTGTTGAGTGAACAAGTTAAACATTGAATATTCTTGATTAATCCATCAATTCATTGATTGAACAGTTAATCGTTTGGTCACTGAAATGACCACACGAATGTCAAATGTCTGTCAGCATTAACCAGAGCCAAATACAAAGCTTTAGTTTTCTCATTCTGTTTATAGTCAATCGTCCAAAAAGTCAAATGTAATCAGAAAAGCAGCATAGTGTCATGTCTATGAAGCTGTAACCAGCATGTTAGATAACTTTGGTAGATATATGATGATCAATTGCCATTCAGTAGATTAATTGACAGAGCATTTCTTGTAAGTTCACGTGTATATCATCCTGGTTTGCTCATAATTGGGCGGCATAAACAAAACACTAACAAAACACCAAGGAAAATGAGCTCTGAGTGTGACGACACCGAGCTATAATGCCCATCTTGTCCTGTAATATTTAAAGGTCCAGTGTGTAAGATTAAGGGGGATTTATTTGCATCTAGCGTGAGGATTGCAAATTGCAACCAACTTCAACTTTTCCTGGTTAGAATTTCTTCAGTGTTAATTGTCCAGGAGGTTTTTACCGGGAGCTGAACTGCCCACAGAGGTCTCTTCCTCTCTAAACTAAACGGACCAGGTGATTAAAACCAGTGTTTTTCCAAAGCTTTTTGACATGCCGTAGCTGGCCTGCTTGTCCAGTGCCTGCAAATGCCTGCTCACCTTTTGTCTCTTATAACTTAATGTGTGCTTACAGCAGTTTCGCATTTCAAATCAGTTTCTCTGATGCTGTTCAGCATGTCAGGGTTGGGCCGCCAGCCTATCTCCTACTAATCTGTGCTGACCTTTTTTTTTTTCTTATAACTTTGGCAGAGGTCTCTTCCTCTCTAAATCAAACAGACCCAGTGTAAAATCAGTAAATTAAGCAGTTTTACTTTAGAAATATGAATGAAAATATGAGTTTTGTGATGCTCTAGTTGCACTGGAGCTGCTAACTATGGTGGTTGATGGGAAAACCAAGAACGTGAATGGCCCTATCTAGAGCCAGTGTTTGGTTTGTGCGTGTTGACATGGACCCACTTCCTATGTAGATATAAACGGCTTATTCTAAGGTAATGAAAACACAATTAATTCTTATTTTCAGATGGTTATACACTAAAGAAAACATACGTATTATATTAGATTCCATTTCTGCCAATATATCCCCCTAAATCTTGCCCAAAGACCCTTTTATATACCATTATACTGAGTGCTTTACACAGCTTCCTATTCCTAGTAATACAGTACATCACCAAAATGACCAGTATCAGAAAGCAAAAGTGTCAGAGCTAGTGTCCAGATGGTATTCTGTGAACACCGGCAAAATCTAAGCAAAGGAGAGAACACAAAAGGGATTTTTGAGAGCAATGCAGAAAGGTGAGAAGTTTTTTTTTTTTTAAAGAAAGCAGGTGGTTGTGAGTAGCGGAGTTGAAGACATGGTGGCACCATTCTCGATGGGGTGTAAGGGCTGAGGACAGATAGTGAGAAGAAAGCAAGAATGTTGGGACAAGGCTAAAGATAAAACTGCATACTGAGTAGCCTCCATGGGGTGATTGTGGAAGAAAGACCTGCTCTGGATAAGCAAAGGTTAAAGCTCTGCAGCGCCAGAATGTCGCTGCAACATGACTGACAGACAGTCCTGCTGGTTCTCATTTTGGTTATCTAATCAGGCACAGAAAACCAGCAGGGCGACTGCGACTGAGGTCTTACAGAAGACACAACTCTCTTGTATATTCTAGGCTTTACATTTGTAACCTACAAAAAGTAAAGACTGTGCCTAACCTCGACTCTCTCTCTGTTTACAGATTGCAGGCTTTATCAACGCCATTCATCCGTTCTGTGGCGACTCGGAGAACCTGACAGCCTTCCGCTTCTACGCCCTTAACCCCATCGTGGACCCTTGGGTCTTCATCATCTGCCGCAAGTCTGTGTTTCACCACCTTTGCTCTCTGTTGAGCTGCCGCTTCAGCAGGAGAGCTGTGAAGACGACAGCACAGTGCGCTTTGTCTTTACCCCTTGACAATCACATACAGCGCAACCCCCCAGACGTGACAGTTCCACAGACGAATGCGTACTCCAGTTTACCTCTGTGACCCAACAGGAGCCCTCAGCTGCGTGGGGGGGACTGGAGGCTGGGAGGCTATCATGTCTGATAAAACATTGGAGCAAATCTATGACATGAAACCTTAACATTTGCAAACAGGATTCCTGCGCTCACCATGTTAAGGCACACAGACTTTGACAAAGAAGTAGATGCCACGGTGGAGATCTTCATGAACTTTGGAAAAAACGATTGCACTAGGTCTTGAATTTTCATTGACTGATGGAGGCTGTTTCAAAGTTGCAAAGAGGGTTGTGACATAAAACAAACAGCACTGTAACTTAGCACTAAGGAACACATCAAACCATATCATGCCTATAAACATTATACTGTAAAATCAGAATATATGCACTCGGGTAAAAACTATATGGATACAAAATGCATGAATGTATTCCGTCTTCTTTTCTCTCCGCCTTTTACCAGTTACAGCCAGGTAACTCTACTAATGGACTATCCTCATCTACAGTATGACATAAGATGCAGGTCACACTCAATGACATTATTTTTTGGTCATCCCTGGGGTTGATGTTAAATTAATTTTCTGTGATCACAATTATAATGTATCCATCATCAAAAGTTTTCACCAAACATAAACCATTAGCAGGCTGTAATTAAGCATAGTTAATTTTGTCATAAAACTAAAAGTTAACAGCCATGCTAGCGGCCCATTGAAGTGCTTTGAGCTGAGCACTAATTTCAGCATGCTAGCATGCTAATTTTAGCAGTTACAGTGTTCACCATCTTAGTGTAACACATTTTGGGTCTTTTTAAACTAAATACGACAACAGCACCACTGCACTCTTAAACCCCTTTCCAGTGGCTTATGACATGCCTAGACATCGTTTCGCAGCATTGAGCAAAACATTTACAGCATGATGTGAGCAGCTTAAACTGCATTTGGTCTAAAAGGCCTTTTTCTTCACTAACATTTGACTGATAGGAATGTCATCAGTTTAGCAGGTATTTTGTCATGAACCAGAGTACTGAACAGATTAAAACTTTGACCTGATGATGATGCTAAATGAAAAGTTAAGAAGTAATCTCATAATCTTAGCACCATAGTTAACTGTGCCAAATATGGCAAGCATCTCAGTGTCAGGGTGGCATTCAGGTAAAAAAAAAAATCAGGGGACTACCAACAGTCACCGAGCTTCATCTTCTCAGGAACATGATCGTCTGCTTTGAGAAGATTTGATGGCTGTCTGTCAAGTAGTTACATTTACACTGTACCTGTGAAAATGGTCTTGAAAAATGGGTTTTGCTCCTTTCAGAGAGTACTTGTCTTTCCCACAGTGCAGCACTGTTCCACCTGCACAGACTGCATGTGATGTATTAGCATTAATAGACTGAAATCTCCTCTTTTCAGTTGTTGTAATCTGTCCAAAAAGAAATAACCTGCTGTAAAAATTATAGAAGCACTCTAGTAGTCTTAAAATGCAAGAAATTAAAAGCAAAAATAGTCAGTTTCAATTAAAGCTAAAGTTGATCTGAAGTTAACCCACCTCTCTGGATGTTTGACTCTAATCTTCTAGACTAAACAATTCATTCATGCATTCATTCAACCTTTATTTATTCTCCAGAGATACTTGAGGGGCAGCCCTCATTGGCAATGAAGTTGAGTCAATAACCAAAACAACAAAGAAATATACATTAGAAAAGGCAACACTATAATTTCATTATTACAAAAAGAATAAATACCCATTTAAACTTACTAATTTCTCGAATAAGGGAAAAAACTTGAGAGTTAATTCAGTTTAAAGGCCACTTTAGTCCAGCTCTAGGTTTAATTCCTATTGCATGAACGTTTAGCTCTACCCCTTCTTCTCAATCTCACTGTTTTCTAAGCTACCTATGATGATTGCTTGTGAATGTTGAAGTCTGCTGCTGCAAAATGCACTGTGAGAATTTTTGTTGTTGTTGTGACTTACAGTAAATTGCATTTAAATGTGTATTTATGCCTTTTAACTGTGCTATAATGTTGTGTATCCTTGTGCTGGTTTGGCATGCAGCTGTATAGGGATGACAGATAGGGTGATGAGTTTTTTTGGCCGTGATGCACATTCACTTTTTTTGCTTCAGTGCTCAGTCATGCATGACCCGAGATTAGTCAGACACATAACCACTTGCACATGTGGTCTTTGAGGGTATTTAAGTCTATTAAAATGAATGAAAGAATACAATTTTAGAAACAGAAAATTGTATACATGATATGGTACACATTTTGTTCATGTGAAATAAAATATTGACGTAAGAAAAAAACAAGTTGTCTGTGTATGTTCCCAAGGAGAAATGTTTATGCTGATTTGGTGATGTTTAACAGCCCTACATGTTTAAAGAAACGCACACACTGCTCTCCAACTCAGTTTATGTATAGTTCTTAGCTGTCATGAGACCTGAGCATGTTTGCTGTGTATATGAAATGTAAGCAGTGACGAGATAAACAGAAGACGGTTGTGTTTAAGTGTAGGCAGTCATTTGTCTTTGTCTGGTTACAACCCCTAACATCAACCATGACTACAGTAGAAACATTTATTTGACATGCAGTGCTCTGTTTGTAAGACTGTAACCATCTGGAGATGTCCAAAGCATCTTTTACTGTGTAAAACAATTAAAAATGAAGCATTAAGTTATAAGACTACCAAAATATGTTCCAGCATATCAAGATTTAGATGGAAGTAGAAGTTGTCAGAATGAAAGTCAGTGGTTGTTGTGACTGATTGTTGACTTTGGAAATAGATAAATGTGATTGTGACATTGGGCGGCACGGTTGTGTGGTGGTTAGTACTGTCGCCTCACAGCAAGAGGGTTCCCGGTTCGATCCCGGGTGTGGGAGCCCTTCTGTGCGGAGTTTGCATGTTCTCCTTGTGTCAGCGTGGGTTCTCTCCGGGTACTCCGGCTTCCTCCCACAGTCCAAAGACATGCAGGTTAATTGATAACTCTAAATTGTCCGTAGGTGTGAATGTGAGCCTGAATGGTTGTCTGTCTCTATGTGTCAGCCCTGTGATAGTCTGGTGACCTGTCCAGGGTGTACCCTGCCTCTTGCCCAATGTCAGCTGGGATAGGCTCCCCCCCCCCCCCGCAACCCTCAAGAGGATGAAGCGGTTAGAAGATGGATGGATGGATTGTGACATTCAGATTCCTGTCGAACTGTTTCTATTTATGTTTTTCATTATGGAGTAAATGTATTGTGATAGATCTTGGTTTTGTGGGTGAGGTATATTTGTGTCATGAATAAATTAACTGAAGTCATGACGCAGCAGAGCAAAGCACACTGGTCGTTTGCATCGCTCGAAACTGTGAAATGACACATCATTTCTTTGAGGTTCTTTGGAAGTGAAAGGGGTGATACGTTTCTGAAATGTGATGTGTTTACAGATCCTCACAGATGTGTAATTCAGATAACAGAAAGTGTTAATACCGACAGATAAATATTTACATTTGGAGCTGCAGAAATGAGGTGGGCTAGTTCACATTAAAATGACAGGGAACATTAACAATAC
The DNA here is from genome assembly GCF_041903045.1 of Epinephelus lanceolatus. Taxonomy (NCBI): domain Eukaryota; kingdom Metazoa; phylum Chordata; class Actinopteri; order Perciformes; family Serranidae; genus Epinephelus; species Epinephelus lanceolatus. The sequence continues at coordinate 26,182,186 of NC_135737.1, forward strand.
TGTGAGAGCTGAATGGTGACAGCTTATAATGTAAACTGTCTCATTTTATGTATTAATATTGGTTTGCAGTCTTTAGAAACTCCTGATGTAGGGACACATTGACCTCAAATTCTCATGTAAAAGTTAGAGTTTGAAGAGCAGGAGAGCAGTGGCTGGTACTGTAGCACCACTCTGTGGTTGAAGCACACTCCTACAACTGGAAGTGTATTTCTAAGTCATTTTTTCCTCAGGCAAATACATGTCAGTGTGAGCATGGTGGCAAAAAGGATTAACTTAATGTAATGTAAATCAAAGCAGTTGCAAAATGTCATTTGCTTCCCGGACTTGAGTTACTCAACAAAAAAAACAAAAAACGCCCACAGAGTTTGAGAGAACAAGAATTCACATACAGTAATTAGGATGTGGTTGATTTATTGCAACACCAGTGCAGCAGGGGCTTGTTCAAACCACCAGCCACATGTTAAGCAAATTACTCCTTAGACATAAATCAAACATTTTGAATTGTCTCTTTGATATGTTTTCATCTTTGATTATGTTTCCTATGTCTGTTTTGAAATCAAGGAGAATACTTCTAGGAATACTTCGCCCCCCACACGAACATTTGTGCGTGTATTACTCACCCCATGATGGAAGTGAGAAAAAAAGAAATGCCTCTGGTGAACAAAGGCTAACATTATGATGAACTGATGTAAAGGTGACCACATGTGCTTCCTAAATGTGCCGATACACTAAAACTGTCACATTTAAAACACTTCCACCTAAACAGCGTCATGCAGAGACTAAAAGTTCACCTGTGTTGTTTATGCCCAAGTGTTTTAATCTAATGGTTTTATCTAAAATACATGTGTTTGGTAAGCGCTGAGCATACAACTGGATAAATGAGTCTTGGATTATACAGCATGAGCTGTGTGAGAATTATTAAAAGGATGATTTGGTATAGTTGTGCTGTTGTTAAAAGTGGTCCTCTTTGACTTTGACTGATCAGAAATGTTTTTGGATTCTTCGTTTACCAGAGGCATGTGAGAAAACGTTTTCTTACCGAACTCAACATTAACACAGGGTGAGTAATTGATACCAGTGATCAGTTGGGGGTGAAGCTTTCCTTTAACCTCAGGAGTCCAGACAGTCTGCACAGGCATTTTATCTTTGTTTAGCACCTTTCAAACCGTCCTTAACTCACATGCAGCATCCTTTTGTTCAGTCCAAATGCAGGTATGAGTCACCATTTTGCTATTTCAAAGCTGCCAGGAACCCAAAACACACGAAAAATGATGCAGATAGCCGTCAAAATGTACAAATCTTGATAATGCCTCAAGTATTATTGAGCACTTTAAGGCTGTAGAAAATATTGTTTCAGCGTTTATTAAGGTCATGAGCTTTGGGTTGTTTGCTCCGTAGGGTGGCTGGGCTCAACCTTAGAGATAGGGTGAGGAGCTCTGGAGGGAGCTCGGAGTAGAGCCGCTGCTCCTTTGTGCCGAAAGGTGTTGAGGTGGTTTGGGCATGTGATCGGAATACCTCCCAGACACCTCTCATTGTTTCGGCTACGTCCAACTTGCGGGAGGCTCGGGGCAGACCCAGAACATGCAGGAGGGATTATATATATATCTCATCTTGTCTGGGGGTGCCCCAGGATCCCCCAGGAGCTGGGAAGTGTTGCATGGAAGGGACGTCAGCCTGTTCCCCCTACGACCCAGCCCCGGATAAGCAGATGAAAAATGGATGGATGAATAGATCCCAACTTGCTTTTGTGCCCTTTACATGCAAGGTAGGTTTATGCTTGTAAATCACTAAAAATATTTTTAAAACACCCTCATCAGCAGTTTCAACTGGTTTTCTCAGCAAACTAACTTTGTTACAATAACGAAACTATTGATTGATCAATAGACAGCCTCCAATCCTGACAACAAAAGATGCCCCAAAGAACACAGAACCATTATTTTATTTTCAGTGACCTGTGAGCACATACCATCACAACATTAAAAACATTCATGTCAAGACACCTGTCATTCTTTGAGAGGAAGACTGAAATAACTCCATGTCCTCGCAACTGACTCCAGAGAAGCTCTATGAGTAGCTTCCTGCCTCAAACAGTTTGATGAGGATGGCTTCGTGGGGCCGCAGCTCCAGCGTGTCCAGATTCGTCGACCCCAAACGGTCCATTCCTGTGCTGCTCACGAACACTCCAGCTTTGGGCAGGCTCGGGGCCCAGGCGGGATCCAGGACATGAGGCTCAGGCCCGACGTTGAGCAGAATGAGGAAGTGGACACAACCCCATGAGCGCAAGAAGGCAAGGATCGGTGGAGAGGGGAGAGTGGAGTTGGCGGAGGAGGAGGAGTTGGTGGAAGAATTGAAGGGGAGGAAAGTGAAGCTGCCGAACAGGAGAGCTTCTTCTTTGGCTCTGGAGTGACTGAGGGAGGTGAAGAGAGTGACAGCTGAACGCTTCTTCTTCTCCTTGTCCTGAGGGAGGGATGCAGAGACAGTTACTGTAAATAAAACCTACCCAACTGATGCTCTGTGTCTTTATCTGCAGCTTTACATGAATTAAAAAGGTCCAGTGTGTCAAATTTAAGGGGACACATATGAAAAATAAGCATTTTCTTTAGTGTGGAAATGAGAATATGGTTTTTGTTACCTTAGAATGAGCTGTTTATATCTACATAGGGAGCAAGTCCTCATCCATAGAGTCCGCCATGTTGCACCAACCATATTTATACAGTAGCCAAAAACTGACAGTTCAAACACTGGCTCTAGACAGGACTGGTTGCTTTTTTCCATCAGCCACCGTAGTTAGAAGCTGCTGCATGACATGGTTTTTTTGTTGTTGTTTTTTAACAAACTGCTCTATTCAGTGTTTTTAATGCTTTCAATCACCAGGTCTCTTTGTTATGGAGAGGAGAAGACCTCTGTGGATGATTCAGCTCCCAGTAAACACCTCCTGAACAATAAAACACTGAAGGAATTCTAACCGGGAAAGTTTCAGTTGGTTGCAATCTGCAATCTCACCACTAGATGCCACTAAATCCCCCTAAATCTTGCACACTGTTCCTTTAAATAGTCTCATTCAGGTATTTCCAGAGGGACATCTGGCTCTGTTACTCACTTTATGGTTGTCTGGTGTTTCGTCCTTGTTTTCTTGTGGAGAGCTGATTTTCAGAGATGCATTCTGTGAGAGAGAAAAGTTTTATTTGGTAATGTGAACTTGTAAAACCGATCATTTATGGACTCAAAGTCTCGAGCGGGACTCCACCTGTGTTTGGTCGATGTTTTCATCATACTGCACTGCAGGTGATCCTGGCAGAGTCATCGTCAACACCAGGAGTAAGTTCTTCAGGTCATGGGATGGATTACCTCCAACCTGCAGTAAATAGTATATCATTCAGTTAGTGCATTATCAATCAGATTAATTGTCAGCTGACATGCATATGTCTTACTGTCCAGCCGGTCCATATGTCTTCGTCTTCTCTTTGCAGGTGTGTCTCTATGGCTTCAGCGACCTCCGCAGCAGACTGAGGGTGTTGTGAAGGTGGCAGAATTGACTTCATGACCACATCCACCAGTGTAACGTTTTTCTGGCTGTTTTTCAGAGGTGGCAGGACATCTGTTGTCTGTCTTACCACCACGATCCTGAAGATACACACAGATGGGCATTCTTTTCAAGCTTTATTTCAGAATTAACTGCTGAAATGAAAATCTTTCCGCTGCATGTATAACGATACCTTTCCTCCTCTTCACCACTAAATTCTTTGAAGACATCTTTCCACTCCAGCAGAGTCTGAAATGTAAATATTTTATTGGATGCGAGTTTGTGGAAACTCTGCCTGTCAGAATACAAAACATGTGCATGAGCATCATTTTACCTTTTCTGAATATGCTGCATCAGTGTCACAGATCACAAAGCCTGCCACACCCTGCTCCAGCCAGAACCGGAGTGCATGCTGTGGAAAAAGTATCGCCGTGTTTTAGAAAATCCAGCATCTCTGAGAATTTAACAGGATTAAATAGCATGACCAAAGAGTAGGTTTTATAAGTACTGTGGCTGAGAGGTTTGCTGCCTCATTTGCGTTTCCTGCTACCTCCCGAGGTCGCGACAGATCCAGTTCACAGACGTCTAACACCACTTTGAGATCTGCAGGACCAACGAAGAGCTCATTAAGATCTACCTGTGCAGGCTGTTCGACAAAAAGAGGTGCTTCACTCACCTGCTTTGTTGCTTTCAGCGACCAGATGCTGGATCTGAGGCAAAGTCCCAACCCTTTCACCAGTTGCATTGTGTTTTAAAGGAGACGCCTTCTTGTCAAACAGACCCTGGAGGATTAGAGCTCCTATGCCCAGGGACCTGAGGTAGGGAAGCTGCTCACACAGCGCTTGAGAGAGAATCAACATTACAGTTAGTAGGATTTCAAAGGAAAGTCATTCTGTTCAACTTCCTCATCTCATGACTCTATTTTTGTCTCCAAACATTTTGTAGATACTATTTATTTCATTTATACTTTTATTACATATGCTTTTTTGTTGTTTTTCATGCTTCATGTTGTCTGTGGCAGATGCTCATAATATATGTAGTAGTCTTTTTTTATTAATGTGCATTACACAACTGTTCTTGAACTTTTTTAGTCATTAAATTTGCCTGTGTTGGATCAAAAACATTTCTCATATTACGAAACAATAAAATACCAGCAATCACATAATCTGTTTTCTAAATTAGTTGAAAGCATGTGGTGGTAGCCCACCCTGAAGAAAGAGCTATCTGCACACTTTTCGTGTGAAGTTTGACAAACTTTGGCATCCGACACGCATTCTCAGTAATCAGGGAGCTTCTCTGGGATTGTTAAAGGTTGATAAAATGTCTTTCTTGATCCTCATGCAGAGTGAACATAACATATTAATATCAGCCAGCTGGAGCTCACTGAAGAAACTGGAAACTCCACCAATAAGCAATGGCTGAGCAAGACTACCTTGCAAAAAACCTGAAAGCTTCTGGACAGCTCCAGGCTCACGCCACGTCAACTGGTTTGTGCTGATTAAATTGGAAATTTGTTTGGGAATATGCACAATTAAAGTCATAGTTCATCTAACATGTTAATGGCTCTAAAGGCCGCTGTGTCAAAATCAATTTTCAAAACCATTATTTCAGTTTTGCATCTTGCACATTCTTGAATAATGGCATTTAATCAAATAACCACACAGCAAATCTGGTACAAGTTAGTATTCTAGCATAGATAAACTGTATGCATTGCACAGAGAGTGGGAAGAAGTGGAGATTAAAAGGGGACCAGCAGCTCATATTTTTGCCCCGTGGCCGCCCAAGCAGATTAATCTGGCCCCTGACAAGACATCAAGTCTAAATGTTACCATGAAAACTATGTGATAGTGTTCACAATATATCCATAGCATGTTACTGTTTGTTTTTCCCTTAAAGTTAAGGGGATTTCCGCTGATTAAGTCTGTGGCTTCTTGACCTCTCCTGGGTACGGGGGCATGTTCCTCCAGGGAGATTTTTTCCCAGCTATACAGCAGCTATATGCATTATTCTTTCATGCCATTTGAGATGACAGAATGCCTACAAGTCTGTGCCCCATTTGGGAAAAACATGAGTTGCGCAACGGAAAAAAATCCTGTAGAGCCTACATCCTGTTTTATCATTTTTCAGGCATCTTCATCATTCTAAAACCAGAACACAATGTCACAAATTTGGATGTATTTATAGAAAAACTGAAAGATTTGGGGCTCTTGAGAACACATTAGTGCAGGACCCAAAAGACAAAAGACTCCACCCCGCTGTTCCGTCCCTGGATATATGTGTATTTCCTCACCATTGATGCCCCCTGACCTCTCGGCGGGCTGCAGCTGATAGAACACAGCCTTCTGCCACCACTTGAGCGGCGTCACAACCGGCCTGGGGCTCATCACTATGATGGCGATGGAGATGGCGAGCATGGCCACCCAGGCCAGCCAGAACATGAGCACCAGGTAACACCGCACCTTCCTCCACCCCGGACCCCCCGCCGCGGCCTCCAGCTCCTGCTTGGTCAGCGGCTGCCACTGCTTGAATCTCTCCGGTTCAGGCTCCGAGATGAGAAGAGGGGCCGACTCCAGGCCGGCCACACTACCCGACAGCCCGGAGCCTGCCACGCTGCCGTAGCCGGTGTCTGCTCCTGCGTTCAGAGGCATCCTGCCCGGCTGCAGGTGGGTGACATACACTTAGATTAAGGGAGTTTAATTCCATTTAGGAGAAGCATGCAGACACTCAAGCAGCAGCAGACAGATGTTATCCAACTGTTTTGTTTTGTTTTGTTTGGCCCTGTCAGTTTGGTCTATCCATACCTCATGAGCGGCCTCTTTCTCAGCTGGCTCCATGTTAACCCCAGGGGGACTACAGATGGAAACAACACAGGAGCTGCAGGAGTCAGCGACACACTCAGCATGCAGCTCTGCCCCGACCTGCACCCACCTTTCCCCTGCTACCTGTTTTACACAGGTGTTTAAATTAACTGAATTAACTGCTTTGACATGCCACAGGTCAGGTGACACACAGGCATCTGATTGGCCAGTAAAAAGACTGTAACTTTGAAAGATGCCCACTAAATCTAAGTGACTGACTTCATTTAGTATAATCTTATAGGCTATTATCTTAAACCAAACTATAGAATGTATTTTACACAGAACATGAACAGTTAAATTAGTCCTCCATTCACCTGCATTGCAAGTCTATGACAGGGGTCACAAAAACTTTCACACATGGGCAATTCGAAATACACCTAAGCGAATGTACATATAAATAACTTAAGGACAATATTTAAAGACAATAAATGACCTCACTACTTAACTATCATGACACTGCACAAACCAAAACATTAAACAAAAGAGACCCTGAGACTCCTGAGACCCTGCGTCCTCATATGAGGACATCACATTCTGGGTATGCTGCCTCTTGTCCTTGTTTGTGGACACTTTTTGTGGTTCCCTCTTATCTTTCTACATGTGCAGGAGCCAAAATCAATATGGCCTTTGCTCTCTCTCGTAATATTCTTCAAATGCTGGTTCCAAGGGTGAGAACAGAACTCGGCAAAAAGGCTTTTAAATATGCTTCCCTTTTTCGTCCTGGAATAATTTACAGAAGGATCTGAAATTGGCAGAGCTGATCACTGTGGGGAAATTTAAGTCGATTTTAAAGGATCGGGAAATTAGCTCTTTTAGTCAATGTGACTGTTTCTAATTAATTTTAAAATTGTACTCATACCATATTTGTTCTTGTCCTGGACCTTGTATTTCATGTTAATTGTATACTGTGGTTTTTATTCATTTTCATTCATTCATTTGATTCATTTTTAATCTTGATAAGGCTTTTACCTGGTTAATTAAAGGATATATATATTGTGCCATCTAGTGATAGTAAGACTGCAATACACTAATCCATGTAAAAACAAGATGGCAGCCATGTCTGCCAAGTCAGACTGCAGCCGATCCCGACACTAAAGAGGACAAGGTCCAAAACCTGATCACATTTTATGGCTCAAACTTGTTTACTTACGATTAATAATGTTTGTAGTTTGATATGGCAACTATAGGACCAATTTTAGCAACAGGTACAAGATAAGACGCTGTTAATTAGGAAGTACTCGTCAGAGGACATTGGGTCTGTATTGTTGTCTCGTTTGAGGACGTTGGGACTTCGTTAGACTGTCTCCTAAGTCAAAAGGACATTCCTTGCATGGAGTATGAAAAGAGGAAAACTGATGCAGAGTTTCTAAATGAACAGTGTTTCATTATTTGTAATTTATTTTTTGCAGAACAACATCCAGACATTTAAATAAACAGTTTTATTCTTCATGACACACTGTATTCATTACACACCGGAACCCCCAACCGCTCGGAGCGCCTGTCATGGGCAGCCCCACTCTGACATCTCTCCACTTAGTGCATGTATAGGTCCTGTTTGTGCATGTGTGTGTTTGGACCTGTGTGTAATTGACAACAGAGTGAAAAAAAAAAAAAAAGAATTTCCCCTCGGGGATTAATAAAGTATATAAAAAGTTAAAAATAAACCCAATGTCCTCATATGAGGACATCTTGTTTTCTAAAACTACTTCCTGTTCAAATACAATGTTTAGTTTTTATATTTATCAGGTCGTACCGATCCCAAACAGCTCAGAGACTCAGAGACAGTGAAAGAGAAGCTGAGGTCTCATGAGGACATAGCTTACAAATAATTGGATGGGTAATTTATGGATGTTAGTATATTTATTGCATATTTACTCTTTTACTTTAAAGGTCCAGTGTGTAGGATTTAGTGGTGGCTGATGCGAAAACATGAATGGCCCTATCTATCGCCAGTGTTTATTTGTCCGTTCTGGGCCACTGTAGACTAACATGATTGACTAATGAAAACATAGTTATGAATGTAATATACCATTTCTGCCAATATATGCCTCTAAAATGTCTTAAAGTTTGGAGTGAGAACATTTAAAATCCATTTGGCTCATAAAACCCTCTGAAAACTCAAAAAATTCATTGACATTTCTGTCAGTTCCTATAAAATGTCTCTTGATAGAAGCTTTAGCTGAAAGCAGTTATTGGTTAAGGGGCCCTCTGGTGGCCATCATACTGTAAACAGCTGCTTAGCTCCCCAGTATGTCTTGGGACCATAGAGAGGCTCTAGTTGAGCATGTCAGGCTCAAACCCAGGACCACTTTGTCTCCATGTTACTTATCTAAATATCACCCAAATACAGTCACAGTCATTACTCACATTTTCTGTCTGAGGTTTCAGGTCCTTTCTTCTTTATCACCTCTTACTCTTCTTTATCTTTGTCCACCAGTGTTCCCAGCTGAGCTGTGCCGTCTTGAGTTAAATACTGAGTGATCTGACTGGTCAGGAGTGAGGAGGTGAGAAGCACACAGTGTCTAATAAATGCCCTGCTCAGTCACTTCATACAGAGGTGCTGAGCCTCGCCACACCCTCGCAACACATTCTGAAGAACTCATAACTGCCATAGAGAGCTCCCTAAAGTCCCTCAAGAGGTAGTTTTCACTTTGGCTTAAGCTATGGTGCATTTATTATTGATAGTATAACATTGTAGATAGATTGTAGATAGTGATGTGATTTATATATTTGCTATATAGTTTTCCGTCTGTGTTAAGAATGTCCCACAAACTTTTATTTGGGTTTGAGTGTTTGAATGAAATGCAGGGTTGTAAATTCAAAGCCAGCCCCTGAATTTTAAGACTTTGCCATAAAATGTGGGATCTAATCTTCTAGTATTGTACTTTTTTGTGTGCTTGTGTGTGATAGGCAATTAATGGATAACCCTTTTTTTACACCTGGTTAATCATGTGAGTGATTTTTAAAGCAAAAAATGAAATAAAAATATTTGCTGGTTCCAGCTTCCTAAAATTTGAGAATTTGCAGTTTAATTCTTTTATGTGGTTCAGTTACTTAACATGGTTGTAGATTTGACTGTTAATTGGACAAAACAAACTATCTGACAATGTCATATTGTGCTTTGGGACATTTTTCACTGTTTTGTGACATTGTATAGACAAAAAAAATTTAATTGATAAATTAATCAACAGATTATTAGATAATATTTTGCATCCCAAACTACTATAAAACTTAACTAATGGTATGTTTTAAATAAGTGGGTGTAGCTGTCACAAATATAATACTGTAAAATGAAAAATGTGTCAAAAACACAGTTCGCAGCATAAACACATAAACTGTTTACCCCGTCTATCATTTTATAGTATTTATCTATACATTTAAATTCAGAATAATTGAACTCACTGTACCAGTGATACTCAGTTTACGGCCCCGTGTAAGGGTGCTGTGTGGTCCAAAAACCATTTTCTAATTCACAATAAATATGAACTGATCCACACAGGAAGTTGTTTTTTGTACTTTTCACTGTAAATATGGTGCCAGGAGACAGTGAAAAATCAGAAATGAAATTTTTGATAATTAAAAAAAAGTGCAAGCTGAGGATCCCGCAGACCACCCTACAGAGGTCTGGGCTGAGCCCCAGGGGCCTGTTGAACAAAGAACCTTAAGTTTGCTCCCTAAGTATGACACTTAAGGTTTAGTTTTTCTTTAGCTGACGAAATTACCTAAGGTTATTGCACAAAATCTCTTAAAAGGTTTAGTCAATGAAAGATGTTAAGGCATTTACTGTAATGAAAGAGATTTTACAGCAGTTAAATTCTGCTGTTTCCACGTTTGCTAGAATGTTCACTTGACCTGAAAGTAAAAAAAAATGGCAGAAGATAAGAAGACACGAAAACCAAATTGGGTGAGGGCGTTTGGAACCCGGTGAATTACGCAGCACACTGACTTGTTTACATGAAATAACTCGCCAATAACTGATTGGAAACATCCCGTTGTATAAAACCGTAGCACAATCATTGTTTGTAATGAGGCTGGAAGAGCTTCAGAAAGTTGACTGGTCCATCTCGTGCAAAATCAGCTGCTCATCATTAAGGGTGTTCATCAGGTTCTCCTTAGGACGCCTTGATTTTCGTCATTGATCACCATAAACTCAGCCATGTTGCTGTCAAGATGCAGTCAGAGGTCACTTGTGTTTTTTTCCACGCTTTGGTTGCTGAGGTCCTCTGTGCAACGGTTTAATGAACTTTAAGCAATTCCTTAAGTGTAAGACCAAGATAAGGAGAAAAACTTAAGGAAACCGTAAGGAGAAGAATTTTGTGCAACTTATTTTATTTAAAGGAAGCCTTAACTTTTTAATTTAAAGGGACATCTTAACTTAAGATGCTTTGTGCAACTGGCCCCAGATGCTGCATCTGGATTTATCTCTTGGTGTACTTGAGTGAAGCAAACATAGAATATTGAGAACAAGCAAATTATTTATTGATAAATATGAATAATGTTTGTTTATTTGCCCTTGTTCTCTTGTAGTGTCCCCCAGGCAAAGAGAGTTGAGTACCCTGCACTATATTTCCAGCGTGTTCTGTACAAATCTATTTCCTGCACAAGAACAACTTCTAAATCACACGGTGACGTCACACATCACACGTCCTCTCTAAAGAGACACAGGGGTCCACATTTAATGAGGTATGTGTGCTAATTCCTGGGAACATCTCATGCTCTCTGTCCCCCTCCTCCATCTCTCTCTCCTGCTTTCTTTCTCCTTTTGTGTCTCTCCCTCTGGCTTTCTTCTCTTATGGCATACGTTTATGTTCTTGCTATAACAAGTCATTGCGATCCATGACACCCTTGCTCCCTGACAGCATTGTGCAAACTAATTATTTACTGAGAGATACTGCGTTCCATCATGAAACTCTCTCACACACTTTGTAGCCCACGTGCGGAGCACACGTTGAAGAGTGAAATGCTATTTAGTTTATTGTTGTGTGATTTGTTGCTGCAGAATAAAGAGTGTCAGATCATTTGTTTTCCACACACACATTTTGTATACAGTATCAGCCACACAGTCATGTAAAATGAGCTGCCTTAAGCCTCTGACATGTGCAGATAATGTATCTATTTTATGACTCAACAAAAAGTATAGTGCCGATATTACAAAAAAAACAACACAGTGGGGACTTGATTCAAACTTAATTAAAATTGACCGGAAAGCAAACTGTCAAAGAGAAGGTATTACATGACAAATAGTTAATTTAGTTCTCATCTAAATTGTAAAGTGTCTTGTTTCAGCTGGTCTCCATGAAGATGGTACAGCTGGTGAAGATTGTGTTTCCGTGGTAACGGCTTTAGTTTGAGTCCTCCTCCGATCCTTCAATGTCCTGAAACATCATAACACAAATATGTCATCAACACCGACCACTGACACTGTAGACATAACCTTTTTTTCTGAGCTACTTAAAAAACAGCAGAACGTACTTTCTGACATTATAAAAATCAAAGGTCATGACTTATTGGTTGTTTTCATTTAAAGAGAAATTCCCTGATATCTACTTTAGTTTTTACCACTATTTTCATTAGTCCTAATAGTTATTTTCATGATTGATTCATTGGTAAATTATTTGTTTGCAGTAAATTGACTCATTAAGTACAGTAAATTATTTATCTGGGTTTTGGACTGTTAGATAAAACAACACAAGTATAAGAATAAGCCAAAATGACGTTCTCAAACTATTGTGTGACACACTTTGTGGCCCCACTGACCTGTGTTGTCACTGTAACAGCTAAAAATAATTGCCATTTTTCTTTTGTACTAGTCACATGACAGCAGCAAACAGTTCAATGTCTACTCTACCCTCAATATATTTCTAAGGGTGCAGCCTTAGAAAACTGTGTAAGAATTAGGCACATAATTGTGTCCCGTGACTCATATGTCTCACCATTGGCTCCTGAGATCTGATAGTCATGATGTGTTTCTGATATGCAGAGATGATACAGTCTCTCCTGCAATGCAAAGAGAGAAACAGTGGTATAATGTCTGAAGGATTTCTTTTTGATTCCTCAAATTTTATTATTATTTTTTTTATTCATCAGTCTTACTTGCTGGTGATGCCTCCTCCTGGTGGGAGCCCAGGCATCCCCTCTGCAGCCAGGAATTTGATTACGTACAAAAGGTCAGGGTCTTCATCTCTGGACCTCATCATCTGGATTATTTCTGTGACAGGTGAAAGCCAAAGCAAAACAATGCCGTTATAAATCAGGGTGCTGACAGTAGTTTATTTTGTTGTTGGGGCTCAGAGTGACTCTTGAGCACATAATCACCTTCCACTTTCATGTCAATCTGTTGCTCCAGCTCTGCCTCCTGCTGCAGTGCCTCCTGTGACACCTGGGGGGCGCCGGGGAAGCAGACGATGATGATGCTCATGTTGTCCAAGCTGCCCTGCAGAGGGAGACAGACATGTTAGAGAGGAAGCACTACCACTGCAGTTAGACAGTGGTGGCAGGTAACTGATTCCTTTATATTTTTTGGGGTATTCAACAGCTTGTGTTACTTTTGTTATTTTTTGTTTTGTTTCTTATTGTTACTATTACCACCAGTTAATCTGTATATTAAGATTTGAAAAACCCATAATGAGCACATGAATTACACGTGGCTTTGTTATTCAGTATGTTTTACTGTGCAAAAAAAACACAGTTTAGATTAGCACCACCTCAACAGGGTGTTAAATTAGAGTGCTTCTTGTGTGTTAACCAGGTGGTTACAGATCCTTAAAAAGTCTTAAAGGCCTTAAAAGTCATTAAATAGTCTTACATTTTAATTGGTGAGGTGTTTACTACAAACCTTTGCACAAGATCACATATATACTACTTACCTGCGATGTTTAAATAAGTAAAACATGATTTGTTAAAAACAAAAAAAAAGTGTCTTGAGTGGGTCTTTAAAAGCATTAAATTTAATTTTAGTCTTGTGGCCACCCTGGTTAAGTCAGTGTTTCCAACCCACTAACATGAAATAGTAAGATAATCAAGGTTCAGTCATGGAAAACCTGGAAAAGTCATGGAATTTAATAATTTAATTTTCCAGACTTTGAATAGTCATGGTAATTTTAAAGTTTTGGAAAAGTCATGGGATTTTGTTGTGTGTAATGAAATTGTGACTTTAATTTTCTGTGGATAACTTAACATATAATGACGCAAACATAACCAACTAGACTAGAAAAGGTTGCTGTTGATTTTCACACAATAATTAACATTTTAGGAAAGTAAACTATATAAATCTGTTCATTAAATTTTAGTATGGGTCCTTGAAAAGTTAAGTTTTGTCCATTAACATGTTTTGGAACCCTGGATAATCTAGCAGAGGGTTGTCTGCCTACATAATGAGTACTTTTACTTTTGATGCTTCAAGTCAATTTTACTGATAATGCTTCTGCACAAGTTTGAATGCAGCACAGTCTTCCATCAGTTGAAGTCTGTTGAAATAGACCTGTTGATAGCAGGCGACTGACGTCTGTTTTTGTTTTGACAAGCTATCAGTCTCTTATGATGTCACAAGTCGATTACTTACACTGGATGATGATAATGCTGATCTGCAAATACATTACTTTAGCTAATGAAAAATGCACCTGTGAAGTAGCGCTGGAAGGATAAATCAGCTAGATATTAGCTTATTGTAGATAAATCCAATTGGTGTATATGTTAGCCAATAAGTTACAAACAATGTCAGTACAGAAATGCCAAACTACTACAAACACACATTGCAGTTTAAGAAATATCAGCCTGTTGGTTAAGACATCAGCGAGGCGAGGAGGGTGTACTAGAACATGTAGTCTTTCAGCAGTATAGTAAGCCTTTTTAGGTGAAATAAATAGCAGCCCATCCGGCCTGGATAAAGCCTCTGAGCCCTTATGCATTGAGCTGTAACATTGAGACTCACATTCAGTTCTAATCCGAGCCATGTGTAGCATTTCTTCCCTCCTATCCCATGTCCCATGATGCTGTAATATGGCTATTTATAGGCCAGGCTAAGGGCTCGTCAGTGTTCAGACGTGCAGTTACTAACAAGCATTAACGAGACCTGCAGGAGAAGTCTGCTTACATAACAACATCACCTCAGACCCTGCCCTCAGTGTACACTTGCCCTCAAGCTTCCCATTCATAAATCCACCTGCTGTAACACTGTGCGTCACAGAAAAATCCAATGAGCTGAGTTTGGAGGAATTGGTGTTCTGCCGAGTTAAGAGTACAGGAATGCAACTACTGCGCATGTATTTAAGTAGATTAATTAAGAATGTTCAATAACATTTCTGTGCAGTCTATTCTGTCCTTTTAGGGAACATGTGTGAGGCAAATACTTAAAAGAGAATCTGGAACGTCAGCTCTGATAAACTCTAAATAAGACCATTTGTGGGAACACAACGTTTAACTCACATGGAAGTTTGAGACATAAATTATAGCATGGCTTCATTCAGCCAGCCACCATCTGTGACATGGCTATGGAACCTTACTGCTTCTGTGATACTGACCATCACATATTTATTCTTTGATTCTGTGCTGAAAAATACCTATACCTGGTCATGGTCATGCCAAAGTTGTTTCACAGGCCTTTATGCTGAGGTATCTCTGGCAAATCTTCCTCACATTTTTTCATTTAACTTTTAGAGAAATATTCCAATCTGTTTGCCGTTCCAGTGATTCTTCCTTCCTGGTGCAGTGTTTGAATCTGAAAGGTTATTTCCTAACCACACAAAGGTTAAAGTGTGTGTGTCAGTATCACAATCTTTCATCAAACCCTTTTGTTTTCTTTTCTTACAGTTTAATGCACCTTGTCTGTGTCCTGTTGTGATGTTGACTTCTCACCTTATAGAGACACAGGTCAATGACTTGCGTGCAAATCTCCCTCAGGTCATCGCACACCTGCAGACGACTTCGCACAAAGGCGCACAGTTCCTCATTACCAATGGCGTCCCACACACCGTCACATGCTAGAATTAGGAACTCGTCTTCGGGGGTCCTCTCCATCTCGTACACTTCTGGCTCTGGCGACACTAGCTGCTCAGTCTGCGGCCTCCAGTCCACCTCCTTGAAGTCAAAGTCCCCCAGTGCTCTGGAAACTGCCAGCGAGCCGTTGACTCTCTGCAGGGTCACCGAGCCCCCAGCGTTCTGGATGCGCTCCTTTTCTCTGGGGTTGAACGGCTTGTGGTCCTCTGTGTAGAAGACCACCTGGCCGTTATGGCAGAGCAGGGTGCGGGAGTCCCCGCAGTTGACAAAGTAAATGTAGCGTGGTGAAATCATGACGGCCGCTGCTGTGGAACCACTGCGGTCCCAGTTGTCCTGGCGAGCCAGTTTGTGCATGTGGGTGTCAATGTCCAGGAACCCTTCACGGATCCCCTCCTTCACCTGCTCGGGGTCCTCGTTTGCTGTGACTCCACCTGTGGGAAATGAGGGGCAAACATTTGGTTTGAAGACTGAGATGTTGTTTGTTTAGAGGCCAACACACATGGACCAAGGTAACCATGTACACTGGGGGCTCATCTTGTGTTTGAGTTGTGAAATTCCTGGCTCTAACATTTAGTCAAGTCAGCAAAGGTGTAGATTTTCTGGATGTTGGGGTTGGGGGGGGGGGACACAAGGGACACATCGGCCTCAATATGTAGAACATTTAACTTTTAACCTGCACAGGACTTTTGTTTTGATGACATTAGAGACATTTCCATCTTAAATTGATGCAGAAAAAGCATAAATTGGTGCATAAACATTCACCAGAATGCACAAAATTAAGTGTTGGATGCTTCAAATTTCATGGGGGACACTCCTGTTTCATATGTTCCCCCTTAATGTTGAAACAAAACATACACCCTTGGATGTCAGGGTACTGAGACACCCACTATAGAGAGGACATCACCTGTGTTATTGTGCAATAACATGGCTGACAAGATTCTTACTCTTAATTATCAAATACAGTTTGAACCAAAATCTTCATTTATCCAAGAAAGCATAAAAATGGCTTTTTCCAGAGAGTGATAGGTAGCAGTAAGAAGAGTTTCAGACTAAAGATTACAGCCTTTCATGTAACTCTGATTTTAATCTTTTCTCATATGGCCAACCAATGAGTTTACAGCTCTAAAAATAGGTAACCTGACACGTGATATATCAGCACCTGTGTTTTGTTTGACTCCATCCCTGAATGTTCGGCACTACTTTGCATGATCCAATGAACAGTAACAGCAATAACAGTAATATCCAGCATTCTTATGTAAAAATATGCAACACATTATGTTGTTTATGTGTTTATCAGCTTTCATTACTGTATACACATACGTGGCACGTCCGATTTCCAAGATAATCTCACCCTTAAACCTAGCTTTTTATTAATCTGCTCATAATCAGCTACTTTCACTGACTTTATGTTCCTAAATCAAGTTTATTTCTATGCTTAAAAACAGTGACATCAAATGTGCAAATGTGTTAGTTTCTCAATATACCAGTAGTACTTAATTTGAGTGTTTTGCTTTGCAAAGCAAGTTATTTATTTGTCAATGCCAGTGCTGTATGTTTTCAGTTTAAATGATGTTTTTGTTAACATGTTACACGTAACTGATTCTCCCTGATTATATCACATTATTTATTATGCAGATTCTGCAAAAGCAGCATACAGTAAGTGTATTTAAACTCAGTGCTCAGTTCAGTGCTGCAGTATAAGTGCTAGGAGTTATATATGTATTTTTTACCACTTTGAATAATTAGATTCATCCTTTCTGCCCCTCATGGTTCTGTACCTGTTGCCAGGATGTGCTCCAGCAGGTTTCTGGAGCAGTACTGTGCCACTGTGGTGCCTGCATGTCCATCAAAAACAGCAAAGTACCCCCAATCCTTCAGGTCTCCTGTCAGCTGGGGCATGCAGGTGTGGGCGTCCTCCATCTGAGCCCTCCAGCCCTGCATGCTCGCCACAGCGTAGTTCATCCCTGACTGAGATTCCCCCTCTGACACATGTTTCTCCAAGATGGGCCGATCCAGATACGGGCTCGGCATCGAGTCGTCGTCGTCGAAACTGTCTTCCTCCTCAGATCCAGTTTCCCTGGGCCCCCCTTTGAAAAAGAAGGTGACCATCTTCTCCGTCTCTTTGACTAGCTGGCGGAGGAAGGAGGGTACCTCCACGTTGCTGGCACGCCTGGCCGTCTTCATCACTCCGCGAAGCCTGTTTTCAAGCTTCTTGCTCGACCTGGCAGCAGCCCGTCTCCTCCTGGTGACCCTCCTCCGGCCCTGTGTTTTCCGCAGCAGGTCCAGCGCAGCAATTAAGCTGTGCTACCCCAAGCAGGTAAACAAACAGTAACCTCAAATAAGAAGAATCCTGTTAAATGAAAAACTGAGTTGGTTTTCTGTTTAAAATTATCAGGCCCATTTTTGCGTCCCTGTGGGTACAGTCTGAGAATCCTTCTTCTGTCCTTTGAATTTGACAATTAGACCATCAGGTGTCTTCCTCTCACTGTTCCTGTCTTCCCTCTGTCTATTCTTTACCTGTCCTGTATCTACCCTGTGCTTCTATTGGCCTATCTATTTCTGTTGATTGATCCCTTTGCTCCACCTACTGCCTCCCTCCCTCCCTCCCTCTGTCTGTGTAACGCTGCGGGATAATCACCTGGCCTTCAAGGAAGCCCAGGTGACTCGTGTCTCCTCACAAGCATGGATTATGAGCATGACATTTTACAACAACACAGCGGGATCCCAGTCAGTCACACCTGTCAGCATGGGATTAATGGCTGAGACAAACAATATTGCAAACAATAGGCTGAGTGAACAACACTGCTGTATGCTTCTGTTGCATACAGGAGGTATGGGACTTACTGTGGGGAGCTCAGGGTATATTGAACTGAAATATGCATGAAGAATAGAGTTTCAGGGTAAATTATTCAGCTTGGAAACAGCAGTTTACAAAACAACTTTGTGTCAAGGTGTGTTTACTAGCTGCTCTGGAGCTTTTGATCGTGTCACATGGTCGTCGTAAGTAGAGAGTTTGAACAGTTTTACCCAGACTGGGGTTTCTGAGGTAAAATAATCAATATGTAAACTTTGAAAGACAACTGCTAAGCCAATATGGGCAGGAAGTCATTACATTTAAAAAGAAATGAAAATATGAATGCATAACTTTACATGACAACTGAAGCCTGTTTCATA
The DNA here is from genome assembly GCF_041903045.1 of Epinephelus lanceolatus. Taxonomy (NCBI): domain Eukaryota; kingdom Metazoa; phylum Chordata; class Actinopteri; order Perciformes; family Serranidae; genus Epinephelus; species Epinephelus lanceolatus. The sequence continues at coordinate 26,200,735 of NC_135737.1, forward strand.
AAGCGAGATTCAGAAGGAAGAAGCTTTACTTTATTAATCTTGCTTTGTGATGCAGGCCCCAATGGTCTTGGGAAGTTACATGTTCAAATTTCCAATGGGTTAACCAACTATGATACCTCTTTTGGGCTTAACTCAGGTTTTCCAGTATCATAAAACTTTTATCTAAAGTTAAGAAAGCAATATTAAAAATGAACATCTAAATGTGATTCAGAAAAAGTAAAATAAAAGATAAATACATCCTAAAATTAAATAAAAAAGAAGAAAGAAAGAAGAAAAAGTTGCCCAGGTTAAATGTCAGTCTTTCTAAATTTGTGTAATATGTTTACATACATACTACCCTGCCCTGTATGTGACTTCCTGCATCCCAGCCACGCGTCCTAATCTCATTAGCTGCTGTGTATTTGGAGCTCCTGGCCTGGTTTACATGTAGGAACCCCTGAGGTTTAACAGCGTTAAGGACTATATGTGTGATAGTTTGTTCTTGTCCAGCTTTAAGTAGGACTAAACCTTTTATCAGGGCCTCTGCTGGCAGTGTTTCAGTGTGTCTATTTACCTTTTATTAAGACCGAGCACGCACACAGCAAATTAGACGTCACAGGATGTAATTACCCTGTGACTGTTTTTACTCAATATAATTCGCACAGCACTTTTGAATACGAATATGGAATTGTTAAATTAAGTGTCTGTCTATATCACATCACTCGTGTGGGTAGCAAAGCCCACTTGGTTAAAGGTACAGTTGGTAACTTTTATGAAAATAACATATTTGCTTCGGCTGAAACCGTATTCTGAAAGAAGTAAATGAGACAGATAGTCTGTAAAAAAAAAAAAAATTAAAAAAAATCATATCCCCGCCACCCCCTCCTCTTCCACTGCGTCTTACAGAAAACAACCAATCAGAGCTGAGGAGTCTCTAACACAGCTGTCAATCATGTCAGTCACTGCTCCTGAACTGTGGTCAAACTGTCAAACTAGGCAGCGCTGATCAAATGTGAATCAAGATTCTGTTGCTGCATTGCCTGTTTCCCTCCTCATGTGTTTTCAGAAACATATTTTAGTGTACTGTTTGTGTGGCTGTAAAATAATTAAGTTTGGATATTGCATGTTGGATAATAGTCAACTGAGGTACCAAGCACCACCTACCAACCAGACCAACTTTCATTTCACAGCTAAACAGTACACTAAAATATGTTTCTGAAAACACATGAGGATGATTGACATGATTGACAGCTTCATTAAACTGTTTTGCTCTGATTGGTTGTTCTCGTTAACCTGAGGTAAGTAGCACTACAAAGCACTAGAGTCATGCCCCCCGGAGCAGCACCAGGCTTTGAAGCCAGTTTTACTTAGTGTCCAAATGTGTAATTACAACGCCCAGGTCTGTGAGGCCATTGGGCCCAACAGACTTTTTCCCTTAGACTTACACTGAGAAAGAGACATCTGAAAACCAGCGGATAAATTTTTTTGAGCGTCAAAATCCCACAAAATGACTTGTTTCCCAATTGGGATGTGATTAATTCAGTCCCATAACATTTCGTAGGTCTCAAAGACCCACATGATTGAATCATTTTTGTCCCCATTCAAGTTAGTGTAGCGCTATATCGAAAATAAGCTGCTTGGCTGATGTAAGTTTCTAGTGTGCCTGCTCTGTGGACCCCACGATTTGGAAGATCTGGGTAATTCCATGCACTTCATGCGCTACTGAGCAACTTTTGTAGTAATGAGCGTGGCCCCGCCTCTAATGTTGTCGCCAGTTCTCTTTAAACATTCATGAATAGACCAGGCAGAGAAATTTTTTTTTTTTTTTTTTCACTGATGATCTGTCTCATTTAGTGTTGTCTGAATGAGTTGCTGCCTCAAGTGAAGGAGTTCAAGTATCTCGGGGTCTTGTTCACAAGTAAAGGTAGAATGGAGCATGAGATGGATCGGCAGTTTGGTACGGCTTCTGCAGTGATGCGGGTGCTGCGGCTAAGCGTCATGGTGAAAAGGGAGCTGAGCCAGAAGGTGAAGCTTTCGATTTACTGCTCCATCCTAACCCTCACTTATGGTCATGAGATTTGGGTAGCGACCGAAAGAATGAGGTCGCAGAGACAAGCAGTCGAAATGAGTTTCCTCTGTGGGGTGGCTGGGCTCAGCCTCAGAGATATGGGAAGGAGCTCAGACATCTGGAGGGAGCTCGGAGTAGAGCCGCTGCTCCTTTGCGTCGAAAGGGGTCAGTTGAGGTGGTTCAGGCGTCTGATCAAGATGCATCCTGAGTGCCTCCTGTTAGAGGTGTTTTAGGCACCACGTTTCACTGGTAGGAGACCCCGGGGCAGACCCAGAACACGCTGAAGGGATTACATATCTCATCTGGCCTGGGAACGCCCCAGGGTCCCCCAGGAGGAGCTGGAAAGTGTTGCTGGGGAGAGGGACGTCTGGGGTGCTTTGCTTGGCCTGCTGACCCCACAACCCGGCCCTAGATAAGTGGATGAAAATGGGTGGATGGATGAATTAAGTGGCACTTTCAGAAAATATGAAAAAAGTTATTTCTTATAAAAGTCAACTATAGCTTTAACTCACTTTGTATTTCTTTATATCTTTTATTTCTTTCTCCAAAAGTTACATTCTCTCTCTTTAAAGAACTGTTGGTGTTTTTTATATATAATTCAAAGTGAAAAGGCCACATGTTCCTTCATTTGCTCCTCTAACCCTTCTCCATTAATCATGATGCAAACAGTTTGAAACAGCATCTGTCACAGCTACACACTGCTGCCCCCTGCTTTTCACTGCTGCACAGGCCTCACTTCCCATTGTAGAAAAAAAGAAGAAGCTTTGAGTCTGTACATTATTTATACTGCAGCTTTTATGATTAATTTAGCTGTGGTTTGTTTTTATAGTTAAATACTAATTTCTTACAGCCTGTGTGAAACTGGAATGTGATGCTTAATTAAACACAGTAAAGCTGATAAACCTTACATGCTGGTAAGCTTTGAACCTGACTGTGGCTTCAGCCTTTCCTGCCAGCTTCACATGCATCCTTCTCTGTGTAGGTTATGTATATGCTCATGTTATACATTATTAATGACTTATTACTCCTTCTCTTGCAGCCTGCCCCTATGAGATCCTGAGATGAAATCACATGATGAGGGAGAGACACACCGATAAGCTATGAATGGGGGATGGCAGCCGGCTCAGACTGACTCAGGGACACACTCCTGCTTCTCTAGCGTACCTCACTACAGCTGCAGTCAAAGCGATGCAAGAGGAGATGACGAGAGGAGAGAGCATGGTGGAGGGAGGCAGGCAGGGCGGGGCTGCTGAGTGACAGCAGCAGGAGGCAGGAGAGTGAGGAAGCTGCTCAGCAGACGACCAAGAACCAGAGAGAGGAGGAGGAGGAGGAGGAGAGAGAGAGTCTATCCACAGGACGTGAGTGCCGGCAGCAGAGGAGGGGGGGGGGCTTCCAGACTGGATGGGCCCAGCGATGCCTTGATGGAGTATGGGCCAGGTTTTAGGATTCTCCCACTGCCGTGAGTCTGCTTTTGTTCTGCTGTTTCCATCTGTGTTTTCCTTGCAGGAGGTCTTCATATGTTTATCTCACTGTGCCATCGTTGTGTTCCAGCTCAGCATCTTTTTTTTTTTGCTAACTGCTATAAGCATCGTATGTGTTAGCTCAGCCCCTCTCCCCTCCCTGCCTGCTCTCCATTCCTCTCTCCTACCTTTAATAAACACATGGCTGAATGGACGGATGCGGTGCAAAGGGAGACCTATTCTGTTGTCGCTGCCTCCAGTTGATTTACAGATGTTTATGTGGTTATGTACGAGGAGGCTTTGCAGGCAGGCATGCCAAGAATCCAAGTTATTTCTTCCCTAAAAGCTTCTGCTAAGCTATCATATCTGTGTTTTATTTTATCTTTCTGTCACACCTGATATTCTTACAATAGAATTAAAGTAGTGTATGAGTATTTGCACATGTTCGTACATGCGTAGAAGAGAGCGTGGTGCATTCGTTGCTCTGCTTGGACTGATTTATTAGCTAATGTCATGCTGGCTGACTAGTGTAGTGAAGGCCTTTACTGCTGCCAGTTTAGCTCTGTGAGGACATAAGTCTGTATTCACTGACCTACAGTATGACGAGTGTCTGTGTTCTTGAATCACAGAAAGCAAAGTTCACTGTGCAAACTTTAAAATATGACTCATAACAAAGCACTGCAGTGTTTGTCGGGGCTTCTGTGGCATTAGTCATTTCATGTTCATGCACACTTGTGTTGAATGTTTGGAGAGGTAAACTGGTAAGATGAATGTGAGGTGGTTTAAGCAGAGGTATGGACTCGAGTTGCAATTTGACTTGGACGTAAACACCAATGACTCGTGACTTCCCAGGACTCGAGCCTTGAGTATGTTATTTAAATAGTGTGACACAAATTAATTGGTTTCCTTTAATTTCTTGAATCAACTACGACTATTCATTCCCAGTGAGTTGATACTTTATTCGCCACATCCATTTCGTTTGAACTGTTGTATAACTGAGCACCATTTGGAGCAAAAAAAAAATACCATAGATAACTTTGTTCACATGCAAAAACTACAGTGGACAACAAAAAACAAATTAGAGTATGCAAAATATCCGGTTGGAAATTACAGACACAACAACTTCCAACATACTTCAAACAACTTAGCTTTTGTATATTCAGTATACTGTTATTCTGTTGTTAAAAGAGCATTACATTTGGTGAGGAGCACATTATGACTTGTTTAGTACCCAAAACTCAAAGTTTAGGACCTGGGACTTGTTTCAGAACTCACCTGTCTTAGCTTAGGACTTGAGTGCCAAGACTTGCAAAACAATGACATGGTCCCACCTCTGGTTAACAGCATGTAAAAACAGTAACAACACATTTATATTTCTGACAGTCTTTTGCGACGACATGTTAAGATTTATGTAAAATTGTGTCTTTTCTCTTCCAGAGGAATATGGCTCTGTGGCATCCACTCCGGACTCAACTCCTCCATGCACCGATGGTATGAAGCAGACGTCTGACACACATTCTGTCTCACAATATTTATAAGAATGAGAGATTCCTACTTCCTGAATCCTTTTCTTTTGAACTTAACATTAGAGGAAAACATCTGAACATCTCTCTCACCTCTAAAACACCAGCGGGGGTAGACACAGAGATACAGTTTGATCACAGCCACATTTTGGAAAGGAGTGATGTTTATGCACTTATCAAAGAGGGTTTCATTCACTTTAGATGTCACACCTTTTTCTCCCAGGCATCAAATGACACACCTGGCTGCTTTCATCTGGCAGAGCTATTTATTAAAGGGAAAATCACTCTCTGTGATTGACACTAATATACACACTCTTAGCAGCAGTCTCTATAATTTAATAAACGGCTAAGTGTGTATTGTTTGTCTATATTTAGTCTCTCTCTGTGTTACAGTGACCACATTTTTTTATTTTTGTCTCCATTCAGGCGGAAACGAGGAGTCCGAGATGTGCGAGCTGCAGACAGCCAGGGAGTGGTCTGACGACGACGTGGGGGGAGATGGAGATCCAGATGATGACGAGGGACTGGCTTCATCCCCGTCCATTTGGGGCACGCCGCGCCAGCACTCCTACGAGCTGACTTTCTCTTACATCGCCATCGCCGAGGCCGAAGCGGTGGGAGCCTCGAGACACATCCGTGACAGACGCAGGGGCGGATCTCGGGGAAGTCGCACCCCTTTGATCCGCACGGACACCCTGGAAACGCTGCTGGACTCCCCCGATGTAGATTGGGACCCTCAGGCCTTTGTCAATCAAGAGGAAGAAGAGGAAGAAAGGAGAGAGCAAGGGAGGGCTGAGGCAGCAGAGAGGAGGGAGCAGCACAGACAAACTGAGACTATTACAATTCAGCCCTCTCCCCAAAATCTGGACCCAGAAACTCAGGAGAGAGACGCAGGAATCCAAAGAGAGGAGTCTCCGAGCAGTCTGACCCAGATTGCCCAGCATCCCTCCCAGTCTTCCCAGCATCAAAGCCCCTCACCGATACATCAGGGTGAGAATCAGGAATGTGTGAAGAGGTTGTTTTATTTTGTGTAATGGAAGACTGAAAGATGCAGTGTCTTTGAATGCTCGTGATGGCCCAGCATCATCTCCCAGCTTAAATCAAAGTTACAGAGTCAGATTGAGAGAGACCCCCCTCTCTCTGTCTCCAATCCACATCACATACCCAACAGCTCATCTGTTGCTTTGACAGGTACTTCAGAGGATGCTTCCCAGATTTACGTCTGGTTTTCACTTCACCAAATAATGGTGTGCAGAGTGATCGTCTGCTAATTCTTTCTAATTCCAATCTGCTGTCTGTGATAATGAATATCAGAAGCTGATTATAAAGTCTGACCTCTGAAGAATTTAAATGTCTTTTCTTGAGGCAGACTTGATGTGATGTGGCACAGAGGCAGACGTTATGACAAGACATTGGCATTTTATAATGTTTTTGTGAGAATGTGATAGATATTCAGGTCACATATCATCAGAGTGGTTATATTTTCCACTTCCTGTACCAGCCTTTGTCACACCAGGCATATGACGTGTGATTTTTGGAAAAGTTTACATTTATAAGAAGGCCACATTTTTTTTCAGTCCAGTTTTTCTTCATTCATTTTGACATGAAATGATTCGCTGATCAATATCAGGTGCAGACAGCTTTCATTTTAGGGTATTTTAGCTGTATAATGAGAATAAAACAAGCCCAATGTATTTATCACCAACCTTTTTAGAGTGACAGAATTTATTTGGACATATTATTTCACTCCTAAAAGGCACTTTTATTGTGTTGCTAGAAATGCTGACTGAGGCATCACCAGACTCTGAACATTTTATGGACAGTTTAATGTCTAAATTGCTCCACAGCAATATGTAGTTCTTTAAAATGGTGAAAATGTAAAACAAAACAAAAGATTTACAATATCAAATCAGCCAGAAACTGTCAGTCACCTGCTACAGACATGATGGATTGCCAGTAATAAGATGATTTTATTTCCCAGATTGCTATTTCCTGAAAAGTTTGTATAAAAGTTGTAAATATGGAAATACTGAGCTAAATCTGTAACCACAGCACAAATGTTTCAGTCCAAATACTGTGGCACACTGTGGATTTAAAAATGGAGTTTTGTCAGGTAGTTTTAGCTCAAGCTGAGCATGTGCAATGATGTCATCATGATAGTGACATCATCTTTTGTTTCCTGGCAGCAGCAGCCTCACCGACCCCCGAGCCAGAGTCTCCCGTCACCAGGGAGAGCATTTCAGTCAAGCTCCTTACATCTGTGCGACCCAGAGGCCCGGCGTCCTCGTCGCCAGCTGCTATTGGTCGAAACTCTCAGGAACAGCTGGTCAGCGATCACTGGTTTTCAGCACTTAACCTATCAGAGGACCCGACAGTATGCACTCACATAGCAGGTACAAGATTCACATCTGTGTCTGTCCTTCCTCCCTCCCTCCCTCCCTCCCACCTCTCTGTCTCTGTCTTGATGATGAGCAAGATCCTCTCCCTCAGCTCCTGAGTCGATACTTTAAATAAGGAAAATCTCAGATTTCGCTCTGGACCTCCGAGAGCAGGCAGACAAAGATAGACCCCCTCCCCCGGAAGTCCTGCCTGTTCATTGTGTCTCCATAGTAACCCTCTCCTGGGGATTGCGGGAATGATTGGCTAATTGTGGGGATGGCATTCTTGGCATTGGCTGACTTTTTGGACTCGCACACCAACACTGCTGATGTCAGAGTGTATCACTGTTTCACACACAAACACACACACACAAACACACACACACACACACACACACAGAAAAACATCAGGTGTGTGTCTTCATATGCAGATTTATGGGAATCTGTTGGTTATTTACGAGTGTTTGAGACACAGAAAGAGAAAGGTAGAAAGAGAAAGCAAGAGATAACGTCCTATCCTGCAGCATGGAGGTATTTTAAGTGGACAGTCAGTCAGGGGAGAGCTCAGTCTTATTTTAGTGGATGTGGAGGGGCGGTGAACCCTCGGACCGTTGATGAATGTGTGGTCAGGCTGATGACAGAGTTTAAGGTTTCCTGAATAAATAGCACACATGATGCATCTATTGAAGCCTCACATTGCTCCTGGTTTTATAACTATAACTTTAAGGGCTGCATATAAACCTGGATGCTTTTTTGGCACCTTCTCCAGCACTGAGTAACTGTCATATATAAAAAGCCTGCCAATTTCAGGACCCTTGTTATAAAGGTGAAGAGCTTGTGCAGCTGATTGTGTTTAGACAACATTAAACATTTGAAAAGCTGCTTTTATTAAGTGAAAAAGGTATGTAAAGTATCGAAAATAACTAAACCACTCAAAACATTTTAACATGCAGGATGGGAGGAGAACAAAACATGCATGATGATGTGTTGCAATGGTGATGACAATATTCTGGTATTGTCCAGTAATAGTCCAGATTGCCTGTGTTTTCTCCTTGTGTGAAGGAGCTATGTAATATTCAGTTGTAATCTCTGTCGTTGAGGACGGCAAAAAGTTGAACACAATGCCGTCCACTGTTACTGTTGCTGGTGTTCTCTGCTGGCATGCCCAATTTTACAATCCTGCTCTTGTCCACTAAAATGACATCCGGTTTGACATTGCCGTCAGTCTGATTCCGTGTGAATGCAGCATAAGTCTTGTCCAAATCAGACTGCTGAATCACTCTGCATCTCAAATAGATGAATCACACACTGACATGAAATTCTGTCAGATTATCAGGCTGTTTGTCATCAGGCATACTGACCTTCTCCTCAGAGATTTTACAATCAAACAAGATTTGTTTTTAACCACATTTACAATAATCAACTATGGAGTGAATTCATCCCCAGAAAATCATTGCGTCTATTTGTTATCTGTAGTGGCGGCACAGAAAGGTCTGGCTTGGTGACATAACAGAAAATAAACCCTGGTTCTCGTGTTACAGGTGTTAGATGACACATGAATATGAACACAACTCGATATAATTTTATCTGGGATCAAATGAATATCTTAAATTCCTTCTGCTTCAGAGTGAACTTTTGTACTAAGAAGGAAGATCCAGTGATTTTGAGAGTATCGTGTGATTGTCGTGAATCATCTCTTTCTGTGCGAAGCTCTTGGAGTCTTGATGGGAGGTGGGCGGTGCTGTGAACAAGATTATTTTTGGGCTGCCAGGCCTTTGGACTGCTGAGCGAGCAGGGGGTGGCCAAAAACAGCTCAGAGGAGCGAGGGGGACGCAGTGGGACACAGTGAGGGACAGAGGGTGTGAGAGAAGCACTGGAGCGGCAGCCAACATGGCCAGTAAAGGTGAGAACACAGGCTCGAAGCGAAATGAAGATAATTTGAGATCCTAGATGATGATTTTGCTTACAGTGTCAGCTGATAGGTATCTGCTGTAGATAGTGTTTCCTTTCAGAGGGAAGGCAGAGGATAGCGATAGTCTCAATTGTGAAGGGGTAGAAACCTTTTCTAGTCTTTAGTATTGGATTGTCTGTGACTGTGGTGTAGTGGTGTGAGGCTGGACTATCACGGGACTGAAGGTGGGATTTGAGCGGATTTCTTGCTTCTCTTTGATCATTTTACAAGCAGAGTCTCTGGAGGTGTGCTTGGCTTTTCACTGATGAGCTGTTCAGATGTAGCAGGGTAGTCTCCATATCAGAAGCCGTCATTTAAATTAGCAGTCACCATTCAAATGAGTGTAAACTGTCCTGTTGTGGTATGCTTTTGGCAGATAAGTTAATTTGCCAGCTGGGCACTCTTACATTTTAGTGTTTCCGCTTTAGGGTGAGGAGCTGGCACGAGCAGAGACACTTCAGTGTGTAGTACTACAGTGTGAGATTTCCTGGACACGTGGTTTAGGTGGCACGAACTGGGTCAAATACAAAGGATGTGGATGTTGAAATGAGATGACGTCAGGCTGCGTTGACATTAAGTATACGTGAGCCGTGTGATTTCTGCTCTAGTTGGTTAATTGATTGATTTCCTTTTATGCTTATTTATATAATAAGGGTCCCTTAGGATAAGTACACAAAGATAAATTCTGCTGGTTTGGGTTGCATGATTGTGGTTCAAATAATGTCCCATTTGATTGGAGGTAATTACTACTCATCGATTACTGAGTCATCGCGGCTGCTGACTCTACAGCTGCACATGAAGTCCACTTGAAGTATATTAATGCTGGTACAACAGGCTTAGTTGGGGTGAATTAATAGTGGCAGTATAAAGAATAAGGAAGCTTTAAGTCCCCCCAATGGCTCATTTATACTCCCTTTATGTACAGAAATAGATACATTTGTTACAAACCTTGTGATTGTCACCGCCCACATACCCATGCATCCTTTATGTTGGCATAGATGCATCCACTAGATGGCACTAGAGGGCGGAGTCAAAAGTTTCTGACAAAAGGATGTCGTAATAATGTACCTTTTAACAACATCAATGTGTTGTAGACGGTGGTGGTCTTTGAGGCCATTAAATATATTGCAACACACTGTATCGGAAATATTACTGATTTGTTTCATACCGCCACTTTTTAAATATCTTTGTTGTATCCTTCGGTCATGTCTTGCCTAAAGCATGCTATACTCTGTCCCTATATGTTAGCTTTCAGAAGACATCCACAAATATTGAGTAACAGAGGACAAAGGGCTCCGTCCTGTGTCTGTGTTTAGCATAAATGTGCCTTAAAGAAGCAGTTTACTGGCATCTAGTGGTGAGGACTATATATTGCAACCAGCTGAAACTTCTCCCATGTGCCAAGCATGATCTTCTGGTTAGGATTCCTTCAGTGGTCTTTGTTCAGGAGGTTTCTTTTCAGGAGATAATTAATTATCCACAGAGTTCTTCTCCTCTCCAAAACAAAAAACGGTCCAGGTGATTAAAACCAGTAAAAAAAAAAAAATCCGGAATAAAGCAGTTTCACGTTACAAATCAATCTTTCTCTGATGCTCATTGGCTCACCGAGACAGGCTGCTAGCCCAGCACCAGCTAATGTGTGCTTAACTTTTTTCTCTGATAACTTAAGATCCAGATGTTCAGGAGGTTTCCTCCTCTCCAAAACAAACTGACCCGGTCATTTAAACCAGTAAAGCAGTTTCACACTAAAAAAATCTCTTTTTCCGACCCTGTATGCTGCAGAGAGGCTGCTAACTACAGTGACTACTGCGAAAACGCAGATGTCCCTTTCTAGAGCCAGTGTTTGGTTTGTCTGTTCTGGGCTCCTGTTGAAACATGACAGTGCATCATGACAGACATGGACGAGGTTCTGTTCCCTATGTAGATGTACAGCTCGTTAAACGGCAACCCATCATAATGAGAATGTCATGCCTCCTGTAGTGCGGATGCATAGGTGCTTTCTATAGACATTGTCTTCAGAAGCTTTCAGTACTCCGGTATGAGTTTCTTTCTGTTGTTCTTATTTAATTAGTCGCCGTCTGTGCTGAGCAGCTCTGTCCCAGAATGACAGCGGCACAAACAAACATGTTGGACAGGTGTGTTCCAGGAGCATCATGGGTATTAATATTGTGCAGTGATGCTTATAAATAACCCACCTGCTGTCAGTGCACTCTATTCAAAGAGGCTTCCCTTTATTCTAATGCTGAGGCTTAGCGTTTCACTGAATGACAGGCACAAAGAGCCGTGCCTGTCTGACAGCGCTGCTGCACCGTAACACCAACCCTGTAATTACACATCACTGACACACTTTTGTGACGCATCACACATAAAGGTAAATTTATGTAAAGAGAAACATGTGTTGTTTGAAATCACGTATTCTACTGTACATACTGAAGTTGTCATGACTCTACAGACACCACAGTATCCAGAGCAGCTGTTGCTGGGTGACAAAGCGGGACACCAACAGGGTGTGGACAAGGGGGCTGCTGACTGCCTGATGTCTGTCAGCAGGTGCTGCGAAAGGCTGCATTTAAATTCTCCTCGAGCACTCGCTTCCCTCTTTCATCTGAGGGCTAAATTTAGCCGGAGCAGGAGCCGGAGCCTGATGTGTCCTCGAAGCTACTGTGTGTGTTCTCTCATGCTGGAGGCTGGAAATCCTTTTCTGCCTCATGGCCCCCGTGTTGTCCACTTCTCTAGCCTCTCTTCCACATCCTCCCCTCCTATCCCTGTGTCACGACTGCATCTTCCTGACACTTTTACTCTCAGTAGGCCCCTGAAAAATGAAAACATGTCTTGATGGGTCTAAGGGCTGGAAGATGATTGATGTTGCTGTCAGCTGCTCTGTTAAAACCAGGAAGGAAGCAGTAACTCACAATGATGTCAGCTGTGTGCAGCTAGAAAATATCTGTTTGAATTGTACAAACCAGCCATGTAAATACATTTCTATAAATTTAATCAGTCTATTCTATCAGTGTATTCTGCCTCAAAAGCTACCTGTACATTGTTTACATCACATCACCCTCTTCACCTTCCTGTCGTAACCTTTCTCTTCTCTTCCCCTTCATTTCACATCCTCCGCTCTCCTTGTCTTTCAGTAATGGACCTGATCTACTGGAAGGACACGGAGCGAACAGGCATGATCCTAACGGGCTTAGTGGTCGGCCTGCTGTCCCTGTTCCAGCTCAGCATCATCACCGTCATCTCCACAGTCTCACTGGCTGTCATGTGCTTCACCATCTCTGTGCGCATCTACTACCAAGTCCTCTACATCCTGAACTGGGGTGACGGAGAGCACCCCTTCAAGTAAGATGCTAGGCTTTTATTTATTCTTTAAGGTCAGTGGACATTTCATCCAGCTTCTCCAAAAAGAATAAAGAGAGTGGTCAAATTACACAACACACAGAGGCGGATTAACCCCATTCAGTCACAGTGCATGAGTGTTTTCCAAAACAAGCGCCTGAGTTGATTTGGCCCTGAGCCTATCCTCTCAAATTTTTATTTTCTTTCCTGGGTGAAGCAGACTTCCTGCATTCTAAAATTCACCTATAAAATACTGTGCTTACACCCAGTAAATAAATATTTAGTAGCTCCAGTTATGGTTATTAAATGGTGGGATACCAGGTTCAGGTAGTTAAGTCAGGCTCGTAGTAAAAAGCATCATGCTGTGTCATTGTGTGCTCTTACGCAAATATGTGTTTTACTGCATTTTTAACCTTCTTTTTATCAAAACTAAAGTATAAATGACAGTCATATATAATTTTTCAGAGACAATAGATACAATCCATCCCATCCCACCTAATCCCAGGGCATCCCAAACCAAAATAAATGAAATTAGATAAATAAGAACAACAATAATGATAATGGAAATAGCAAGTAATTTAACAAAAAGAAAATGAAAGCTGGAGAGTTACGTCCTGCATTAGGTGTCAGAAATAATAATTGAAAAATTTATGACAAGATTGTGTGTCACCGCATGCCATCACTGAGCATTTCACACTCATAGGTCATCAGGAAGGGATTTTAGTTTCGTTGAGGTAAGACATAACACTGTTCCAGGTGGAGTAAAATAATCCCTGGATGTCCTAAGTGTGTATTTAATCTTTTCAAGACTTAAGTGGAGCATAAGATCACTCATCCATCAAGACATGTTCTGTAGCTTAGGAGATTTCCAGTGCAACAGAATCCTTCTATAGGCATGGAAAGTGGTGAATAATAACAGTTTTCTGTATAGTTTTCTGTGATAAATAGCCAACATAAGCACTTTCACCAATTATGGATCAGTGATACCCCTTCCTAGGTATGATTTGACAGCTGCATAGATTATATTAATTATTAAAGCTCAGTGGTGAGTGGTGACAAAGCAAATTGAAAAGCTTTGACAGGGGGATATTTATATGTGGACTTGAAGGATTGCAGCCAAAGAACATGAAGCACAGGATGGATGATGTTTCTGTTTGTTTGTTTGTCAGTACGTCAGTAATGATTTTCAGCCTCCTTTATAATGCATCTCATATCTTCTGTTGTTGTCTCATTCTCTCTCAGGTCATACCTGGGCCTGGACATCAGTTTCAGTGGAGAGGAGGCTGATGGTTATATGCAGAAAGCCATCGTCATGGTTCTGTCTGCTCTCGACTCTCTGAAGGGACTCTTTTTTGTTAGAAACCTCGTTGAGTCCATCAAGGTGAGTTTAGCTGGCATATTAAGTTAGTCTTAAGTGTGTGTGTGTGTGTGTGTGTGTGTGTGCGGAATGTTCAGACTCTCATTAAAACTCCTAATAACCTGTCCTCAAAGATATGTCTCCCCCTGTTTGAACCTCTCCTCCTCATTAACCCAGACAGGTCAGTCTGACACTACGTTCTTTCATTTTTTCTCCATTATTTTTCATCATCCCAAGTGCCCTCCATCACTGGAGATGAGGGCATTACCATGCCACCCGCCTCTCTCATTATGCCAGCTCAGAGCTGAAGACCGCTCCTAAATTAGGGCAATATCACTGACGGCAACTGTCAGCCCCAATGACATATTTTTGGTAATCATGTGGAAAGCAATCGGTCCCTTTGGAAAAATCCTTTCAAATTAATTTGAATTGGTACTAACAGCATAAAAAAGAAGCAGTCTGCCTTGCCTTTCTCATCTGTGCTTTTTAACGGCCTCTGGGTAGGCTATGCCTCCCTCGCTGGCAGAGCCAAAGCACTGACTTTATCAACTCTACATGTAAACAAATCTGTCAGTATCACTTGTCATCACCTGAGGTATGTTGCCACAGTCTTTATACATTCTCGGCTTTTTACTTTGTTTCGTTGCAAATCTTTAAAGTGTGCTTAGATGACTTAGGGCCCTATTCAAATGATCTATAATAGATGGTCTAAAGTGTATGATGCAAGTGAGTTTGTGCGTCCACTGTTGCTAGTTTAATGGCACATAATTTAGGTGCAAAGTATGGCACAAGGTATGTTGTTGTTGTATTTAGTCCCTTAATTAATCATAGGGGTGTTTTAAACTTAACATGAATTCAGCCAATCAGTGGCAAATGGCCCTGTCTAGAGCCATTGTTTGGTTTGTCCATTCTGGGCTACTGTAGAAACAACATGGCGGACCCCATGGAAGAGGACCCACTCCATATGTAGATATAAACAGCTCATTCTATGGTAACAAAAACACAATTCTTCATGATTATACACTGATGAAAACATAATTATGGGTATTATATTCCATTCCTTCCAATCTGTCCGCCTAGATCCTACGCATTGGACCTTTGAGCCCTTACGCCCATGGCACACAGATGGGCGCAAGTACATTTGCTACTTAAACTCGTGGGCGCTGGCTGTGAAAGTGACGACTGTGTCAGTCTGAAACTAGCAGTGACAGTTGTGCTGCACTGTGCACCACTTTGCATCTGGTGTAAAGACAGGGCCCTTCAAGTTAAAGCATGGCAGCTAGTGATCATAGTATAGCTTGTTCCATCTGTGGTTCTACATGTCTACATGTTGAAGTCGACAAACGTAACGTCAAATTGAACAAAAGCTTTAAATGCAAACCCCATAGAAGGTATACAATGATGCCAAGTACATACACTGCCGTCACTATAGAAATATCTGTATCAATAGAAACCATATTTCTTCACATAAATGCTCTGTACATTAATTAGTACATTATAATATATACGTTTCATTTTAACTATGTGATCTATTTAATTGCCAGCTTTGTAATGGATAAGGATTCTGAGCATTTCTAGATTAAAAATAAGTGTTGTTTGAAGGTTTACTCCTGTTGATAATTATAAAAAAAATACTTTCTCAGTTGACAGTGTGAGTGGTAAAAAATCTTACAGGAAAACCTGCAAAGAAACCTTCCATAATAAATTAAAAAATGACAAATTACTTAATGTGACGTGACAAATTAGGACAAGTGCTACTGACACAGCATTCACTGCACATCATTGTTACAGTATGTTAAGTATGAAATGTCCATATAAATTATAGCACATCAAATGTCAGCAACCAGTTGAAATGGTCCCCGACATCATTATGTCATTTCAGTGATTAACAGCAGCAGTTTGTGACCAGACAGACTTTACACATTTGCAGTAAATGTTGAGTCAGTGTGAGCTGACTGAGCTCCCTAAGTCCCTGCACCTACCAGTCTCAACCCTGACCTGGCCGGTATGTGACATGACACACAGGAGGAGGTACGCAGAGACGCCCTGGGTTAAGCTGGATTCCCTTTCCATCTGAGACAGGGGTGTCCCATATCAGGGCAGCACTGGATCCCATACACAGTGCTGTGACACTGTGAGATATAAGGGGACACACAGAGACCCATATTGGGAGTCCCATACTTGGAGCACTTTCATTTCTTCATCAGGGAGAAAATGATGTCAGTATGGATCCTTCTGCAGGGAATTATGCCGTACTGAAGCATGATTTACTATCATGAATGGCATTTAAACTAACTTACCTTTCTCCTGATTGTAGTTCCTGGTTCTGATGTACCTTGTGACGTACCTGGGAGAGCTGTGCAATGGCCTTACTCTGCTCATCATCAGTAAGACACAGATATCACCATTTGAAATATAGAATCTATTAACAGGCTGTATGGCTGCTGTGTTAACTACTCTGCTTTTGTCTTCTTCCCTCTCCAGGTGTGATCGCTCTCTTTTCTCTGCCACTTTTCTACAGACAACGCCAGGTAATAACACTTAATTAATTCTTTATACTGTCTGTCACTTTATTTCATATCTAAACATGCATTTCTCGGTGTTTCTGTTATTTAACAGGAGCAGGTGGATGCGTTCATTGCAAAAATCCAGGCCAACATTGACAACGTCAAGGACACGTGAGTATGGCGTCACCTTCTGGCAAAATGTTGCCATCAACACTGGTATCTTGCTACTGAAGCAGTTACTGCTTGACTGCTTGACTGATCTTAAATGTTTATTATGCAGGATTGTCAGTTATGGTTTATAAAAACTCTTGCCAGTGAAAGTGAAAGGAAAAAGGCAACCCCGGATTCACTCTCATTCTGTGTTTTACCTGACTATATTTGTATTTTTTCATCTCTGTGTCTCTTGGATGCCTGCTGCTTACAGTCTGGCACCTGGTCGCTACCTTTTTATAAAGCCCCAACCTCACCTGAGTGCTGTGGAGGAACATGTCCATAAACATCCTGAACACAGACAATAAAAAAATACAGGCAGAGGGCAGAGTCTCTGCAGAAAAATACACCGCCACCCACTTTTGATGGTTCATAAGTGATGATTGAGAGGACTTACTGTATGAGTCTAATCTATACATTGTTTTCTAAGAAAATGCTGCATAATATATCTTTAAGGTTCTGTCCAGGATTAAGATACATGTGGGTTAAGTGTACTGTTAATGAAATTGATGTACACACAAGCCCTGTTTCCACCAAACACTTTCAGTTTAGTACCTTTGGAACCAAAATTAACCCTTCAGACATGGTACCTAGACCCCAGCATTTCCACTGCAAACAGTACCCTTAAATGTGGGTGGGGTTGTTGTCACTCACTGCTCCATCCTGCACTCACTGTATTTCCTCATTACTGGTGACACAGAGGGAAGTCTGCACCGCTGACATTTTCGGAACAAAATAGAACAGGCTGCAGTGAGAGTCTCTCTCTATGGGATATTTAAAAATAGCGGGTTTGTGCATTTAGTCCTTCTCAGGCAAGCTCAGGGGGTTAGTGTTGCCGGAGCCCACAGGAATAACGCTTCTTTTTCTCCAAATGAGGATTAGAATATATGCTGTCCCGGTTGACATAAACGCTTGAAGATCCACCCATTACTAAAGGTGTATGCCATATAAAAACTAAAGTGATGGTCAGAGTTGTCACAGTGAAATTAAAGGTGTGTTGATTGATTCACGTCATCAGCTCATGCACTGAGTAACATCACAAGTAAACATTCCATCTCAAAGGTTACAGGCAGTCGGCCCAGTGAATTCTTTTTTTCTCCGACTCCCAACTGCTGTGAGAGGCAGCAAAACATCCTTACCGTCTACAAATAAAACTCTTCACAGTATGAACAGTGGTTACATGAGCTTCAAAACCAGCCACAACTCAGCCCTGAGCAGAGTGACCGTCCGCTACTGACCAATCAACAGACTGCAGTGTTCACAGCTCCACCTTTTAGTACCAGATCTGTGTGCTAGGTACCCCAACAGAGGGGGGACCAAAAATGGGGACGTATGGAATGGTTCCATTGGTACCATCCACAACTTTTAAAAGTGGAAATGGAAAAAAAGTGTACCAAACTGAACTGTACTGTACTGCTCGGTGGAAACAGGGCTATAAGTACTTGGAGTCACAATGTAGGTACTACAGACCCTAAATTTGTTCACCTGTGTAAGTCTTACCTTCTGTTGTATTTCTCTTCCACAGCTTTCAAAGACTTGCCCATGGTGGTGGCCCTCCTCCTGACCCAACTCCTGGTGGCGCCAAACCCAAAACCCAGTAAACACTGATGGACAAGGACTTAAAGAAAAGCTCCCAGAGTTGCAGGCTGTCACTCAGATGTCTTACCCAGCAGTCTGTGCTCACGGCTCCAGAGAACGGAGCTCCAGAGACTGGGGAAGGGAAGGGAGGTTACTTAAACGGACAATGACGAGGATCACGCATGGTACTTTATACTCTTACTGTATCTAAGTTATGGGGGTTGGAGGTTGGGGATGGGGTTAAAACTTAAGGTGAAATCAAGGTGTATGAATCCTGGATGAGACTCTTGCTGCTGATGTCAGAGGCGGAAAGATTCAGTGACACAGCTTGTCGTATGTGACCATCCTTGGAAGTACTCACTGTTTTTAATATGTACCAATGACTCAAGAAGTGTCTTAGATTGTTGAGAGATGTAGTCCAAATGAGGTACTAAGACCAGGAGTGGGAAGTGCCCACACGACAGCTACTCGCCTGAGAAGAGGGAGGTCAGTTGTTGAGGTAAAAACAGGGGTCATCATTACTCATGGCAGCATCAAACTGGCAATTAAAGATGCATGTGTCAGCACATGTACTTTTTCTGATTGCGTAATCATCGTCATGACTGTATCTGTGTGTGTGTGCAAGGATGAGCGTGTGTGTGCGTGTGTATGTGTATGTGTGTGCACGTGTAATTCCTGACATACAGCTTGCTGAAATGAAAATGTTACCTACAAGCAATTAAAGTCACATTTCTTCTTCATTTTCCAAAACTTTGTTTCTTCTCACAAATATTCACATTCATTCACACTATTATTTTATTTATTTATTTTCCTGGTCATGTTTTCTCATGCTCACTGCACTGGGAAGTTGTGAAGTTGTAACATATATTCAGAGGGATAAAGATGGATTCTTCTGCTAAGTTCAACAATTAGGTTGTATCATAAACAGAGTGAAATTACTCGACAGGAAGTCCCCCACTGACAGTGCGTCAGAAGTACTTAAGGTATCAGTGTTAATGTTAGGATTGGTTGAACTGATGATACAAGATTTCAGATGGATATCCTCCCTGAGGAATGTGATTATTTTCAGCCTTGTGAAGAAACGTGGGAGTGAAATACAGCAGGTGCCTTTCTAACTGCAGGTTACAGTGCATGATCTGATCCACAGTATTTACACCCGCTGACAGCAGCTTCCAGCAACCTCTCCTCCCATTACCAACCACTTCTCATCACCTCACCATTGCCTTCCTGAGAATGGTGTTCTGTACGTGTACAATACTTGTGTGACGTGCACCATGACAAGGTATCTTATACAGAATTGTAAGCAGATCCATTTTAGGAATAATAAAATTATTCAGGATATGCTGCAGCTCCACGTTTCCCTTTAGCAGTTGCTTTCAAGACTCACCAAAATGTGTCTGTTACTCTGCCTTATTATTGCATCATTTACCTGTGTGCTGCAGTGAAAGCGCTGTTATGTTGATACATGATCCATTAAACCCAAACGTGATGGCCTGCCAGCCTCGGGCATCATGTGCTGCTTAGTGTTGGACCTGCAGTAGTTGCGTACACACACACACACACACGGGCCTTCTGTAGCAGTTCTTTGTACTAATACAAATAAAGTTGGAGATAGCAGTGAAACAACTTCCCTTATCGTGGCATATACAAAAAAATTCTGAGGTCTGTCTTGTCAAACTATATTAAAACAAAACTGATGTTACTATCGTCAAACTCACTAATAATTTGTAGATGAGTAGAACTGTCTCACTGAGTCTAGACCACCAGTTGTTTAGGTTTTTCTATTTACAGTGTGAATGAATGATGGATAAATACAAACAGGTCAGTGATTTCAGTTCATTTAAAAAGAAGTCAGAGTCAGCCATTACATGCATTATAGTAGTACACTGATTATTTTGTATTCTTGAAAATAACTACATTTCAACATTGGAAAAATAAACACTCTGGAAAAATAAACACAAGTGTATACTGTGACTTTTTTAGATAGCTTTGTATTATGTCAGAGACTGGACACAACACAAACGAAGACCTTGTGTTAGCTAAACAGTGGATATTATCGTATTAATGTAGAATTCCCAGCATTAAAGGTAAAGGGACTTTGACATCAGCAGGTCTTAAAAAAAAGTGAGACCAGAAAATGTACATTACGTAGTTACTAATTTCTAAATTATGCAGGTTATGGATGTTTCTGGAACTTGGTGCCCTGTATGTTTCTGATTAATTCATGTTTATCATACCTGCATGGGCATAGATGATGTACAGTTAAAGGGACAGTTCACCCCAAATAAAAAAACAAATGTATTTTTCCTCTTACCTATAGTGCTATTTGCCAATTTAGATCAGCGGTTCCCAACCGCTGGGTCGCAGTCCAAAAGTGGGTCGCGAATCCAATGTGAACAGACTGTAGGTGACTCACAAAGTGTCAAGGTTGTATTTTCGACACAGAGCTTTTATTTTGAAGTGCAGTGCCCTGATGTAGAGTGAGCAACTAATGGACAACTACTTGACAGAAACAGCAAATTAGCTTGACAATATGGCCAAATGCAAATATGATGCTGAATGTATTAAACTGTGTGAACCATGAACTAATGTGCGAGGAGAAATCCAGACCCTGTGGCACCACAACTTGAGTACCATCAAGTTCCTTTATATTCAAGAGAAGGCAGACATCTCAACAGCTGATATCTCCAACACTCTGCAACTCACACCAAAACAATCTACGCTGATTAACAGCACTACAGGTAAGAGGAAAAATATGTAGTTTTGATTTTAGGGTGAACTGTCCCTTTAAGATGTTGCTGCATATGCATTTACCTGTGAAATATGTGAAACTGTCTTGAGAACACCTTGATGTGTTCCACTCACCGCGTGTATATTCAGACATGTCAGTTTCTGTTTGCTGCTGCACCCAACCACAAGGAGGCGACACAAGCCAAGACATCACTTTCACTACATTTAACAAGGTTTCCAGTGTGTCTGACAGTTTGGGAGTGGGAAGCAAGATCACCTCATATCACCACTGGACAGTTTAAAAAACTACCCAATCAGAGGAAGAGTTTACGTTTAATTTGTCAGTTTCTTTTTCAGATATCCCCTGGGTGAACTATATTTTGGCTTTGAGTTGTGCATTCTGCAGTTACCACAGTGTGAGTCCACTGGTTGCTCCCTGTAGTTTCAACTGGCTACAAATGAATAAAGTAGGTCAGGTGGTGACTCTGAGTAGGTTTGAAATTTCAGACCTTTATGTGTCATGTTCAAAATGGACATCAAGGTTGGCCTCTGCCTTCTGGTGGGGACAAGTCTGAACATGCCTGCACAGGTTCAACCTCAGTGAGTTCATGGCAACTTCATAGTTAGTTGGACCTTGAAAATGACAGAGTTGGTTGTGCTGTGAAATATAGAGTAGCTGATTAAAGTAAGAAAAATAAAACAGAGTAAATTTGGAGTGTTT
The DNA here is from genome assembly GCF_041903045.1 of Epinephelus lanceolatus. Classification (NCBI taxonomy): domain Eukaryota; kingdom Metazoa; phylum Chordata; class Actinopteri; order Perciformes; family Serranidae; genus Epinephelus; species Epinephelus lanceolatus. Next base: position 26,222,536 of record NC_135737.1, read on the forward strand.
TTTTAATTCAATCCTTTTTTTCCGGTAGATTCATTTTTAAAAGAATACGAAAACTGTATTCAGACTCCTCAACCTCAACCTGTCTGTTCAGCCTTCTCTGCCGCTGGGAGGAGAAGTGGGTGGGATTAGTCAAATCAATCTGAAGATATAATGCCTTAGACCCGCCCTCGGATTGTAAAACTGCAGGCTGTAGTCCTGATGCTGACCTGACACAGTGGATTTGGCAGCGCTCAAGACAGGAGGCGAGGTTTTACGCACGAGTCCCGCTCGCGATTACAAGCAACTGACAAACCCGTAGTAGAGAAGGATTCCTGTTCTCATGGTGGGTGCCTCATCTGCCCGACGAGGAGAGCAAGGTGAAGTGCTGGCCAATTGAATGTTACCTTCAATCACCATGGATTACGGACGGACCATGGCCCCTCCGGTGCCCCCGCACAATCCCAAACAAATCCGGCCAGGACAGGCGCAGGAGCGGCTGCTGAAGTGCGTACTGCTCGGCGACGGAGCGGTGGGCAAAACCAGTCTGGTGGTCAGCTACACAACGAATGGCTACCCAACCAAATACGTCCCCACTGCATTTGATGATTTCTCAGGTAAAATCAAAATACTGCTGTTTATTATTTTGGAATATTTAATGCATTAAGGGTCCAAAAGACAGAAATGATATAGATGGGATACCTCCCCTCATTTTCCTAGATTAGAGGGTGGCACAGACACTGCTTGTTTAGCACAGATAATATATGAATGTATAACCTAAGTCCAATGAAAATTAGTGTGTTGAGATTTGAGCCTGAAGTCCAGTTGAGATCTCTAATAACATTTATTCCACCTGCCTGCCTGTCCCACTCAGTTTCACTGAACTCTTCTTCAACTTTGCATGTTCTTGTTTGACAGCATCCACCCTCCCTCCCCTTCTGTTTATTCCATTGTTATGATAGATGTGTTTCCAATAATCTGCCTTCCATATCAGTATTAATGCACACGAGTTATCCTCCCTGATGTAGCCAGGTTTCCATTTGGCACGGTTCCACTTTCCATACTGTCTCACTTGTCCCAGCAAGCTTTGTTTACTGCAAAATAGAGGGGAGAACACAATCCTTCAAAGGTGAAACCTGTTTTAAAGTGATCAGTGTCAGCATGAAAAAATACACCTGTGACCTGTTGATCACCTTCATGATCACGTCTTAAGATAGTTGCAGAAACTGTGTAAACCTTACTCTGTTAGGTGTATTATTATATTGTCCATGATGGACACAAGAGTATAAACTTGTGTTATTGATTAAAAAAAAATCACACAAACAAATGTTTATGCCTTTTTAGAACTAAGGAATGAATGCACGACATTGTATGCTGTAAATTTATTTGTAAACTTAATTTTTGTCATTAATCTTAGTCCATTTTCTGGCATTACACCGACGACCAATAAAACTAACAACTTGGCCAGCACACATCCTATAAAACACTCTATGAGAACACACACCGCCCTCAGACATACGCTGGCTCAACCCTCCCGTACAGAGCACAGAGCGTCTCTGGTTCAGGGGTTTTGTATTGCACAACTCTGCCTATTGTTGTCAGCCTTGACCCGCGAGCCCTCTCCTCTATACTGGAATGGGCACATCTGTTGCAGTGGCTCAGAGGCAGAGATTGTCTTTCGCCTCGGCCTGACAGAGAGTGATTGTGCACTTGGAGCCCCTAATAGTGATGTCATTTCTCGGTGCCCTGGAATCAGAGCGTCCCCTTGAAAGCTGACTTCTGAGCAGTTACGCAATGCCACAGGTGGCAGAGACACAGAGGATCGGGAGCCTGGGAGAGGGGACGATAAGAGGGAGTTTTGGTCCAGAAAAATCAAAGGAGTATCATATGTCAGGGATTAAGAAATGATTACACAATGGCAGCTCCCCTCTCACTTTCCTGTCTTTCTCTCCTCCCGCTCTTTCTCCTTGCTTTTGTAATGCTATGATGCCTGTCCTACATGAGTAGTTCCAGCAAACTCTTTGATCAGGTGGTATGACCGACCACACACTCCAGGCGTATTGTAAATGTTTCCATGTGCCTGCTGCTCTGCATTGTGCTCGCTCTCCTGAAAAGAATAAACGGCCCTATAATGAAACTGTAAGATGACTCATCCACTTTTCCAATCTGGAAATGAGGCTTATTGAAAGAGAGTCACTGAACAAACCCCCTATTAGAGAGCCTTGGAATGGCCTCTGTCAAAACATAGCAGAGAACAAAGCTCAAAGAGTGGTCCGAGCAACAGTAAAGTGTTATGATACGACAGTAACTGGCAGAGTGGGTGGGCGAGACAGAGCAGGCCGTCTGTGAGCGGGAAGAGCAGAGCAGGGGGTCTTTGTGTTTTCAACTGGCAGGCTTTTGTTTATTTCAGAGAAAATTCTGGTGGTTAGTTACGTCTTTGTGCGTGTGTGTGTGTGTGTGTGTGTGTTAACTTCTGAAGTGTCAGGTGGGGGCTTTATATCCCACACAGTCTTAAAGCCATGTTGACAGCTGTGACTTATTATCTCTGTCTGTCTGTTTCTGTGTCCACAGCTGTGGTTCAGGTGGATGGAAACCCAGTGAGACTACAATTGTGTGACACTGCAGGACAGGTGAGTTTTCTTCACACACTAACACATGTTGCACCACACCTTTGGCACACTGTCCAGATCATGCATTCATGCTACATACCTCTCAATTTTTGGTATACATAAATGTCACATTTAAGCCATGCTAGTGGCATCACTCTGTGGGTGGTAATGTCAGTGGGTCGGTCAGTCCAGACTGAAAGATCTCAGTTATAGTATGAGTTACAATGACATTTTGTACAGACATTCCTGGCCCCCAGAGGATGACACCATGCAGTTGACTTTCGTGATCCCGTAACGTTTTATTTAACGCCATCATTAGACCAGAATTTTAATCTGTCCATTACTTTGGACAAATCAGCCAAAGTCCATCAGCCTCAGCTGTACTTTAGTGCTAATGAGCAAATGCTTGCATGTTAACACACTGAAATCTGATTGTGAAACTGGTGAATATTATACCTGTTTAACATCATCATATAAGCCTAGTCATTGTGAGAATATTAGCATGCTGACATGCCTGAGTACAGCGTCACAAGGCTGCTAGCATGGCTGGTTGTTGTTATATTACTATTTATGAAATTTTTAAACTAATAAATAAGCACAAATGTAAAACATCCACCCCTTCCAGCTTCTCACATGTGAAGATTTGTTGCCTTTCTTGTTTTTACATCATTATAAATCAAACACCTTTTAAATGTGGGAGCTTTGATCTGATGAAATTAAGCAATAAGCTCCGAGAGGCTGATTTCAGAACAGCTAAGGTGTGTTGTTAGGCATGACGCAGAACGAGGGCACAGTGGGTTCCCTGGCTGCTCACACGTAAATCCCTGTAGGCTCTCTGTGTTCCTTTTGCTGCATATTTGTGGTTTCTTACGCATTCATCGGATGACAGCGCTGCGCATTTCTGACCGTTCTTGTCCTGGTGGATGATGATTGATTCGGGGTTCAGCTGGCGGATATCGTCTGTAGCGCTGCGCCCCGTATGACAACAGGTGACTAATTGGCACAGTAATACTGAAATTGTAATGCTGTCACTTTGAGTTCTCGGACGTTTTGAGGGTCATTTCCATGATTTCTTAGACATTTGATAGATTACACAAATAAAGACCAATTGAAAAATAAATCCAATACTTTTAGGCGTACTGTTTTTGTGGTCTGTCCATGTTGCTTTTACTTCACATTGGCCTCTTGCGTGTTATTTCAGATAGCTCATCTGTATAGAAATGGCAGAATTCCTGGGCTCTGCTGTCAGTCTTCATCTGGAATGAAATAACATTGCTCCATAGAGTAGGTATAGCTTTATGGTGCAGTGACAGGGTGCTGAGGGAGAAGAGAGAAGCCTGCAGGTTAAATTGGAGGTGATGATGCAAAAAAAAAAAACCAACAGAAAACTATCTCCTGTCTGTCTCCCTGTTGTTAAGGACACGGTGGTGCAGGGTGCTTGCCAGGCAAAAGTTATTGACTCCTTATTATGTTGATACTTAAGAGCAATCTTGGAAGGAACAGGTTGTGAAAGAGTGTTTTTATTTCCCTGGAGCATGGGTGGTTGTTTCATAATCAAACTCAAAAGAACCCTGCCCTGGAGCAGCATATTTGACATTCATAAATGCTGCGAGGGCACTGCCAGTGCTAAACACAATCAAAGACGACTTGGCTGTAAAGTGGAACGAGGCATTTGTACAAGCTCCTAATACATGTAAAACCTCACAGCATGTTGCAAGCTGCACACACGCACATATGCACACAGACACACACACACGCAGACAAGCTTGGGCAAATATGGGCAGATAAAAGACAGCAAACACTTACTGCACTTATGCAATTTCATAAGGGGGGCGTGCAAGCGCCAGAAACAGGTTGGGGTGTGCCAAAAAAAAAGAGACAAGAGAGAGGTAGAAAGTGAGTGAGAGCCCAGACAGAGAGAGAGAAACGGTCTGGAGAAAAATGATAACAGCTGCCACCAAAGCTGATAAACAAAGTTGCTCCTTACGCTGAGATGTTGATGTCTGTGTATTCTGCAGATGGACCTACGTCATCAGATCGCAAAGTACAGCCAAAGACTTGCATGGGAAACTCACATGTTGATAAGTGTCCACTGCAGTTGTTGAGCGTCAGATGTTAACTGTTTAAATTAGGGATTGTTTGTGCAGATTGGGTCGTGTTTTTAAAGCAGGAGGAGCCAGCACAGAGCATTGTGTAGGCGAAGAGGGATTAGGAGATGCATAGTGGAGAGCAGAGGGTTAAAAGAAAGAAGGAGAGGTGTGTAAAGTTCCTGGCAACATTAATCAGTGTATTCAAGGGTGTGGGAGGTCCTTAAAAGTCAAAGCTGTGTGTCTCCAAAGTGTTAATTTACTGTAGCTGATATAAATGAGTGAGCAGGGCTTGTGTAGACCTATACTGTTTATTAGCACAATATAAACACTGTTTAGACTGTTTTCTTATTGAGAGATTGTTGGCACACTTCCCATTATTCCCTTCCCCTATGTTGTATTACCAGTGAAGCATTAACTAAAAGTGCATTAACGTGTGGTCAGTCTGGGTGAGAAGTTAAATAATAATAATATCGTTATTTGTATAGCACCTTTTATACATAAAATGCAGCTTTACAGTATGGAGTTAAACAAAAAAAAAAAAAATCAAAAAACTGAAATAGATAAGTTCATAAAAATAGTAGTCGAAAAAGATAAACACACACCACATTAACAAAAGCCTGCCTGAACAGTTGGGTCTTCAATTGATTTTTAAAGACGTAGATAAAGCTTGCAGAGGGCCTTCCAAAGTCTTGGGCCACAGTAGCTAAAAGCAGTTTCTCCACTTGTTTTGTTGACTACTTCAAGGGCAGTTAAAATACCAGCATCAGAGGACCTAAAACTGCTTTCACGTTGCCACACAGTAACCGCCCTGACAACCGCCATGACAGGCAGGTGCTTCAGTAAACACTGGCAAAAGTGTAAACTAGCTTGTAGCTGCATACTTCAGCAAGACAATGGAAATAACTGAAGTTACCAAAGATTTCTATGTATTTGGACAATTAAACAGGCAGCTGTAGTTTGGTAGAAATGTTATCCCAGGTCCAGTTTTTCTTCTGGTTGTCAGTGTTGCTAGCACCGTAACTCTTGGTATTCAGACACCAACATTATCAGCTCCTCCATCTTGTCCTCCTTCTGCCTCCGCAGTGCACACTATTTGATCGGCCAAAGCCAGGTAGCAACTGCTAGAAGTTCAACACCACGAACTCTGTGTGGCAAAGCGAAATCTGAGCGCATTCACATTGGCAGCAATCACTTCATACCTCTACCTCCGTGTTTGAAACTGCTTCAACTCTCCACCTTCCCTTCATTAGAATAAGAAGACTATGAGTGACCATATGGCGATGTGAAAGCCCCGTAAGGGCTCTTGTAGGTTGATGAGGACTTTAAAGTCAGAATAGTAATAAGGTGCTATACCATTGAGAGCTTTGTATGTGAGTAAAAGGACCCTTTAGAGTCTGAAATGACACCAAGACACTTTTCTGGTGAGCCAGGTTCTTGCATTTATGCCCAAGGAGCAATATCTCTGTTTTATTGTTGTTAAGTTTTAACAGATTGTCACTCATCTATTGTTTTATTGAGGCCAAGCTAGCAGTCAGAGACAATAGACCATTTGGGTGTGTTGGCTAAACAGAAATGTATAATTGTGTGTCATCTGCGTAGCTGAAAATTTGTATTTAATTTGTTGATTATACAACCTAATGGAAACATAGAAGGTGGTTCAGTGTGACAACCAACCCAAAACGTTGATATCTGATGATCTGGCAAAGAGACTTAACAATTAACTATCTCTCTTCAGTGTTACACACAGCACCTTCAAGGGAAATGATTCATCATAAATTAAAGATTTTGGGACAAATTGAAATTGCAATTTCTGTTTCTGTCTCCACTAGGATGAGTTTGACAAACTCCGCCACTTCTGCTACAGCCGGACAGACGCCTTGCTGCTGTGCTTCAGCGTGGTCAGCCCGGCCTCCTTTCAAAATGTCTGGGAAAAGTGGGTCCCCGAGATCCGCCGGCGCTGCCCCCTCACACCCATCCTCCTTGTGGGCACACAGTGCGACCTGCGGCAGGATGTCAAAGTGCTGATCGAGCTGGCGAGGCGGAGGGAGAGGCCAGTGTTGGAGGAAGATGCCAGGGCGCTGGCGGAAAAAATTGGGGCAGTGACGTACATTGAGTGCTCGGCGCTGACGCAAAAGAATCTGAAGGAGGTGTTTGATGCGGCCATCGCTGTTGGGCTGAGGCAGTCTGACAGGAGGGTGAGGCGGGAGAGGAAGGTCCGCAGCACAGCCGATAAGATGAAGATGCTCTCAAAGTCGTGGTGGAAGAAGTACGTGTGTGTCCAGTAGGGAGGGAGGAGACTATTTTCCTGTGACTGATGATAAAACTGGAACTGCTGACTTGTTGGAGGGGACTGAGTTTGATGTAAGGTTTATTTCTATGTTCACCTGGACGACCCCATGTGTGGTGGCCAGAATGACATTAATTCAGTGGAGCAATAACTCAACAGTGGCAGCAAGTGCCTGCCTGCGCTGTAGAGTCATTGCAGAAAACATCTCAGAGAGGATGAAGCTGTGACCACTGTCTGCTCCTCAGAGCCAGTCTGAACTGTTAAATATGACTGTGACCAGCATATGACCAAAAATAATAGAGCTAATAAAGCTTTATGGCACGTGGACTGCGTATCATACTGGACACGTCCAAAGGAAATGTGAGCCAATTTGGAGGGGATGTGTTCAGACAGTGATGTAATGTACTAAAAGTGTACTCCTCCTATGTGTCTGATTTGATGGCCTTCTATAACAAAGTATATTATTTTATGTGCTCTACACTGTAATTCAGCCCCCAACACTTCTGATAGATTTATTTCACTGAAATCAGAACGCAGCGTTAATATAAACTAGCTTAAATCAAAGATGCAATAATTCTACTGTTAACAGCCAAAGCCAATCTTGCACCTTGTTTCCTAAATCAGAAGCAACTCCACTGAGTCAGATGTGTAACTGATCACGTTTATTTTAACTCATTCCCTTTTGGATTACAATCAAATGTAAATGAGTATAATTTTTTATTAAATCTATGAGTTCTTGGAGAATATTATAGTCCAACCATTCAGTTCTGTATTACTGCGAGCTTGTGCAGGGATTTCTCTAAACCAGCTTGTGTGTGTGCCACATTTTGAAGTGTTGATACAGCTGTCACACTGTTAATCGACCACACAGTTAGAGGTCTGTAAGCTCCTCACCAGCACACACCTGCTTCAGTAGATTGATGCCACTAAACATTAACAGAGTAAACTGAACGACCGTTGATGTCATAGTTTTCCGAAATTACAAGGTTGCAGCAATACATTGGGTGGTGCCACTGTACATTGCACTTATCACACACAGTCCAAACACATCACTGAAGTCTTGCCATGCAATGGCCTTTGGAGCAGTGGTGTGAATTAGATACGGAGCAGGTAAATGGCATCCGTGGTGCTTGAGATGTACTCAGTGTCTCTGAAACAGACGCAGCTGATCTGCATGTTCCCTGCACTACCCACTGGTTTGGATGATCTTTCTATGTTATTGCAGTCAGGGCCTTAAACAGATAATTATTGGTCTTTGGAGATCAGTATATTGGAGCTCTCTCCTCTTCTGAAATTATACAGTGAATGAGGTGAAATCACCAAAGAGACTGCTTCTATGTTTGCTTCTCATTTTTCAGAAGCCTGTCATTCAGCTCTGTCTATTTATCTGTTCCGTCTGGGCCAATAACTGATCAACAGCACTACAGAGCAGATGTATGAGATGTCATTATATGTCATTATGTATGTTACATAGTACTCATTTATGATGTTTGTAATGTCATCAGGATAAATCTGTGTATACATACAGTAAGGTGACTCAGTCATTGTCTGTGCTGTCCAACTCTAAATGGTACTTAACAGTATGAGTGTTTCAGTTGGTGTCTGATTTTTGACATAAGAGCAGTTTGTTGAGCTGTATGAGTGGAACAAAATAAAATGTGAAATATTTAACCTGCTTTCACTGTCGACTCTTCCATGGAGATATGTTATCTCTACTGTTGCACTGAAGAGAAAATTGTGATGATAAGAGTGGAGCACGGTTTGTTACACGCTTGCTTTCTGGGGTCGAAGGTTAGTATGTAACTATAAGTGTAGACACACCTCATTTGTTTTGCATGTGCTCCAGTAAGAAATTTGCCATCAGGAAATTGCCAAAAAGAAAAAGGGATCTGATTTAAATGCAGATATTTCCAACTAAAATGTAGGTTAATTTGTAATCACTAAATTTACAACATTTTACAAGTTTGAATGGTCCCGTGTAGGATTTAGAGTCATCTACTGGCAGTAAAGGTAAATAATATTCATAACTATGTTTTCATTAGCTTAACAGATAATAGTAATCGTTGTATTTTGTAACCTGAGTACGAGCTGTTTATAGGTACATATGGAACGAGTCATATTCCACGTAGTCTGCCATACTGTTCTACAAGTGATTCCCACACATTCATTTATGTGTGGTGGCCTGCCATGATAAAATCTGCTGCCATGTTTCTATTTTTTATTTTTAATTTTTTTGCGGGCTGGACTGTTCATTAGGGGGCTAATGGAATATATATATATATATATACCATTCGGTTATTTGTTGCACCACCCTCTCAGAGCACAGAGCATACTCTGGACACAGACAGAGCAGCAGAACACAAGGCGCAGTGAAAGTGAAACTTTGTTGCACTGGGTCTAAAAGTTTGCATTCACTCCCTCTGCAGCAGCTGCTCCTCTCATCCACTGATCCGATCAGCCCTGATTGGACAGAGTGATCAGTTATCCACCCCATGACTCAAAATTCTGCTGAGGAAAAAAAAGAAACTCATAAAGAGTTTCAAAATCACATCACGGCAGACCTATCAGCAATTATCTTATAATTGTCCAAGAATTAATATAATATTGTATTGTAAAGAAATTTGTGATGTACACATTGACACCCCAACCAATCAAACACTAGCTCTAGATAGGGCCATTTACACTTTCACTTCAGCCACTGTAGTTCTTACACACGCTTGGCACACGAGAAATTTTGAGCTCTGCATCCTCATTGCTAAATGCCACTAATCCTACACACTGGACCTTTAAGTGGAAAAACACTGTGAATGAAATTGTGCTATTATTAGCCTGAGGTTGACATCGAAAATCATTCACTATTAAATGTAGATTAGTTTATTTGATATTATGAGAAGGGAGAACATAGATCTCACACAACTACAATAATGTCAAGGATGGCCAGCACGCTTTTCTACTGTGGTCCTTGATCAATTATTCACTATGTAGTCCTCATATAGCATTAGGGCTGCGCTGAATAGTTTAATGCTTTGAAGCTTTAATGTTGGCATTCAAATTCTAAATCAACATTTAATCTGGTCTGGTGATTCTGTTTATACCAGGTTTTTCTGCACATTTACAGACAGGGCAAGGCTTACCAGTGAGGGCTCCCGACCCGGATATAGCCTAGTGCTAATAACACCATAAATTACATTTATTCATCAAAGAAAGTTGATTTAATGAAAAAAGACTTTTCACATTTTTAATCCTGTGAATCATATTCAAATTGAGGATTTTTTTCATTTGTTTTTTTGGTACAGCCCCATATAACATATTTGCTATTTTTACGGTTTGAATGTCTGTTACTGATTATTATACCCTATATAGTTGACTTGTATTATCTCATAATGCAACAGAAAAAGTGGAGTACAATTGAGGGCCTTTAACCATGAGCTAACTACCAACAAAAGTGCTGGACGAGTGACGACCTGAGTCATTTTTTAATTTTGCCATGTGATTCACTACATAGTCCCTTACATGCATAATTTCCTTTATAGTGAGTAGTAACCATGTCAGCCGCAGCCAGTCTCTAAAATTAACTTAAAACTACTAAGTTCCAAAGTTGGGAAAGAGTTAAATGTGACTTCAAAGATTTAACCTCAGAGGTTTTGTCGGCACCAAGACTTCTAACTATGCAGGATCAGATGATTATAATTGCCTGAAATAGGCCTTTTCTCCTATTCATAGCTATGTGTCTGCACCACAGTATACAACAATGGGCAGAGAAAGACAGCGAGGTAGGTATCTTGTACTTGTTTAGAAGCGCTAATGATAGGGTAGGCAGCTAAAAGAGAGTTTGTGTCGTCTGGCAGACTGCAGATGAGTATGTTGTCCAGCCTCACAGTGGGTGAATCTGAGGTAGAAGTGGTGCCAAGTGTTCTAATTATGATAGTCAGGATGGCTCCACTTTCCACCAATATTTTAGCAGGAAACCCAATTGTTGTGTTCTAGCGAGGCTGCCGTCTTGCGAAACGTCCTGTGATTTAGCACCGGCGCTTATGTGTTTGACGGTAATATCTACCTGTCTGCTGGAAGTACAAGTTATTGTCTGTGGTGGGAATATTGAGCTGTCAATCATGAAACTAACAGACAGGAAACACATCAGAGGTGAGGTTTACACGTCTCTTAAATTTCACTGTAAAATTGTTAGATTGTGTATCCATGTGTGGGTGTCTCTCAGACTGCTCCTCTTAATCCAAATTCCAAACAGTCCCTGAGGTAGAAAAGTGAATAAATACTCTTCTTCATAAAACAAGACAGCTCAGTTAAGCAAACATACGTGGGGGTATTTAACCATATGTAAGCGTAAAACACATCAAGGAGCCAACATCACCAAACCCTCAAAGACTATAGAACTGACAAAATATTATCATACAGTGGTAATCTGACTATTTGCACTGGAGCCATTTCATGGTCACGGGCGCACAAAGGCAACACTTTGTGGCTCAATTTGATGGTATTCACTGTGGGTTTAGTCCAACAGAGCTGCTCGGTTTCTCTCAGGGTGCAGCTGGAGTATCTGTCGTCGGTTTAAAGATAACTATATCTGCTTTTAGGAACAAGGCTGTATGCAGGATTGTAGAAATACTGAGGTAATGAGGGCAAATTCCTCAAGCACAACCTCACCCACCGAAGAAAGTTTTTGACTATCCTGTTGCTACCAACCAAACTCTGTCTAATCAATATTATCTAAATGATATCATGGTGGGGAATGTGATTGTTCAAATCCTGAGGGAATATTACAACATTTTGGGAAATATGCTTAATCAGTGTCTAGCCAAGAATTAGATCAATACCACTTTCATATCTGTGCAATTCAACATGAAGCTGGAGCCAGCAGCCAGTTATCTTAGCTTAGCATAAAGATTAGGAGAAATAGCTTGCTGGTAATAGGGCTGTACCTGATTAAGAATTTTGTGTTGGGTTGTTCAATATGAATATTCCACTATTCATTCCTTTTTCCACAGAGAGTTTGAGAGGTTCAGTGGGACATTAAGGGTGACAGCAACATTTACGTAACACGGTAAACAAACCAAGTTAGCCCTGCAGATAAACAAAAGCCAGACACTGTATCCTATCAAAGGTCCAGTGAATAGAATTAACTGGCATCCAGCAGTGAGGTTGAAGAGCTGAAATTTATCCTATGTCACAAGCATGTAGGAGAACTACAGTGATCAACGTGAAAATGCAAATGGCCCTATCTAAAGTCAGTGTTTGATTTGTCCCTTCTGGCCTACTGTAGAACAGTATGGCAGACTCTGTAGCCCTTTCTAGATAGGAATTGTGCAAATTTGCAGGAAAGCCCAATCGGTCTTTTTTCAGCATTGGCAGTATAAAAACAAAATCAAAAAAATTTTGTTTATACAGAATGCACCTTTTTCAGGGCAATGGGGGGCGTGAGCAAGGAGCTCAGTGGGTGAGGTAAACAGTGACGTGGGAGGGAAGCCGCGGCTGGTCAGTCCTTCGGCGATTCTCTCATAAGTCGGCCCGTCCTTCACCGTTCCTGTCATCTGACGGTTAATGGCCTCTTTGTTTGCAAGGGCAAGGAGGGCACGCAATTCCTTGTCTCCCCAGTTGCTCATCTTTACAGTGTCTGTCAGGTTTGCATTTCCCTCTTGCTACTAGCTGCTCACTAATTCCTGCTATCAGCTGTTTCCTGTTTATCCACCGCCAGTGGCTCATCATCAACAGCTCCTCCCACAAGTCTTCAACAGCCCCTCCCATTGCGGAAGGGCGCCTTGTTCTGTTTAAACTAAAAGGGTTCTGCCAATATGACTACCCTACGAGGCGGAAAATTGGGCACCTCGGATCAACCCAATCCGGCTCTGTGTGTCTAAACGCTCGCAGCTTGACGGCAAAATGGCCCAACATTCGTGGAAAATCTGGCAGTGTAAAAGGGGCTTGTGACAGATGACCCCCTCTGTACATAAATTTACACAGCTCATTCAAATGTAACAAAAACACAATAATTCTTAGTTTCAGGTGATTATACACCAATGAAAGTTAGTAGTTCTGAATATTATAAACCATTTCTACATTCAGATGCACCTAAATCTTACACACTGAACCTTCAAGTTGCTTTGAGCTGTAAAATCATGACTTCTAAGTAGAAGGCAGAAGATAATGTTATTTCAAAGCCTTTTCAGACAAAGCCTCTCTTTCTCCAAGCAGCTGCCTCCAGCTTACTCAGACTCACCTTGGGTCTGGGTCTGCAGCTGCCTGTACCCGAGAGCACTGAGTAGCTAAGGAGTGTTCACTCTGCAGCTACCAAACAGCCGGGACCGAACAATGCATTCTCATCCCAACTCGTCAAATTTTGGTATTTCATCAATGGAGTTTTACGTCTACATATTATGTGCTAGGTGTCCTGTATCTGTTGTTGACGTTCTGGGATGCCATGTCAATTTACAATTGTTACATGCATTGTGTGGGTTTCACAGGGCATATATGGTTCTGCTTGTTAGATGCACACAATCTTTTTCAAGATGGACGTACAACATTTTTTTCATTGTGCAACAAAAGCATGTGGTTAGTTTTAGGGAAAAAAAAAACATCATGGTTTGGCTCAACATTCACACTGGAAGTGAACAGGTGGCTCCAGTTTGAAAGTCCAGGCTTGTTGGACCCATCCACCTCCCCTCCTGCATGCGCTATTGGGACTTTCCAGCTCATTATGTAATGTTGTTACCGGCAGTGTGTCAAAGTGATGCTGCAACGTTGTTACCGGCGGCATTTCTAACTGATGCCAGTAGAAAAGACTGCTCTCTTATCTACCTTGGCAAGAAAGCAAGTAAAGGTATGTTTTTAAATGTTCAACTATTCCTTTGAGATACAGAGTCAGCCTAAAATAAAACCAGCATGTGTAATATGTGCCTAATTGTAGAATGTAAACTCTTCCTCATGTCATCCAACCCCACTAAATGTCCACAGTTGTTACTGAACTGTAAGTGGTTGCCTCAGCCCTGGATGGAAACTGTTGTATATAGCCCTTTTAAATGAATGTTGGGTGAGATAATAGTGTTAAATGGGTGGCCCAGTCAGCTGTAACCTGCTTCAGCTGTAAAAGTTTAGCTGGCCATTGAACTTTCCCGTCCTGTAAACCCAATTTCTTACATAACTTCTGAGAATCTTTTAGGTAAGATGTGAACTCTGACTCCACATGAAAGAGCGGCTCTGTAATCAGTTTTGATGTCTTAAAGTTGGTGAAGGATTTCTCCGGCACCCCTCAGATAATTGCCCTCATAATGACTCAAGCTCAGCCCGTGGGGCGGGATTATCGTGGGACATTAACAATGTCGATCAGGTCTTAGGAGTGGGAAGGGATTCAGCCAGTAGACTGTGGTCCACTTTGTACATTGTCTTTAGGATTAGCTGTTGCCCAAGCTCTTGTAATGCGATGCAATATGTCTGGGGCGTTGATTAAAAGACACCCACACATAGATTTAACCAATTGAGTACATTCGTGACACAAAACTATTGTCAAAGTATGTTGAGGACCTCAGTCTCTCTCCTGTACAAGTTATTTAAGTGACCTGTGCTCATGTTCTCATATGTTCACAGGACTCTAAGTGTTGAGTGTCTCATTTTGATACAGACTTTTATTATAAATACTTATTACATTATATTGGATAACATAAGTGCCCTTATTTAAAACTCTGACTTTCCCTCCTTTCACCATCACCTGACTGTCCCACTCATCAACACACCTGTTTCCACTTCCCTCATCAGCCCTGCAGTTACCTGACCTTCCCTGCTCACCTGCATCTCATTCCCTCATCAGCCTTTCATGTAGGAAGCTTCAGTGTTGGTACAACAGGCTCATTTGAGATGAGCTGGGTCTCGCTTGCTGCAGCTCTACAAAGCGTTTTGGCATCTTTCAGGTCATTGTTATGGTTTCACGGCTCACTGTCACGGCTCTCAGTTATGAAGAGAGACACAGATTACAAAATGCAAAGAGGACTGAAAATGAAACTAAAATGCAGATGCTTAGCTTTCTTTGAGGGTTTTGTAGCTACATCCAACATCAGATCATTACATGCACAATTTGTCCTCTGAGACACTTTATCATCAAACAGTACATGATGTAAAACCAAGTTTCTGCTGTGTGGGAGACAGTGGCCAAGGTCACGTCCACATTATATTTAGACAAAAAGAGAGCGAATCTCTTCACTTATACAAGGCATAAATCATTTTTAACCCTTAAATATGTCTCTGTGTCTTTGCTGGTCTTGTGTAACAGTAGTGTGAGACAGTTATATCCTGCATTGCTGCAGTGCTGCACTGTCCTGTAACCTGGATTGCACTGCACCAGCTGTGGGAGATACAGACCTTCTGTACCAATAAACTAAAGCACAGTAAAAGGCACAGCAAAACAGAAGGTCAAACAAGTAATTAAGATAAAATACATATACTGAAAATTTTCAAACATAAGTGAACAGAGATTACTGGAGAGAGAAATGGAGTTTAGTTTTATCCCCCCCAAAAAAGGAGTTTGATTTGAGACGTTGATTTATGACTACAAATATTTTGTCTGAGCCCTCTTTTCATTTCTTCTGAGGACTAAAGCCACCAGCCTGCTGTTAGCTAACACTGCGGTTACAGGAGTGGCCTGTCTGGCATGCTACAGTATGGCCTTGCTTGCAGGATTATGTTTTAATAAGCTTATATAAACACCCCCCACAGTGTGGTCTCATTATGGGAAGCTAATTGAGTCGCTCTGTCCCGGGGTCAGCAGGGCCTCTTTGAACAGCTCAGTGTTTTGCTATAAAGAGGCCCATCTCTGCCTCCACAACATCTGTCCAGTGGTCTGTGGAACATGTGTCTTTTTTCAACTGCTTTTTGTACCTTTGTGCTCGCATATGTACAGTGTATTCATGTAAATGTGTTTTAGCCTTTAGGTTCTTTGTAAAGCAATTTAATCATTTGTCAGCCTGTCGTAGTTCTGTCTCCAACTCTTTAGTTTCCCAGGGCATTGCTTGTGTTGTGGGCAGTCTGTGTGCTTCTAATTTTAATTCTCATTCTTATTTTTAGCCATGCTAGCGACATGTAAACCCACACTGAAATATTTAGGACAATCATGTCCCCCTCAAGATGAATTTTAATAACTTTGGTGGTCCTCTGACTTTTCAGTGCAACATTTTGATTTGTCAGGTACTTTGGTTTATGACCAGATACCTGCAAAACTTAAGACATTTCCATCACTGACCTCAATTTTAAAAGTTACGTCTTGAGGAAACCAGGCACAGCTCATCGCCTGCCCAATACCATCCCAACAGTGAAACATGGTGATGGCAGCATCATGCTGTGAGGGTATTTTTCAGCAGCAGGGACTTGGAGACTGGTCAGGATTGAGGGAAAGCTGAATGGAGCAAAGTACAGAGAGATCCTCAATGAAAGTCTGCTCCACAGTGCTCAGGACTCCAGACTGGGCCGAAGGTTCACCTTCCAACATGACAATGACCCTAAGTACACAGCCAAGACAACACAGGAGTGGCTTAGGGACAACTCTGTGAATGTTCTGGAGTGGCCCATTCAAAGCCCTGACTTGAACACTATTGAACATCTCTGGAGAGACCTGAAAATAGCTGTCCACCAACAGTCCCCATCCAGCCTGACTGGGCTTGAGAGGATTTGCAAAGAAGAATGGCAGAAAATCCCCCAATCCAGGTGTGCAAAGCTTGTTGCGTCATACCCAAAAAGGCTCGAGGCCGTAATTGCTGCCAAAGGTGCTTCAACTAAGTACTGAGTAAAGGGTCTGAATACTTATGCCAATGTGACATTTCAGTTTTTCCTTTTTAATACATTTGCAGAAATATCTAAAATTCTGTTTTCACTTTGTCATTATGGAGTACTGAGTGTTGATTAATGTAAAAAAAAAAAAAGAATTTAAATGATTGTAGCATCAGGCTGCAACATAATAAAAGTGAAAAAAGTGAAGGGGGCCTGAATACTTTCTGAATGCACTGTATGTTCTACTGTACATCTGTGATAGTAGGCTTCAGTCTCTTTTTTTCCACTGTTTTTTTTTTGTTTTGTTTTTTTATAATCAAAACATTTATTCATTCATTTTTGCATAACTGCTTATCCTGGTACAGGGTTGCATTGGGCTGGATCCCAGCTGACATTGGACAAAAGGCGGAGTTCGAGGGACACCCTGATCAGGTCACCAAACTATCACAGGGCTGACACATAAAAGACAGACAACCATTCACAGTCACTTTCACACCTACGGGCAATTTCAGAGTCACCAATTAACCTGACATTCATGTCTTTGGACTGTGGGGGGAAACCAGAGAAGCTGGAGAAAACACATGGGGAGAAAATGCAAACACACACACACACACACACACACCTGTGTTCTTGTCACGTGTGGCCTTTACAACACTGGTTTTAAAAGGTAAACACAGAAGAAGGTTGTGTAATTTCATTCTGTTTATGGTTGAGAACACAGCTGAAAAGATAATTAACTTGTCTCAGATAAGATGAGGTGACAGAAGTGGCTCCATATCTGTTCCTTATCAGCAGCTCTGCTGCACAATAGAAACTCCTCTCCATTCAGGATTGTGGTTAATAACTGACTCATGTTAAGAGTTATGTCAGAGTTTCACATGTTGTCTCGAAGGTTCAGCTGTAAACATTTTGGATTTCTATTCCCTGGTGTTTAGATCCTATCCAGATGTTGCATGCTTCTTGATAAGGAGAACATCTGCTGTTTGTAGAGTGTCTCAAGTTGCCTGTACTGTATGTGGTTTCGGTGTTTAGTGCCAAATTGTATCTGGAGCATGAAAAGTAGTTCTTCCCTATCTTTGGAAAGTGATGTCTCTGAGGAAACTGGAGCACAGGGGTAGAGACTTTGGGGTCTATTTCAATAAGATTTGGATTTCCAAGAGGACCCACCCTTTTAAAGTCTTTCTTTCCATAGAAGATCATATTCCCTGGTTTGAATCCAACTGTACGTCTGATGTCACTAAGAGTGATTATGACTGGCTCACAGCTGCAGCCCACTTGGCTGATGTTATCTGATTGGCCTCCAGAGACATACATTGTTCTCTGTGTTGAAATGGCTCATGGGTATAGTGACCTCATTTACTCTGGGACATATGTGGATATTTTCTTCTCTTTTCTTTCTCGTCTCTCTCTCTCTCTGTCTGTATTTTGCTCATGTTTGTATCTCTTCATCCTGTGCTTCCCCTTTCTTCCTGCTGCCTATATCACTTGCTCTTTTTTATCAGTTTATTTTGCTGGCGTTCCCTCATTCTCTGTTTGATTGCTGACAGCCTGTGGTTCTTTGATCTCTCATATGGGACAGATAAGGGGTGTGTGTGTGTGTGTGTGTGTGTGTCCTGATTTTCCTGGCCTTGATGACGTCCTGTGGTTTACCACTATTTGGACTGCAAATCCAATAGCCTTCAGTTTGACTGATTTACACAGGACAAAGACACCTCAGATAACATAGGTGACTCACTGGGTTTAATATCGATCACACCCTGACTGTGAGTGTTTCCAAACATCTGCACAGAACTGATATTATCAACAAAAGTGCAATTTTATTCCTAGAGTAAACAAATGTCAATGGAATCAGTCCACGGGTTTAGTGGTCACTGATAAGGTCAGAGGTGGAAGCTGATTATTTACCCACCCCTGTGACTCATTAGTCGCCTGACCAGCTCAACAGGAATGATGGACCAAAGTTTCCCTTGTTGCAAAAGTAAACACTGATAATTTTGTTCCACACATGCAACATTGATTGAGCAGGTGGTCATCAGTTCTAAAGAGAAATGCCGAAACTGTCCGTCCAAAAAAGGACAGGGTCAGTCGTTTCAGTAAATGTGTTCAACTGACAAAGTCATCTAGCAGCTGTAGGAATCAGACTCTTGTCCATCTGGAGCAAGGAGGAAATAGTGTGACATTACTCTGGAGCCACGAAGTCCACAAAGGGAGGAGGTCAACTCAACGGATGGGTCAGCTAAACGTGTGTATATGACATGGGAAACCATGAGAGAACAATCAGCATTGTTAGGTTTTTTTTAACCGTGACCATGATTGGTCCCTTACCTTAACACAGTAGGTATATTTAGCCATGCTGGCGGCAAGGCTCTAGACAGTGTTGGTCATAGTGTCTTCCAGTCAGTTGATCCACTACTTTGGTCAAGATCGAAATGTCTTAACAACTATCAGATGGATTGTCATGACAGTTTGGTACAGATACTCATGTACCCCTCAGGATAAATTGTAAAAATTTTCATTATCTTTTATCTTTCAACTTCTAATCTAGTCCTGCCATCTGGTCAAAATCTTGCTAAACTATGATGGTGAACAAGATAACCATGATTGCTCAACATCAGCATGTGCAGGCTGCTCTCAGGGACTGTTTGTACGTACACCTACGAAATGTAATGTACCACAATTTGTATATAACCCACAAAATCGGGAAGACTGTGATCACATGACCGGTATAGTAGTATATATAGTAAAGAGATGGAAAGTCTGTGTAAGGATGCAGGTTGAGTGCTGGATGGGTCAAACAACACAGGACTTTCCACCAGGAGACTGGTGTTTGGGACCAAGCAAGTTTTGAGTTGTTGTCATCACCATGCTTCTTTTTCTTTCTTTTTTTAAAGATATTTTTTGGGGCATTTTTGGCCTTTAATGGATAGGACAGAGAGAGAGAGAGAGATAGAGAGATAGAGATAGGAGAGAGAGAGAGAGGGAGTGACATGCAGCAAAGTGCGGCAACAGCCTTGTACACGGGGCGCCTGCTCTACCACTAAGCCACCGACACCCCCATGCTTCTTTTTCTAAACCTAACCTACGTAACTTAACGTTAAGTATGTAATGTCATTCATCCAGCGCTAATTTGTTAGATATCAAACAAACCATATGTTTATTTTCATAAGGTATCATAGGAACCGTTCCATAAAGATACGTTGGCATGCGTCATTCTGAGCATGTACGCAACGTGCCAACATAAGCATTTGGCTCAAAGCACAGCCTCACAGGGCTGCTAAACTGGTTGTGGACCCTAAATCAAGCAGTCATTTTAACACAAACCAGTTGCCCTCGCTTCCAAAAGTCATTGTGCCTAAACCTAACCAAACCTTATCCATGGCGGTGTTTGATCAGAACACACTTTTATTAGTGCAACAGTGATTTGTAACACTGTTGGCAGGCAAATTACTAAAAGGTTCACACCAGACCATAAATTGCATATTCTGTTAATTAATTTGGAAGACTTTTTGGAAATGTTTGTAGTTGAAACTGTATATCTTGTGGAAACACTTATTAAATATTGCAGATTTAATGGAATCATTTTTCTTCCCTCCTGTTCCTCATCTTCATCTCGCAATGACGCATTGAAGATATACAGTTTACCTCATGTTGCTTCATTTTAATAAACTGTCGGGGCCTGAAGCTGGGGAGTTCTATGTTGCCTCACCATGTGTTTCAAACTGTTTGAAATGAGTAAGTGGATCATTGTATTAAAGTGATGGAGTGACCTCTTTCTCAGTTCTTGGCACCTCGTCAACACATATGCTCCTCTGCTCAGACTGAGGAGATGCATCTTGACAGGAAACAGAACCGCTCAGGCCAGGCTCTCTGTTCTCCTCTGCTCTGATGTATTTACTGATGGACACAAGAAATCTGGATCTGGACCCGTAGAGGCTTTAGCGCTGCAAGCCCAGAGCAAGCCAGCTGTTGGCAGATATGGGGCCAGTGTGTCCCTCTCTCCCCATGAGGCTCAGCTCCTTGCCTCACGCCACACTGTGCATAAAGCTCTTTATCAGTAACTGAGATAAAACCTGCAGAAGCATTCCACTTCTCTGTCCCTCTACAGTGGAGCAATTTTACAGCTGGATGGAAAACAACAAGGTTCAACTTGTACTTCTGACGCACTTCTAGTTCTTCACTGCTTTTTCCTTTTGAACATTTTGTTGCAGGTTCTTTGATTTGTGCTCATCTGCACTCTCTTTCACCCTCTTTATCATCCTCACTCTTGGCAGTCTTTCTCTTGTCTTCTTTTGTTTCTTCCACACCCACACTCACTCCCATTTCAACCCCCCACTTCTCTCTCTTTTCTAAAGTTGCCCTTTATCCCACTTCTGAAAATCTGCATTCACTTTCCCATTGGAATACCAAAAACAATGACTTATTCTTCAGGCCTTGGTCAGCAGAATGACCTTTACCTTCTCCTCCCTTTGCCTTCCCAGTCACTTTCTTTTATATCTTTTTAATTCGCTCTCCACCTCGAAGTTTTAGGGTCAGTTCACAAACATATGCTCTTCTTCATTTTTCGTAACACTTTGTTTTCATCCTAGTATACTTATTAGTCACTCTCTGTTGTCCTATACTTCCTAGCCCCACTCCTCTATACACCAAAAATGTATACCAATCCATTCTTCATAACCACCACCAAAACTATTAAAGGCTGAGTTGTTCATAGGCTCTACACAGAACCTACGCTGTAGCCTACACAAGTGACCAATGCCATTGTGAGCATTACATGGGGTAGTGTGCCTGTATCTCTCTGCAATACAGGGGTCTACACCACAAGGTTTCTATAAAGACCGTTTCCATGAAGCTGTAAAGTTTGATTAATTTAAAGCACACATAAAACATGGCTTCATAGCAACAATATTAAACACAAGTACAAAATTTGTCTCCTTTATAACTCGCAAGGTTCACAGACAAAACACTTGTCTTATGTTAGACACATTTCCCCCACAAATACAACATGCTAACGTTATTAGCATAAGCCTATAACATTTTACATTGCATAAATAAGCCTCATATGTACTCATATGAAGCCAGGAACAACAGCAACATTTAACAAAAGATAACTGTACAAAATTAGTCCATTAAAACTCAGAAGGTCACCAACAAAACAACTGTTTTATACAAGAAATATTTTCCACACACATACGACATGCTAACATTATTAGCATAAGCCTATGACATTTTACATTGCATACATTAGCCTAGCAGCTAGCAGACTTCCCTCTGCTCATATGAAGCCAGGATAAATCACACAGAAGACTTCAATGCTATTTTTGTAGAGGCTTTATTGTCTTCACAACTTATTGTTTCTTATCTGTGAAATACAAGTAAATTAATGCTTTGTTACCACCGAGGGAAATGGATTCAACTTACAAAAACAAACAGGAAGTGTGTATCTCCCAGACATGTAGTCACATTTCTGTGGAGGTGCATGTCAGGCTATGTTGGGTATACTTCCATGCAGAGCCTATACGCTGTAGGTATGGTGTTGCTTCAACCCAGAAGTATAAATCCCACTTAACACACACACACACACACACACATGCACACACCCCTGAATCTGTCAGACCTTGCAGCCTTACATCCCCAACAGTAAGCTCACAGTGAGGCTGTGTTTGTCCACTGAAGTCAGAAGCAGAGCTGCCCTCAGTGATTGATTACTCAGGTTACAACACAACACACACTAAAATCACTGTTGCAGCAGCACATCAGGTAACAAGCAGCCAGAGACAGATCACATGATTGGCTGAAAACAGCCTGACGGTCATTGCCATCCCCTTCTTTCACCAGAGGATATAAATGCTTCCATTTTTAGTGTTTAATTGCGGAAACCATTACCGTGATCCACAAAAACACAGCAGCCCTAACTAGAGCTGAACTGCCCAGTGTGACCCTGTGACCTCAGCCCCCAGCAAGCTTTGAAACCTGAGAAAGCAGCCCTGACCTCTGACCTCCAGCCTCCCGCCTCCCACGGTAAGAGGAGCCCCCTCTTTCTCCCCCTTCGGACAGGATGTGACCTATGAGAGGAGCTCTGTAGGAGGGCCTTGACCCCAGACGATGTCCAGACTAAGTGTCTGGACCAACCTGATCCGAGAAGACAACAAGATGCAAGAGGTTCAGATAAGTGTTACAATAACAATCAATGTTTATATAAGGCAGGTTATTTGCTATCAATTATGTATACTTCAAATCACTACTGATCATTTAACAGGGTATTCTTGTAGTTTTAAGATGAACATGTTTCTCATATTATTCCAGCCACTGGTTACCATTCATTTTCATAATGCTGCTTGAAAATCGGTTAAGTTATGTAACCTATCACAAAGAACACTACATGTCCATTCATTCTGGTAAAAGCTATGTTATTGTTACAAAGTCAAGGAGCAGAAAGTGAGTGATGTGAAATCTCCACACTGTACCACCAGGCAATGATAGCTTATCTCTAACAATAGACAGACATGTTGTTAACTGTGATGGATTACTGATCTCAAGCAGGTTTAAAGTGACTGCAAGCTTATGTTCATAATATACTGAAACTAATGGCTGTCCTGCGTGTTGGAGAAATGTATTAGAATATCTAAAACACTGTGGTATGTATAATTTTTTTTTACAATGATTGTAATTTGTCGTTTAATTATTTATACTGTGTAGCTGTTTATCTAGTGTCAGAGTGAGTGTGCCAGTTTTGCTTTTAATAAGATGTCTTGATGTAACATTTCTCCAGGTGCTTCTTTTTGTCCTAACAAAGTTTTATTCTCTTTGTGTATTAAAACCTTTATTCATATTCTTACATCATTGTTTTCAGTTCTTTTCAGCGTCCTGTCCGACCCATTCTTCACCCTTTTCCTCCTCCACTTAACATTATGAATGTATCCAGTCACTTCCAGTGAAGTTTATAAGAGCAAAGTCTCTTTGTGTTGCCACAGGGCAATATGAATTCACATCATTTATTTGCTCCCATCCCTGTATTTAGCTAAGGCTTATCTCAGGGCGCACCACTGAAAGGTAGGTAAAACCACCATCCAAGCTTCTCTATTCAGTTCAGAAAATGGCTTTGATGCTTTTGACTGAGGTGTTTTTGTCCGACTCCTTTTCATTTTGGACCGTTAATTCTTTCCTTTGTTGGTCTGCAGAGCGTCAGCCAACAAAACATCAGGAAGAGCTGAGTTGTTAAGAACAGGGAGAGGGTTTGGACGTGTTGGGAACGGGGTCATGAAGTCTGGTGTGTGTCAGCAGCAAAGCTGCTTTCACCACCAGAAGAATGAGAACAAAGACCAAAGGATTTCACTGAGTCTAAATACTTACAGTTTAATAATGTGATGTGTTGTTCTGGTAAATGAAAATTTACCGGTTCAGTGGTTTGGTAGTTTGGTGCAACACTGCAACACAATGAAACTTCTACAAAGCTGACTGTGGTCTGAAGTTGTCTGGTTTGTGAGCAGTTTTTCATCCATAAAATTTTTAGATTTTGGACAGCTCGAAAGAATAAATAAATAAAGCGGCAGAGATCCTAAATCTTAGTCCCCAGTCGGGCCAAGACACACCAAACCATCAAAAAACTAGCGGTGATGAACGCTGAGAGTTGCATTGCCTCGCGTTGCCTGTGTGTCGGCCAAATGTTGCACTTGAACACACCGCAAAGTCTACAGCCAATGGCCTCAACTAGCACGTACATTCTGTGCCTGCATGAGAGAAAATAACTCTCCATACCAGCAGGGAGCTGCAGTCTGTATTCTTCATTCAAAGAAAGGGAAACTGGAGCACCGACAGGACGGATTCATGATGCTAGTTAGCCCGTTAGCACATTAACAACACAAACGCCATGTTGATAGAACAAATGATATTTATTGTGTGCTAATGAACAATAACCTCACTGAGCTGAACTGCCAATCACTGATTTCACTCACTGATTGGCCCCACCATCTCTGACGCAGACTCAACAGCCTGACTAAAGGCCGACTAGTCCCAACAGTGCAGCACACACCGCACAAACCAGGGTGACAGACACTCATGGATGGCCTGACATTGAGCAACCGATCATCAGCATGGTGTGTCAGGGCCTGTTTGCTCCAAGCTCCAAATAGCTCCTCCACTTCCCACAATGCAACACATTGGCATGTTTCATTAGACCTTTTCTGCCTCCTAAACACCCACGTCTTTCAAATACCACAGTTTGTAATACAGAGATTTTGAAGTCTCAATCCCACGCCAAGATAACTCTATTATTGTAATACATTGTCATTCTGCTGCATAATGCATAATAATTACTCCTACTCTGAATTACATTTTGCCTTTGCATTTTTACTTAACCTAAAAGTTTAAACCAACTACTTTACTACTAGAGTTTTACTTTTGTCACCACTGGTTGATGAAGTGAGTCACTGAGTCACAGAGGTTCATTGTCTCAGTCAAGGTTAAACAGCACAGATGGTTGTTCCTGGATACACGCTGGCCACTATGGGGCTCAACCAGTGTGTGTGTGTGTGATCTCTCATTTGGGACACTGGGCTGATGGGAGTGAACCACAGAGACAGTCGAAGGGAGGGAGAGCTAGGGAGAGAATTAGATACACAAAGTTTGGGAAAGACAGTGGGAGGAGGAGATGGAGGCGAGCAGACAGTGAGGGAGTGTGATGTGACATCAAACAAATGCGACGCCATTTTGCCCAGCTGTGAGAAAAAGATTCAAATGACAACTGCAGCCAAATTCAAAGAGTTGCTGTATTTATTGTTTTCAGGGTTTTTGTATAAATGTGGATCATTTCCAAGGACAAAGTGAGGCTTTATCCCTGAGGGACAGAGAGGGGGAGACAGAGAAAGAGGGAGATTGAATACCTCCTTGCGGCAGCCTCCTAATTGGTCTCATTACTGTGTAACTTCCTGGTGAATGCAGGCCGCTCTGACCTTGGCCTTTGAAATGTAGACCCATGGCGTCTCAGAGCTGCTGGCTGAGGGAGGACTTGGAGGAACAACCACTCTCTCTGTCAGCCAGTGCATGCCTCTGCGTGTGTGTGGATATATGTGAATGAGCATAATGTGTGTGTTCAAGGGTGCTTCTGTGTTTCTATGTGCTTGAGTGAGTGCCCAAGAAAGACTGGAGCATGTGTGGGAGTTAGTGGTGATCTGTCTGAGGTGAACTTGGTACACTGACATAGAATATATTTCCACCACCAGTCTGCTGCTGTAAATACTACTGAATACTACGTTGGGACTCAGCCAGCAGCAACAGTTTGTATCTGTCACTCATGTTTCCACGCTGACTGAGGCTAACGACTGTTGACACACGCTGTGTTCGGACCTGTAACTTGTACATTTTCCTGCACTCTAGGGGATAAAACCCCCCAAATGCACATTCCTCCTCATTTTCACCATAGCAGCTCCAACTGTAGCAGTGTGTGCACGGTGCAGTTTTATGGTGTTCTCTCTGCTGTCACACACAGTGGATGCCTGTCACTTGCTCGATTGAAGAGCTGGGAAATGTCCCTCAGGCCAGTTAGTGTCGTGGCTCTTACACAACTCTGCCTGCTTTAACCCAGCATGAACAACTGGTCTGTAATCATACATCATTCACGACATTCTTCTGGATCAAAAAATCCATCCATCTTTTCAATCTTCACGGTTCTTTCTCTTTCTTTCTCTCTTTCTCTGTCTTGTTCTGGCTTCCTCTAAATTGAAGACATTCTGTCTTCTCCACCAGCCTACCATTATCTCTGTCCTTGGGCATAGTTGCGGTGAATGTGAAGTGATGTCTGATGACTTCTCAGTAGAAGATGGAAGTAGAAGATACTGACATTGAAACTGAATGTTTGTGTAGTTTATGTTTATCAGAGTGCATCTCTTGTAGTACAACCAACTCTGTTTCCTAGAAATCTTAAAGGAAGCTGGTGAACACATCATGTCTGGTGCTTCAAACCACTATTATGGCCACTTTCCCTCACTTTAGCCAAGTGTTTTGAGTGCTTAAACAAAACCATGAAAAACATAATCTTGCTTTAGTTGCTACGAGCTGATATTTTATTGGAAGAGCACATATTTAAGGAAAAACACATGAAATATGTTGTCCATGAGCATGGGTGGAAAATGAGACAATGGGCCCCTGGGAACAGATATGCAAAAGGCCTGAAGCCTCTCCTACATACTGGCATGACTCAAAGACTTTGTGGTTTTGCCTCTTTTTTGTTGTTATTTTGCATTTCTTTGTAGCCATTAAGCATCTCTTTGTGGTTTTGTGTCTCCGACAGACCATCTTTTTCTGTTGATTATTTGTGTTTTGAGAGAAGGGCAGGTAAAATAAGATTGTTTTCTTCTTCTTGCTCCTTTTTGGTCGTGGAATGTGTATTAGAAGTTTTTGATTGTGACTTTGATTGCTGCGTATGATGAGAACAAATACAAAAATAAAATGAAATTGGGACATCGATAGTGTAGTGGGTCGTGCAGGCGCCCCATGTGCAGAGGCGATGCCTCGCCGCAGTGGTTGCGGGTTCGACTCTGGCTTGTGACCATTTGCTGAGTGTCACCCCCCCACTCTCTCTCTCTCACCCCGTTTCACTCTGTCCTGTACATTAAAGGCAAAAAAAAAGCCCGTAGTTTCTTTGCATCTCTTTTTGGCCATTTTTAGTCTCCTCCTGGTCGGTAAGTGTAACAGTAATTTGAGTTGATTTGTAGATAAAGACCAGGGACATCATGTGCAGCATTAAATAAGATCACAGTTGCAATTATAGCTGACTGACTTCTTGAAGATACACTATGCAGGATTGTCGGTCACCGTCAACACATTCGCCAGCCAAAGTAAAAGTAAAAGCCAACCCCAGATTCACTATCTTATGGCATTTTGCCTTGTTATATTTACATTTTTTTGGCACTGTATCCCTTGGATGCCTGCTGCTACGGTCTGGCATCTGGTCGCTACCTTTTTATAAAGCTTCCACCTCACCTCGGCACTGTGGCGGTACATGCCTACAAACGTCCCAAACACAGAGAATAGGAAGAAAATGCAGTCAGGGGGTGGAGTCTTTACAGAAAAATACACCTCCATACACTTCTAGTGGATCATAAGTGACGATTAAATGATTACCTCTGTATTTTTTATCAGGAAAATCCTGCATAGTATAGCTTTAGTAAAACAGCATGCATTTGTTTGGCTGCATTGTAAACAAATACACGAGTGGCTCTTCTGTTTCTGACAAAGTAGTTGCCGTTACCACCACTAACAACAAGTGTTGTTCAGATACGGGGACTGAAATCTTAAGGATTATACTGTAATTAAAAAAAAAAAAAAGGTTTCCTTGAAAGGTTGACAAAAACATAATTCAGCTGGCGTTACCTTTCTCTCAAGACGCTGTTGCAAATTAGCACTATATAAATGTATAAATGTAATTTGAGGGTTGCTTCAGCAACGCGTCCTGTCTGTCCTCTGCACTGCTTCAGCTCTCTTTAATTTACATAAATCCATTATTTATTGCAGAGTAACAGAAAGGTTAACAGACCTCCTGTCATTGTGGGCAGCCTTTCTGTTTGCTTAATCATGATGAATCATGCAGTTTGTGGCTCATTACATAGTCATACTCATATTCCTGTTTGCCTTAACAACAGGTTACTCTTCCCCACATATTTCATATCTCCCCTGTCATTCACTGGGAACAACACACTATTCTGTTCATTCCCTGTCTCTCATTTAGACGGCCTGCTCCCCTGTGTAGCCGTCTGTGGCCTAAAATGAATGTTTGCCCGGTGACTGCGTTGGCCAGCTGCTGCAGATGTCTCAGCGGGCCTATAGATAGAATCACTCTAGACTGGAAGGCCAAACTCCAGGCTGAAATCACCTCGTCTAACTACATAAACACACACACTGTGGAAATCAGTCAGACAGCAAAATCCAGGCGGTTTTAAAACATGCATGAGTGCATGCTAACGTGGCCTGACACCTGATATTTTGTAACTCTACTGTACAGTGCATAAAATCACCTTTTACGTGGTAGTATATCAAATGCCATAGTAACCTGATTTTACATTAGTATTATGTTACTGCTGAGTGAGTTAAGGTTGAGCTGGCATACTGTTATCCACGGAAAACCTGAGTCCAAGTGACACCTGACATCTGTTTAAACAGTGCTGTCATCAGGGTGTCTGTCTGCTGTTGCACCTGGGGTCTGTGTGATAACAATGTGTCTTTATTGTACCAAACTGGCTCATAAGCTCTTATCTAAAACAACACAAGCCGCGGGAAATGCTGACTTATAACAGGACACTCCTACATGTTGTTTAAGAAAAATGGGTGGGATGCTGTTTATGGAAATATATATATATATACTCGGTATAGGTTCATGTTTTTGAATGTATGTTTTGTTTTGTTTAATGGAGGTGGGACGCAAATCAGGGCGTTCAGGGCATTAGGGGTCAGCACACACAGCGTATCTGTGTCTCTGTCAAAGAGCCTTATTGATGATTTGTGGAGCGGAGACACAGAAAAACAAGAGGTGGCATTCTCTCGTCCCGACATGTCACAGCATGGAAAGATTGTGTACTGTATGTCCGCCCTAATGATGCATTACACTGTTCTTCCATCAACCCCCCCCCCAAATGTTACATAACCCATCCCAAACCCTACTGTTATGTACTATTCACCCACACGCACACGCTCCAATGAATAGACTGACAGACGCAAACAACCCACAGACGTGCCATACTCACTGTACTCATTTTGAGCATTTGCACACGATTCAAAATGTACTCTGTGTTTTCCAGTCGAAACGAACTGTACGTGACAGACTTTGCTCAGACACTGACCCAACTACAGCGCTCGCAGCTGCTTCAGACCCCACTGAGTGGAGGGTGAATCAGACACTAGAAACACCCAGTAACATAAATATAGTAAGATAAACAGACCCGACAACCTGCTGGATGAGGCTGCTGCGTTATATAAAGCCAGTGACCTATTTAAGACATGCTGGCTAATGCAAATGCTGTCTCATCCCTGCACCTGGAGTTAGACGGGCAACCACAGCACCTTACAACTCAGGCTACTACTAAAGAAAATACAGAAAAGAAAAACAGAGTGGTGACATTTTGTGATCGTTTATGGGCTGATGGAAAGTGGGCAGGGTGGGATGAGTGCTGTTTTATTGCCTGTTGATTGACAGCAGCCCCGGGCTGCAGACAGAGGGTATGACATAACAAGGGGATGTAGAAAAAGTAAATGGTGGGCACAATGGTGCAACTTCAGGCGAGACAAACTGAGCTCTGGGGTGAAAAGGGGCGTTAAGAGACAGGAGACGGAGGAGGACACAATGGGGGAGGGAAACAGAGGGGGGCAGAGGGAACAGATAAGGAGGTGGGAGGTGAGATAGAGTTAAAAACAAAGTGTGGAAAGTCGGGGGGAGAGAGTTGAGAAGAAGAAGATGAAGAGTGGGGGAGGGACATTGTCCTAAATCTTCTGTTAGCGAAACAGGTACAGGCTGTAAAAACTGTCTCCAGAATGAATTGCTGTGAAATACACACTGCAGCCTCGTCAGTATCTCTGCAGCACTGACGTCAGAGTCTTTCACTAAGAGGGGGAACAGTAAATATCAGGCCGGTTTTGAAAGAGGTTTGTGAGGATTAGGCCTAACAAAGGACACCTGCTTACTATGACTGCTGCTGCGAAAAAGCTCTAAGGCCATTTACTGGAAGTCAAACACACACACACACACACACACACACACACACACACACACACACACACTCTCTCTCTTTCTCTTTCTGTCTCACTCTTTGAAGGGTTATTATGACGAAACCAGTGAACTTTTATCTCCAGTGGAACAAAGGGAGCCCCTTCCAGTAGTATAGATAAGACCGCAGAGGTATGTGTGTCAGTCTGATCATGGGAGCGTGTAATAAAAACAGCTCTGGAATGCCTGTACATGTCCATTTGTTTGTTCAAGCCCACTCACACACACACACACACCTGAGCTACCTCAGAGGATGCTCAGGTGTGGTGACACAATTCAACTTGACCTGATTAGTGCACTCAGCTGTCTTTGACAATAAAAATTAACACTGTACTGGATGAGTTTGCAGTGGCATCTCCAGAAGTTTTTCACAGGGGTTGCCGAATGGGGACACCATAACTGAATTTCGAACTTGAAGTGTATAGACTAGTTGAAAACTATGTCAGTATAAAGAGGGATTTATACTCTTGCGTCGAATCGAGGCCGTACCTACAGCGTAGGCTCTGCGACATAGAGCCTACAACATGGCCTGATGCCACCTCCCCAGAAATGTAACAACATGTCCCGGAGTACAGACCTCCTGTCTATTTTTGTAAGCTGAAACCATTTCCCTCAGTGTAAAGGGAGCTTTTACTAACTTAAATTTCACAGATAAGCAACAATAAATTGTGAAGACAATAAAGCCTCCACAAAATAACATTTTAGGCTTGCGTCTGATTTATCCTGGCTTCATATGAGTAGAGGAAATCTCTGTTAGTCGCTAGGCTAATTTATACAATGTAAAAAAATTTAATTGTATACTTTATTAATCCCTGAGGGGAAATTCAATTTTTCACTCTGTCAGTTACACACAGGTCCGAACACACACATGCACAAACTGGACCTATACATGCACTAAGTGGAGAGATGTCAGAGTGGGCTGCCCATGACAGGCGCTCCGAGCGGTTGGGGGGGTTTGGTGCCTTGCTCATGGGCACCTCAGCAGTGCCCAGGAGGTGAACTGGCACCTCTCCAGCTACCAGTCCACGCTCCATATTTTGGTCCGGACGGGGACTTGAACAGCCGGTTCCCAACTCAAGTCCCTATGGACTGAGCTACTGCCGCCACTGCCATAGGCTTGTGCTAATAACGTTAGTGTGTTTTATTTGTTTGGAAAATGTGTTAAGTATAAGACAGCTGTTTTGTCAGTGAACCTTGTGAGTTGTAATGGAGCTGAATTTTCTAACGTTACCTTCGATAAATGTTGCTGTTGTCCCTGGCTTCTAGGCTAATTTGTACAATGTAAAATGCCATAGGCTTGTGCTAATAACGTTAGCATGTTGTATTTGTGGGGAAAATATGTCCAGCAAAAGACAAATGCTTCGTCTGTGAATGCTACAAGTTATAGTGAAGCTGATTTGTGTACTTTGGTTTGAAATTGTTGTTATTAAGCCATGTTTAATGTGTGTTTAATGTGTGTTTGGGTGTATTTTGAATCAACTAAACTTTACAGCACATCACAGAAACCCTGCTAGCGACTAGTGTTTTGGACGTGTAACTGCAAAGTGACAAAGAGACACCACTGCACGGGTAAAAATGCTCACAACGGTGTAGGCCATGTGCATAGGCTACAGCGTAGGCTGTGCATAGAGCTGATGCACAAGTATAAGTCCTGCTTAAGAGTTACAGAATCACATACTGATAAACTTTGGATTCTTGTTTCACAGTTAATGTTGTTAATATTACTAATTATCTGATGTACACATACTATTACTGGTACATTTAACATTTTGAGTTCCACAACAATCCTGTTTTAATGTGTTATGTATCAGTACATACCTGTGTTAGGCAATTCATTCTTCTTCTCTAAAAAGACAAATCTATAGCTTTAATTTCAAAGAGTTCATTGATTGTAAGGATCAAAATATTATATATATATATATATATATGTATATATATATATATATATATATATATATATATACACATACATGGGCTAAGAGTTGACACTGGGCTAACTAAGCCCCTTTCCACACACACATTATTATCTCTGTGTTAACTCAAGCCCAGGGCTGTACAATTTACACTGCACTTCTACTAGCCCTGGGTTAAACATCAGTTAGAACATGTAACTCATGTTAACACTGTAAAATGGTATGGTTTACTTAGCCTCGTTTCACAATGGCAGCTTTAAGCCCTGGGTTAAAGTTGGGGTTAGCCCACTTGGAATGTGTGAAGATTGTGCCAGTGTGAATGCTTTCTTGGCCCCAGGCTAACAGCCCCCTTAGCCTGGGCTAAGAGCAGTATGAAAAGTGAGGGGGGAGCAGTGATTGTATCAGAGTGGCTGTGGCCCTCCCTGGCCAGCCCTTAGCATTGCTTCTCTGTGTGTCCATACATGCAAAACCTCGAGCTAGAGTGACACTGTGGTGACCTATTAGAGTGTGAGGTGACCAAGTCCCTATTATGATCACAAAGTCATGCATGTGACATTATAACACAATGAGAATGAGCCTCCAAACAAAGGGGGGATGGATCGTGATGAAGAGACTGTGATGATTATTTCAGCGACATGATGCTGCTCGCTGATCTTAGTTCAGGCTAAAAAAAGTCTGGATGCAGATTTACACACAAACATTTGGTGGATATCACCCTTTCACACTTGTCCCCCCGACTCCCAGAGGAGAAGAGTATGGGCGAGGAGGACTGGAGAGAGATTACACACCCCTGCAGGGCCATTGAGGGCAAATAAGGGGCATGTCACACTGCTGAGAGCAGAGCCCCTTTAAGCCCAATCTCAAGGGTTTATCCCACAGCTCAGGGCTTTAAACCACATATCAATCCTCACGCCAAATATCAGATTTAAGGCTATATAGGGCATACATATTACTGAGCACAATTTTTAATGTTTCTGGCTCTGTGCTCTTATCTCTCTGAAATGTCACAGTGGTAACTGGGTGAAGTCGTGTCAACATGTTACGGTCCTTTGGAAGTTTTGATATCGCGTGATAAGAGCTCAACGTGGGAAACGTGTTGCTATATTTGGTGTTTAGGAAATAATTGCACTATAATATCAATAATGCTCCACATTGCCTTCTGTCTGATGTTTGGCATAAACACTGACACGTGCCTGTTATGAGCCAAAAGAGTCTCTCTGTTCAAATATGGTTTGAGTTCACTGAATATCAACAGGAGGATGTCCTGTATTTCTCCATCCCACTCTCAGCATTATCTCCCTAAAACAAATAATCTCAACAGGCATATTATTTGCTCTGTCAGTGCACTGTTTGGAAAATAAGGATTTCGTCAGCACCTTCCTGTTTGCAACGTGACCTTCTCTTACAGGACACAGACTTTGCATTCGGGGAAACACACAAACACAGGCATGTGATGACGGGTGCACGCACAAACAAGGAGATGGGGAGAGACAGATGCAGGAGTGTAATTTCATGTTTGTAGTCAAGCAGTGGGCTCGGAGCAGCGTGAATCAGCATTGTTGTGCTTGGAGACCACCTACAGGACCATCAGTGTTATCTAAGATGTAAAGTTTCCTCCATCATTTCATTCACATTCCTGAGATTTAATTGGTGCTCACGAAGACACCAGTGCAGTGATGATCCATTTGCGAGACTCTAATTCGTTGAGCTGCTTGCACCTGATTCAAGCGCAGTGCAGGCTTATACGCATGTCCATCATCCTCACAGATTTAGCGTGGGAATCCTCCGACAACTGGCTATCTTTGCCTCAGACATCTGCCCTGTGCGCTATCATATGTCACACATGTTTGCAACACACATAACATATGCACATATATGAATCAACAGACACATACCACGTTCCTTCAGCTGCTGTTGGTCACTTGTTTTTGTCACTGTGACCCATGTCTTCTGTTGCTTGGGAGAAACCCGGAGCTTGTCTCAGGTTGCGCTCCAACATCTGCCACCCTCAGCGCACATCTCTCCCTGTTTCTCTCTCACACCCACGTATCCCCAATTTGTCCCTATTAGGGATGGAAAACACACTCGGATCCTTTGATCAAGTAGAAGTAAAAAACAACCAGGAAAAAAGCATATGGACACCCAGACATTATGTCATTATGTGGTTGTTGAACATCTTCATCATATCATTGTATGGAAAGGCTCTCCACAAGATCGTGGAGCTTGGCTGGAGAGGTGTGCTCCCACTCAGCCATAGAAGCATTACTGAGGTCAGACATGGATGTGGGGCGATAAGGCCTGGTTCACCCCTCATCCAAGAGGTACTGGCTGAGGTTGAGGTCAGGGCTCTGTGCAGTGAAGTTCTTCTACACTGAACTGGGAAAAACATTTAATTATGTATGTGGCTTTGTGCTCGGAAGTGTTGTGATGTTGAAACAGGAAGGGGCCTTCCCCAAATCATGTCGGAAGCACACTCTGTCCAAATACCTTTGGCCACACAGTGCTAAGAATCAAAATTAAAATTTGACATCTTGAGAAATATGCTCATTTGCTTTTTTGTCAATCAAGGTACAAACGTTTCTTTTATGTTGCGTTATTATATGTTTTGGGTCATAGTCATTGATACATTAATATGTAGACAGCATTTTAATGTAGCTGGTAGAGATGGACCTAATTTTAACAATCTTTTCTTACTATATAATGACAAAAACTCTGTCTGTGTGTCTGTCTGTGTGTCTGTTCCACGTTTTTTTTCTCACTGACTTGGACAATCCATGTGAAATTTGGCACAGTGGTAGAGCGTCATGGGAGGATGCAAATGAAGCAATATTACACTTTCATCATGTTTTAACCTTTTCTATATGAAACAGCCATTTTTTTTAAATAAAGGCTTTCTATACATTTAAAGAAGAGTGCCTTGGATTTCCCTTTTTTTTCAATATTACATCAATTGGCCAAAGGGGGGTGCAATAGCAATCGATTGAAATTGCAAACTTTGAATGGGCATATCTCATGCCCCGTATGTCGTAGAGACATGAAACTTTGCACAGAGATGCCTCTCCTCGTGAGGAACAAATTTGCCTTAGAACCCATAACTTCCGGTTATACAGATTTTCTGCCATTTTGAATTTTTTGAAAAACACTTAAAATCGATCTCTTCCTAGGAAGTTTGACCGATCTGCATGAAACTCGGTGAACATAATCTAGGGACCAATATCTAAAGTTCCCTCTTGGCAAAAGTTGGAAAACTTACTAAAACTGAGCTTCTATAAGGCAATGAATATTGTGGAGGGCGTGGCTCATCACATAAAGGTGTATAACATCTCAAGGGTTTCACCGATCACCACGCAACTTTGTAGGCATATGACCACACATAATCTGAGGGGACCCCTCCATTATTGACCCCATCAAACAAAATGGGGGCGCTAGAGAGCTAATTTCTTATCTAGGCCTAATCACCATATCGATTTTTACTAAACTTGGTAGATATGTAGAACAGGACACCTCAAGGTGAGGAGAGAAATTGGAGAAATTTAACTCTAATTGGCAACTGGGTGGCGCTATAACAACAGAAAAATGGCTAAAATGCGACCGATCGCTGTGGCTGCAATCGTACTATCAAATTCACAAAACTCTGTCTGAATACATTGCTCTTCTTAATGGGCTCAGATGACTATTTAATTTGCAGTTTCCGATGACCTGTATCCCAAACACAC
Source organism: Epinephelus lanceolatus (assembly GCF_041903045.1). NCBI lineage: Eukaryota > Metazoa > Chordata > Actinopteri > Perciformes > Serranidae > Epinephelus > Epinephelus lanceolatus. Next base: position 26,258,642 of record NC_135737.1, read on the forward strand.
ACCATATGAAACTGTACGTGGGCAACTGTGCACTCAATGGGTATGGACTTGTTTTGTTCTTTAATTTATAGCGGTGCACTACAAAACTAAAATTTGCAAAATAATAACTATAGCTGCCAAATAAGAATTGTGGGGCAAATAGCACTATTTGAAATGTAGTAGAATAGAAGTATAACGTAGAATAAAACAGAAACACCCATTTACCAGTGCCTCCAGACTGTCCTAAAGTACAGCAATTGACATTGTTACTTTCCCAGTCTGGTTGTAAGGATGAAATCTAAGCTCTATGTCTTTTTTTGTGAGTTGGAGAGTTTACAAGCACAGTTTACAAGGCCAAAACATTTGTTTAGAGGGATTTTGAGGCTCAGTATATTTACATTATACAAGCCATCCTCATATAGGAAAATCTAAATCAACTCTGCCTTAAATTTAAGGGAGAAAAATAATTCAAACAAAATATCTGTCCACCAAAACCCTCCTTATGCTGAGCCCCTGAAACAACCCCCCACTCTCCCTCTTAATTGTCTGAAGCCAAATGTTTTGCTCACGGGGATTCATGTGATATTAGCTATTTAACCTTGTACACAATCACCATTACCTTTGTGTCTAAATGAGATGTTTGTGTGCAATGAAAAAGTCCAGCACACATTCTTACATAATCTTCTCTCTGTGTCGGTGCCAGAAAATGTGTTAATCCACTCGGTGATTTTGTGTAATTAAAGAGCAGCGAGAGCAGCTCATTTGAAGGAGTCAGTGCGCAGCGGGAATCATATGTTTTTAGACCTTTACCCAGAGTTCTTAGAAACCACACAGGTAGCACAGACATCTGCTCATTACCTCCGACAAGGACATTATGTTTTCGGTTCGGGTTGTTTGTCTGTTGATCAGCAGGATTTCGGAAAAACTAATAGCCTGATTTTTAGGAAATTTGATGGAAAGGTGTAGCATGGGCCAAAGAAGAAACCATTACATTTTGTAGCACATCAAAATCATGGCATGAATGCACAAGTTATTTTTAGATTTAGTAAATGTTAGACAGGGCATTTGGCCTTAGCAAAATGATAAAATCCAGCAGACCGTATTAAAGCTCAGAAGTGACAAAATATAGCCGATTGTAGAAATGCAATGACTCTATATCACAAACCACATTCACACAGGTTCGTGTAATCCTCTGGGGTAGCCATCCCGCGTCACTGTTCAAACTTTAATTGTAACGTGCCACAAATGTAACAACACTTTTTTCTTAAATTAAGGTGTTACTATACTGGTTTTCACTTAACTATGTTTATATTTCCAGTTTAAATGTACATTATAAATGCACTGCTAAGACATTGAGGCTTCATCTAAGCACAACTATATTTTGACATAATTTTTTGACAAAAATCCAGACACATTGATTGATTGATTTTTATTTATGTCATGCACACTTACATGTGCCCAACCCTCATGGGTTTACAAGACACCATTACAATGACGTTGCAGTAACAGTCAAAAGTACATATTTAACTACTCAGTCCAGAAACAGAATACTCTGCCTTCTATCCCAGGCCTAGCAAAGAAATTCAGCCACAAAAAAAGTTCCCTTTCTGAAACAAAAAAATATTTTTTCATGATCATCCAGTCAAAAGAAATCAACATAGATAGAGGTCATCTTACCAAAAAGTGCATTCCATATGTCTTCATATACAGGACAGTAAAACAAAAAGTAAACCTCCTACTCAGCTGTTTAGATTATCCTTCACGTAAGGTTCCACGCTGTAAATATTCTTTATGAGATAGTAAGTTCATAGTTTTGGTTTATACCATATGTCAACAGACCATTTTTCTCTAAACATGCGAAATATCCTACTCCTAATCTCCTGAATATCACAGGTTAACCTGTTCTGGAAAATAAATGACAAATTGTTGAAATTAAATAATGTTTTTAACTTGTTAGCCCGGAGATGACAGTGGGAGGTGTCCCAGTTAAAAATCTTTTTAGTGAGACTCTGATCCAACATCTTCACAAGACTGTTCCATTTGACATTTATGCCTGATGTTTGGAGGCTCCCATCCCATATCTCAACTAACGGCCAAAACTGAAGTGAATTTATCGACACCCAGGAAAGATCGAATCGCTCTATAATGCAGTGTGTTACAACTTGTACGTGCTTGGAAACCCCAAACACCAGAGGCATAGTCAGATAAGGACACACACATGAATTATTGAGTTGTGTACAAGTATGAAATCCTAGATTGCCACACTGTGTAACTTTGTTCAGCACAGATCCCAGTGCTCTAACTGCTGACCAGCGTCAGGTTTAGGTATTCATACTGGTTTACAGTGGTTCCACTTGCAGATTTCCATATCACAGGAGACTGGACAACTGGTCTTGGTGGATGTCTGCGCTCTCCAAGTCCCTCTCTAGTTCTAGATTGCAATTGACAAAAGTCTGAAAGATTTCCTCCCCACCTTATCTTTGCATCAATTAATCAACAGCTCATGTCTGTTGCAGACATGCACACACATAAACACACACATACACAGTCATGCGCCAATATGAATAGCTGCCATTGATGCGTTTTCCTTTGAGGCCTGCTCCCAGCGTGAGTGCTGCGCTGAGCAGGTAAGTGGTGGGTAAACCGATCTTCCCCTGGGCTCTGCTACACCCCACCTTCCACCCAACCACTGACACACACACACACACACACACACACACACACCACTATTGTTCCCCCCTCCATGTTTTCCTATGTCTCCCTGCTTCCTGGGCCCCTGCACTATACCTGCCGGCACATTCCTGTCCCGGTCCTGTCAAATCTCTTTGTGTTCACACTCTTTGTTGCTCTGTTTCCACTGTTACTATTTCTTTATTGCCCTGTTTGCCTGCTCCTCTCTTACCTTCTGCATGTGTTATCTGTTATGGTCTGTCCACCACTGACCTGCTGCACTCACACCAAACACAGCATGGCACATGGTTAGGACATCGTAACAGTAACTGTATGCAGGCTCTGATCAAGATCATTGCAGCTCATCTGAAAACATAATAATTTCGGCACTTTCTGAAATCTTTATTGTATATTTGAGGGTTGTAAAGGGCTTCTACAGCTCACTCATTCTCCATATGTAGCTTTGAGAAATACTGCCAATATCAACTACATCATCTGATATAACGTGAATGGAGTGGCACACTGAAATGCCAAAACGGTCAAATACATCATGCTCGACTTCACTACACCGCAGACTGTTTGGGTTTTAGCTCCTGCTGCAGGAGTGTTAGCTCACCGGCCACACAAACACAGTGACTGTGCTAACTGTTAGCATCACATAGCAGACATTACCTTACAGTTATTGTTGGGTTTAAAGAGAGATGAGCCATTTTGGTGTCAATGTCAGTTTGTTGGGACTATTCAACAGTTTGGTGTTGGACGTGAGCCGCTGCTGCTGTGTAGCAGACATTTAATTGACCGTTCCTGGGAAAGAGAGAAAGATTGCTAATCCAGCAGGGAGTCGGGGCAGTCCAGTATCAGACCCCAGGCGCAAAAAGGATCACATGCAGGTGTTTTTTGACTGGAGATGTCTCAATACTACTTAGTACTGGGTTATTTGAGTTGATACCTTAAAGGTATTGAGTACTGATTCCCTGCTCTAATACGACGAGCCTTATCTTTGAAGTGCCAAATGCTGTTAGTGGTGGTCTTTAAATGCTTTAAGCCATTTAAGCCAATACATTGCCAAAGCATGTACTCCTGGAAACATTTGATAAACAATATGTTTTCCAGATGATAAATCCAGAAGATAAAGTGATAAAATGCTGATGCCAAGAAAAATCTAAGGTGAATTTTGAGGTTTCTTGCATGAAATGATTGCTGGCTCCCAAATCCTAGATGCCAAGATAACCTGCTCATAACATTACCCCTGAAACAAAAAAAAAAAAACAATGGTAATGTGGTAATATGTGAATGTCTGTGGCAATGATGATGATGTGTCGGCACTTTAATGGGGCGCCTTGCTGCCCAAGTGAATGCCGTGGGACTATTATTTGGTTGGTGATAACGGAGAGATTTACAACCCAGGGACAGACTGAATCTATCTTCACTCCGTCAGTCCTACTCACTCCTGCAATAATGTTATCACTTCACCCTCAAGCACCGACAGTAATTGACTTCACTCAGTGAGGTTCTTCATCTCTCAGATAGAGTGTCAAAATCACACAAATCAAGTCAGGCCCCACCCTCAGGTGTGGTTAGAGAGATACAAGCGTTAGGACAAGCATTTTCCCAGATGTGAGTGTTTACTGTTTCTCTCTCTGTCCTCTGGTCATTTAGTGAAGCACTTAGTGACCCCCGACACCCATTCTCAAAGTTTAAAGCCCCTGTCACCCCTCCTCCACTGTTTCCCCCATCCTCTGCTCAACTCCAACCCATCCACCACCAAATACATGTCTCTGATCTTCTTCCCCTTCCTTAACCCACTAAAATGCTGTCCACTCAAGTCTTAGCCCCACACCCCTCAGCCGTCCCATCCCCAGGGGGCCCCCTAAGAGCCCGACTGGGTGGTCCCCCCCTAACCCAATCCAACCCCCCTCTGTAGGGTCAGAAGTCAGAGGTGAACCCCAACAGTGTGTGGGAAACGTGCTGCACCGTGTGCTGTGCTGCACAAGGCAGGGAGGAGAGGAAGGAGTTCAGGCTGCCCCGTTTCCTCCCTGGACCCTACCAGAGCCCTTTAATGGGGCTCCTGGGGTCAGCGGGACAGAGGAACACAGGCATGGAGCTGGTGTTGGTTACAGTTGTGATTTATTGGACCAATTTCTTCTCCAAACGTGAGCTTGTTTGGGTTGAGAGGGAGGCAGAGCAGACTGGCTTAGGCTGAGGGGATCAAGAGAGACGCCGTACAGGATGATGTGGGGAGATTGTGTGTGTACTTGTCTCTGCTCATGTGCTTATGTGTATAAATGTGTCTGATGTCTGTATATGTGTGTGTGGCAATCTAGATCCCTTGCTGAGTGTGCGTTAACTTGAAGCATTTATTAGGGACTGTCTAGCCAGTTCCGTGTCAGAGGAGCTTAAAGTGATTTATTTGAAGGGCTAGTAGAAGCTGGTTATTTTACTGGCAAATTGCTGTGTATTTTAGAAATGATGGCCTTGATTCTGTCCAGTGGAGGATAACAAGCCTGGCGGGCACTTGAAAATCTGTGATAATAACTGCTTCGGACAGCTAGCTGCGATGATATGAGGCCACCTTTAAAATATTTCTAAAAACACAAATAGACAGACTCCAGCTGGAGTCACAAATGTAAGGTTTAAATGTCCTACCCAAACTCCCTGACACACGCACCAACACTCAAATCCGTGCCTGTGAAAATGATATAATATTACAACAATATACATTAATAGAAAAAAACAGAAGAAAATTTTTCATGGTTAATTTTAAAGTTATTCAGGGTATTACAGAAGAGTGTCATATATTAGGCAGTTTGAATATTGACAGAGGTCCATTTTCTGGATTTTGCAGCCCAGTTGCCAGAGGAACATGTTTGCATTTGACAAACCACAAATACAGTAAATTTGCATGTCTAATGCTGACTTTGTCATTGTGAGGTGGAGGGGACGGTGAATGGCAGCCACTGTAGGTACTGTGATGTCATTGGTTTGTGGACTGCCTTTTTGAAGCATCAAGTTGGGATTTTGGAAGTCGCCATCTTGTTTTTTGGAGCCAGAAGTGACCAAATTTGGATGAGTGGAGGAGTGGATCTGACTCATAGACTATAGGCCTTTTCCTTAAATACTGATAACTTTAAGCCTTAATAAAATGTTAATCTGTGACTAATATAAAAATTCAGCCCCGTTGCAGTGGTCATGAAGAGGAAATTAGCTCTAGCGACCAAAAAGTTGGCCATTTCAATATGGGGGTCTATGGACATTGATTTGCTCTTGTAGCCAGCCTCAAGTGGCCATTCAAGGAACTGCAATTTTTGGCACTGTTGGTGTTGACTTCATTTTTCGGCTCTGGAAGTTGCCACTTGTGGATGGTGCATCATCATTTTTCAATCCAACTCTTAGCCTAACCCATCCCTGCTTTTCCAGCGGCTCTTTTCCTAACCATTTGGGGCTTTTGTGCCTAATCCTGACCACACCTTCAGCACAGCATTGTTGAGAAACATTGCAACATATCCTCAACAAAATAATGTACGAATGTAATGAATCCATGGTTTGCAGAAACGTACAATGCAGATACTTTTTTTTCGGGATTGGATTGCAATTTTGATTCAAAGTATTGTGTGCATTCACAGTTATGATACTATGGGGTAGCTGAAAAACAGTGAACTTAATACACGAGCAATAAACAAGACAGTGTGCTGAACTTTTTTCGCCCTTATTTGAGTAATACAATGAGACACTAATTGGGACTGAGATTGGGAATGTGGGAACATGGTGTTCTGTCTGATGTATATTTACAGTATGCTGTGTGTCTCAAGTTTGCATTCCAGTGCTGATCCTGAAAGAGGCCAATTTGCAACAAACCATGTATATTGATAAAGCCATACGAATTTTTAAAAAGCCAAACATAATAAATTAAAGTTCAATTAAGAATGTGTGAATTACATAACTACCTGTACTATCAAATTGTTTATTGTACGGCAGATTCCACTGAAAATCAAAACCCTCTTCAGCTCTGTGTTGCTTTCAGCCCCCTTTTAGATCATTGCTTTGATTTAATACGGTTGAGTAACTTCAGTTCTTGCATGTTGATTTGAAACATAAAACTGTGAGCAGTGGTTCTCAGGACAGAAGCTCAATACTCCAGGCAGTTTTGCTGCCATCCCAGGTAACTGCCTAACTTCAAGCATAGCCAAAAATTCAGATAATTGTCTTAACATTAGGCGTACCTGATGCAGCTACGATCAGAGTGAATATCAGACTTTTTTTTTTTAACTTGAAGAGTTGTTGTATCTAGCTGCACTATCATATTTTCATGGTAGTCTACGTTCTGCCCTCCAGCACTTACTGAACTTCAGAATACTGTCTCACACACACACACACACACACACACACACACACACACACACACACACTCTCAACCACACACACACATACAAGTATACCTATAAACATACTTATTATTGCAAAACACACGCCCTCATTCTAAATCCATACGTGCTGATAGATTTGTGCTTTGTTTCAGACACGCACACACAAAAGGAGCATTTATAGCAGCGAGCTCCACTCCTGCAGCTCTGCAGGTTTGTTTACAGGAGAACAGCCCTGCAGTGAAACCTTTCATTTATAGTGTTTCATCACCTCTCCCTGACATGTTAAAAATATGCATTGTGTTGAGAGGAGCTCTGTGTAATGTGTTGATGGATCAGAAAATATATAGGCTAGTTGTATTGTTTTGCAATGTTTTGTGGATGATGTAATGTTTCCATAAGAGTGCGTTGTTGATACTAATTACATTGTGGTAAACTAGTAAAGTTAAACAGGTGTCCCAGAGTGGGTGGTGTTCACTGTAATTTTACCCATGAACTAAAAACTTGAGCGAAAGATGAAACAATTCTGTTCAGCAATGTGTTCCTAAAACCCGTATAAAAATATTCTCGCATGGTTTCATATCTTGAACTATTATAAATCTTCACTGATGTCATCATAGGTATGACTTGTTTTGATTGGAGCATTAGAAAGAGGAAAGAAAAACAATAAAATGATGAATTAAAATTGATAAATGGATGTCTTAATAAAGGACTAAAAGTAGATCAGTAAAAGAGAATTTGCAAATTAAAACTGTTTCACAAATAAAAGGAAATTACATGGAGGAATCCTCTTTTTTTACTTTACAGTTTCATTTGCCAACTTGTGAACAACAAGGGCTGGCACAATATCAGGATTTTCACCACACGATTATTGTGGCCAAAAGAATATTATCATGATATCTACAGAAAATTTGAAAATACATAAAAACAAATAAATAAATTAATTGATTAATTAGTAAAATTAAATTAAATTAAATCAAATTAGATTAAAATACTGCTATCTTTCAAAATTATCTGTAATTCTTATTTTGCCTTTTGTCTCTTTTTGTTTAATGAATTACACTCATTATTTCATTTCTTAAATATCATGGTTATTGTCAATACCAGTATATTGCAACACCCCAACTGTGAACTATGTGAACTGTAATTTATTTCTACATGTTTCATCAGTGTGCACAAGGACAGGCATTGCCATTAACTACAGTCTCTTTAACACTTTTATCTAATTGAATTTGAAATAATAAAGTTATTTGTGACCTTTCCTGAGGCTCTTTAGGCCTTCCACATTTCTTTAGTTCTTGTGACCAATTGTCCAGTGGAGTTGAATCAACATAAAACCTCGGAGACAAACACAATCTGTGGAAGCCCAGAGTAAACTTCCTGAGTTTCTCTCACTATTCTCTTCTCTGCTGAAACCCACAACAACAAACATGTAAAAATAACGTGATGTTATTCGAGACTCTTGGCAGCTCTCCTCAGTCACGTGCGTGATGTTGTTGTGAAGGCTTGACTTTAGGTCACTTCAGGAAAATGCACGATTCAATTCCCGATTTCCTCCTTTGCAGATGCATGAAACTATGACTCACTACTTGCTAGTAAATGTCATTAATGTAGTTGACTCAATCAAAACAACACACAACACAGTCAAGAAAGTTTGAGTGTGAAGGACGGAGGTTTGAGATGTAGTAACTAGGTGTGTGTATGTGTGTGAGAGAGAGAGCGAGAGAGAGAGAAAGAGGGAGGAAGTGACATCATGGAAAATGAGTGCTGTGCAAACAGAGGCTGCAGCCCCCAGGTGGGCTCTATGATTAAGAGATTACAGAGGAAATGAAAAAGCTTCACACACACACACACACACACACACACACACATGCATACCCATGTGCACATGCAATAACCAACCCAAGCCTTAAGTGTGTATGGATGTCTAGAAAGTACTGGAAGTCGTGTGTGTTTATTAGTGAGTCAGTGTGTGTCTTAAAGGTAGAGGAAGTCACGGGGGTTGCCTGTCCTGGCCGGCAGCCACTCGCAGCTCTGAGTCAAGAATGGAGGGGAGCTGATTCAGCATGGCTACAGGCAAACAAACCCCAAATAAGCCTCCTCCTACATCCATTCATCCACACATCAAGAAAAGATGCTGTCTCTACCTGACTTTTCCTAAGACTTTAATTTCATTTTTCATCCATGACAGGTACATTTCACCTGAAAGCTCCACCCAGATCTGACATTTTCCACCTGAGCAACTTTCTTCCATTGTACAAAAATGAATCAGCTTCATGTGCTGTGTGTTCTGTTGCTATTAGTTACATGTGCGGTGATCAAAGCGAGGAGCTTACACAGTTTCCACTGCAATCACAACATCATAGCGATATTTGGCTTGGCATCTAATCAATACCACATTTACACGGGAAAGTAATTGAGCTCTTGTTGAAAGTCTTCACAGGCAAAGAAGCGGGCATCTTGTGAGGTACGCTGCACATGTTATCCATATGTTCTCATATTGTTTACTGTAAGGTAAAGTCACACTTCAGGCAGGGAAACACCAAAAGGCTCTCATCTCTTCAGCTGCTGGACGCGGGAACGTGATCAGGAGCTTTGCACCGCTGAGGCCTCCTGCTGAGGGATCCCAGAGGAGGTTATTTGTTTCTGCCTTGAGGAGGGGACTGGGGGAACGGGGAGAGGGTTTTTGGTGGGGTGGGGTGGTCGCTACTGAGAGTCTGTCATGGCTTAAAGGTCTGCCTTTGTCTCAAGTGATGAGCGGCTTAATCAGAAATGAAGTGTGTGAAACTCTGGAGAAAAGTGGATGAAAGTAGTTAAATCATAGCAGGGCTGAGTGGATTATAACAAGATGCATGTTTACACTCGTGTGTCTGTGTGTCCATGTGTGCGTGTAACAGACCTTGTTGTCATAGTAACTAAAAGGGATCAGCTAAATTGTCACTTTCCCAAGTGAGCTCAAAAGGACTCCTGACCCCCCTACTCAGCCTCAAAACTTTGTCACTTCCACAAAAGATAATCTGTGCCCTATTGTGTCCTGTTCAGCCACCATTCAAGCCCCTGGGGGCGAGCAGCTCACAGCAGTGTGGCCAGCTAATTTAACCTGGCTTCTAAAGGCCTTCTAAAACAGGGTTTAACTCTATTAACCGAGAGTCCTTTGAGGCAGCCAAGTCAGCCCCGGACCCTTGAAGGTAATGAGTCTTTATGAAATGATTCAGGAAAATGGTGACAGAGAGGCTAAAGGCAGAGGGGGCAAAAAGGGGTGGACAATTTTGGCCAAGTTTAGCCTTTTAATTAAGCCAAGATGACATGTGTGTGGCTAATGTTTGCAGTGGGGACACGAGGCAGAGAGAGACAAAGACAAGATGGTTAAAGAGAGGAGGTTCAGCAAACACACAGAGGCACACTCCTGCTGCAAATGAGAGACAGTTTTGTTTGCACACAGCCCGTCATTTGAGGTGAGCAGCAATTGGAAGTGAGAGGACATAAGGACAGAGCTGCAGCTGGACTCCTTCAAACGCAGGGGACAAACACATAATCACCATCTCACCACAATAAGGTGTCTTATCCTCAGCTGACCTCGGAGACGTGTTCCATGTCATTATACCGTTTTGTTTAGACTGTTTTAATTCTACAGACCTTCTTCTGTCCCCGTCTGAAGTCTCAGTCACTGTTAGAAACACATCAAGGCTAGACTAAAGTTTTAGCCTCAACACTGTTTAAGAGCGGATTTAAATAAATAAACACTTTACAAGTCATTTGTTGACCAAATTGAGTCTCAAGTTACTTTTAGTGTCTAGTGTGATGGAGTTGATGTGTGTGTTCTGTTTAACTACAGAGCTTTATAGTGACTTTCTGCAAACTGTTAAGGTTTTCCAGCCATAACTAAAAAGTAACTTACACCACCAGCATCACACAGGAGACAGATGCCCTGTACCTTTTTTTCCAACAGCATGTGTATGCACATTTTGCACAAGTCTAGGATTTGAGGACAATTGGGGGCTTAGCACAGACCTCTGAAGGGGGGTCAGGGGATGTTCCCCTGGGAAATTTTTATGAACATGCTCTGTTACGATGCTTTTTTAATGCACTCTGGCAGATTATTTATCCTTTTTTAAATTTTATTTTCCAAATTAATCATAAATTGTGATGTTAAAAATATTAGTAGCTGTTTGTAGAAACGATATACTGCCATTTTATGCTACATTACTTCTACTCCAGAGGTAAACATGGTACTTTTTACACCAAATATATAATAAACTAATAAAGGATGATGTAATTATAGATTAAACTACCCAGTAGCATATAAAGCATTTAAAATGAGCACCAACTTTACCAGCTGCAACATAAAAGTGATAACTGAGCTTTCTCTCCTGCATGCAATCACACGAAATCCGCAGCTTGATTGACACAAAGAACCCAAAACTTGCATTTCTGATTAACATTATCCTATTATTTTCGAGGGCTAATGCATGAACGAAATGACTCCTTATCAGATCCGGGGCTTTTTTATTGTTAGGCCTATTCTTATTTTTTTTAAATATGTATTCAACCTATTTAGATCTGGGACTATTCATATAACATTCGGGGGTAAAGCCCAACAATGCCACTAGTAGGAAAACCAGCTAAAAATCTGCAGTAGACTTCTTTCCCATTGCCAGTAGACGAGAGCTGCGTATGTGGCTCTGCAGCGACAAGGACCCGTTTCTGTTTCTGTATTATTTTTGTGTGTGTCGTATTCATCTCAGACATGCTAGGAAACAGGATAGTAAACAGTAGAAAGCAGCATGGAGGCCATTGAAAAATGTTACAGAGGTTACTTCTTTTTTAATTTCTCTGTCGCTATTCATTCAGTCTCTCTTTCAAACTTGCCACTGATTAAATTTTGAACATTGTTCTAGCATAGAGATGAACAGTATTTTCTGGTGGCCCATCATTGTATTGCACTGGCAAAGGGGCGACTGTTAGCACGTCTACCCAGGTTTTCCTTCTCCATCGCTGCTAATTGGAACTGGAACTGATAAATACCCATGACTACTGCAGAGTCATTTGTCCTGGGAGTGAATGCTGATTGTAGCCTTTCCCATTAGATACAAAAGCCAGCTGTTCAAGGGGGGGTTAGTGAGTTTTTTGTCCAGTGGGAAAGGGGCCTTACAACTGTTCAAGGTGGGAATGTTGAGCTGATATTCTGCTTTGCCATTCTGTATAAAACACACAAGCACAGACTGTGGGGGTGTTGTTGTTCTGTCTGAAAGCTGGCACCAAAGTCTCTGTAAAATGGGGGAGCCGGCAGGATGGGACAAACATTATGTCTGATGTGTAACACCGGCGTTACATTACACCTCTTTTGCTTCCGCAGCATCAACATGCTAACTTAAATGGCACACTGGGGTATCATTATGCAAGTGTTGTTTGGCTTTGTTTAAAAAAGCAATGCCGGCATAATGGTGGATCTCCTTTAAGGTAGTATTAACAAATCTCTGTTTAGAAAGGGCTTCATTAGCAACTAGCTTTAGCCACTAACGAGTCAGAGGTCACCCTCAGGATTTAGGGGAGACAAAAAAACAAAGTTAAAAGACATCACCAGGTGGACAAAAAAAAACACAACTCAAACTGAATGTCTATGTTGAATTGAATGTCTCTGTATCTGCTGTACGTATAAACAGGCAACACTAAACAGTCTACTGTTCTGTAAAATTACAGTGACACACAGAAGAAAAGAAAAAAGCAGAATAAAGAGAGCGACAGCGTGAGGCGGGGCTGAGTTTGTGTTTGGAGCTTTTCAAGGGGATGTGGGATGAGAACACAATTAGAGTAGCTTAAGGGAGGGCTGCGGGGGAAGCGGAGTAGCGGGGAGGGGATGAGGGTGAGCCACAGTCACCTGCACACGAGCGGTGCAACCAAAGCACAGGTGCTGCACACCTGGGCCTTTAGGTGTCCCCATTAGCCATATAGATTAACCCGCCTAACTGAGGTCATTGACCCTCTCTCTTGTTACAAATAGAAAGGGGATTCTGTGAGGTGGAATTAGGACACATTAGCAAGTTTGGGCTGCTGTCAGCACCTCTTTTAAGTTCACAGAAGTGTGTGTTACATCTACGGCTGGAAATAATGTTAATCATTCAGTGTTGTTGCTTTCTATTCATTGTGTAGTCTGTAAAGTTTATTCGAAATAGTGTAAAATAGCATCAAGGTGATGTCCTCAAGTTGCATGTTTGTCTGAACAACAGCCCCAAACCCCAAAATATTCCACTTAAAGGCAACAAATCCTCACCTCTAAATAGCTGGAACCAGCATTTAATTGGTGTTCTTGCTCATTAATAAGCTAATCTATTATCATTTCAGCACTAATTTCATTACAAATTGACTAAACCTTACTTTTCATGTTTAGTTGACTGTTTGATTTAATTATTTTGCAACGTGACAAAACCACATAGCTGTATATCTTTGCAGTGGTCTTGAATTACAATGGAAAGAGAGCCAGAAACTGAATCAAGAATACCTCTGAAGTGAGTAATTCTGGTAAAATTACTCAGTCACGGAGAGGATGTGCACAGACATCTCTTTGATTTGCGAATATATGGGTGTTGTGGTCAGTGATGTCATCCATCACGGCCCCTGACATCATCCTTAGAGGGCGACTGTTTTCTCTCACTGACACTTGGCTGCAGGGCCGGCCAAGGGCAAGCATGAACTTGTCAGAGCACACAAGTGAACGCCTTAACTTGGAAGAGGAGTCCTCTTCGCATTACAGTCTTTTGGATTTCATTAAGTTCCACTGACCTGGATTCTGCCTCTTATCCTAGGTTTTATTATATTTCTGTCAAGTTCAGTTTGGGGTCTGTTTTAACAACAGCTCTGTAACTATAAAAGAATTCTCTACATAATTATACCTTCACGCAGGGACTTGTGTATCATTTGTATTTATTTCATACAAATTATAGCTAACCAGCGTTGCAAGTTGTCTTTACATAACAAAATGAGAGAATGAAATGATTATGGGATTATATCTGTAAGGAGAGGATACATTCTCAGGCTTTCTGACAGGTGCCAGACAAAGGGGGGAGATAGGGAAGTGCTGGGCATATGTTTGTGCCTGGGAGGAGGTATATGAGAACGTGAGAGATAACCTCTGAGATGGTGGCAAAGAAAGCAATTCAGGGAAGGAAAAGATAACATCAAAAACAAATAGTGAGTAACCAATAATTAGGCTGTTTGTTTTTGTTCCACTTAGATACTATATATATATATTCAGGAGTGAGAGATAGTTGGTAATGGGGCTTTGTGGGCAGCAGGGATTTCCTCCCTCCTCTACACACACACACACACACACACACACACACACACACACACACACACACACACAGATACAATGTAAAGGAAAGAGCCTTTTCTTCCCAGCAAGCATCAGCCTTTGTGTACGTGCACTCTGGCATGTTCCTTGATGTTTTCTGAAGGGGTCTTTCCACTTAAGCGTGCGTTGAAAGATGACCTGACAGTCACATTTGCAGAATACCCCTAAATGAAGAAATATGAGTTCTTGTTATCTGCAGCGCTGGAACTGAAAAGAGAACAAGCACTGACAGTCAGCTACAGAGAAGCCGAGATGTGGCGCCTCTGGATACGCTTTCACGTTTTATCCCCCCGGGAACCTGCAAGATGATCTTCACAGCAGATCTGTGTGAATTCCACACATTGCAAATGACATCATGCAAAGATTCTTTAACATGTTTCATCCAGTGAGAGCAGATGATAAGACCTTCCATATGTCAATATGTGTCATAACACGAGGCGAGAGAGTGTGATTGATTATTTTAATGGAGTCAAGAAGAAGACAGGGACACATCAGGGCATGTTGCTGATTAAAATATTATGTGGTAATGTTTTTCCCCCTTTACGATTTCAGCAACAACCTTTGGATGATGATTCCAAGCTTTCACGCAACTGACTGATGCAACGTGTGAAACTAACAATTTGATGGGAGCTTCTGAGGTGAATGCATGTTTTGAACAATAAGAATATAGCCGTAGCATGCTGAGTAATTGCTGCATTCCCTTCGTTTAGCAAATAATTCTCTAACCCCAATTAAGGATTTGAACTTTCATACCTTATTTTGAAAGTTTATGAGTTTTAGCAGGAGTGAAATGCATCAATAAAAGGTATAGAGAGAGGACATATTGCCACAGAAGCTAAATGGAATTTAGCCATCATTAATTTTGTAATTTACTTCTGTGCTTAAAATGTCACTCATGAAAAAGAACTATTGTTTTCGTGTAATTTAGTCTGAATATGTTTCTTTGGTACATTTCACTTCCAAGTAAGAAACAAAATGGTCGCAGAGCACAAACAAACAACCACACAAAATCCTCCTTGCCAGCTCCAAACAGCTGACCACAAACAACATTTGGCTGCCCTCCCTTTCTCCTCCAGGCTGTGGTGTGGCAGTGTGAAAAACGGAAGGGGAGCACAATTGGTGGCGTGGAGGTGAAGAGAGGCGAGTTTGAACACTGACAGTAGAAGACGTATGGAGGGGGCTGCCGGGGATGAGATAGCAATCTGCCACTGGAGAGGTCAGCGGGATTCTTTCCACTAACACAGCCGCTCCAGTCCACGCTTGTAACCTCTGATCCATGACCACTTCTTCAAATTAAATGACCTCTTTCTCACTGAGAACTGAATCTGCTGAAGAGCCTAATAAACATGCACACGGTTAGAATATAAATAGGAGGGACAAAATATTAGAAATACAGATGAACAGCAGCTCAAATTTAAGCCTCAAAAATGACGTTAAATAAACACCTCTTTGAATTTTATAGCCTTTATTATGTTAAGATGAGTTGCAGAACTGATATATTAGGCTGCATAAGTTTTAGTTAGGTGAACCTAATGACCTGGCAAGTGTATTTCAAAAATGCAATTATGCTCAAATGTCTAACTGTCATTTTGCTGGTAAAGCAAACTCAGTATGGATAAAGTCAATGTGACTGTGACTAACAAGGGGTTGTAAATCCTCAGTTCAGTCAGCCAACTCATGTGGAATGGATTTACAATCCGAGTATCAAGTTGATATTTACCGTCTGGGCTCTGACCCCGTCACTTCCCCGAAGAATACAACAAGCTCAGAGGAGATTTGGAGTAACAATAATTAGTGATATTGCCAAGCACCCAAACAAGAGATCTACTCATGGTCTTCGTGTCAGCCCAAGTAACAAAAGCTTGTTGAACATTTCTGCAGTGAGTAAACTCTATGGGAAGAGTCACAGACACAAGCTGCCAACAACACAGACAGAAAATCTGTACCTTTAGCTGCTACTCATTGCTGGGCAGGACTGTGACATCTTAAAAAGGTCGCCTCATTGCAGAGGGTGTGTTGAATATCTGTTGCAACAGGCAGTGTATGCCGTGTGTGAATGTAACAATGCAACTGGCCTGCTCGATCTAGACTGTAGGTTTTGCTCCGTTTAATATTAACCCTTTAGCATCACCTCGGCGTCTAGAGCTGTGGTTGTTATGAGGTGCCTCGGGTGGTGCTGTTTTGGTTTTGCTTGGATCCTTGAACATCACTGACATTCTTATGTTCCTTTGTAACTTGGTCTCACTTCAGTACCTCTTCCCGGCCACCTACAGAGTGAACTTACAATGAGTGGATCAGTTGAGTCTGGAGTCGTTTTTACTGCTAAATCTGAAAGATGTGAATTTGTGTTTCCTTGTGTGCACCTGACAGATTCTAAGTAACATTAATCACATAGTAAAAATACTCCTGTAGTTATGAATGACCTTGTCTGCTTAGTGAAAACCAATAGGTCTGTGGGCCTCTGGGTAGTGTGCTGTCCTAGTTCTATTTTAGGTCATCTCTCTACAGAACCCTGTCTACTGTGGCCTTAAAGGAAGTTGCCTTTTAGCATATTTAAGTGACTTATTATGGGGGAAAGGGCTGACTTCAGTGAACTAGTACTTTGCACCGAGCCAAGATCAAACTCATGAACAAAATACACAGTATGTCTTTTTTCATATCTTAACTCTTCTGTGAATAAGTTTCAGAACACAGAGATGTTTAATCTCTACAGAAAAATATAGATGAGTTAATCTGAGAAAAAATATGTTCAGGGATAGTTTGGATTTTTTGAAGTTAGGTTCTATGAGGTACTTATCCATAGCCAGAGTAACACCACAGAGGCTAGGCAATGTATTGCTGTGGATGAGGACAGCAGGAAAATGTATTTTAGCCACTTAGAAAACAAACTGAAAAAATTAATATCAGTCCGATTGGACGCTATATTGAGGATATTTTCTCTCCTTTACCTTACCGTCAGACAGCCCTTTTCCTTTGGTGCTACATTTTCTTAACCATAACACCTCAGTATTCTCTCACAAACTGTATTTCAAAGGTCAGCTGTTGTGCTATCAGAGTCAGACTGAAACGAAACTTCACTTTTCTAAAGATTTTAAAGATCGTCTGTGCTTGTGCTTTTCCAGGTTGGTCAAACAGAGAAGTGAAAACAGCTGTGCAAAAGGAAAGGACTATCTGACAGTGGTGATAATATACTACATACAGCATCCACTTTGACTGACATTGATTTTCTTTTTAGGTAGGCTGTCTTCTAGGTGACCCCCATCCACAGCTATACATTACAGCATCGGTGATGGTACTCCTGTCTGCTTCTCCAAACTGGGAGCATGCTGATCATCATCTACTGTAGGTAATACACTGACTATAGTTAAGTACCTCAAACTGCCCCATTTAAAAAGAACAAACTAACCCTTTAATAAAATAGCAAACTAGAAAAGCACTCGGAGAGCACAGACCTCCACCAAGCAGCTCGGATTTCCCACCATTTTATTATTTTTTCCACTTCGCTTCAACCGATCACCACCAAAATTTTACCATCTGTTCCTTGTCCCATTATCAACCTTTCCTGAAAATTTCAACAAAATCCATTCAGAACTTTTTGAGTTATTTTGCAGACAAACAGACCAACACAGGCGAAAACATAACCTCCTTGGCGGAGGTAATGAAATGTCAGCTGTGATCGGCTAGAGCCCCCTGAAACCATCAAGGACAAATGGTTATAGCGGATGGATGAAAAAAAGATAACACAATGAAACGATGCTGTCAGTACAAGAAGATAAGACAGAGATAAGAGAAGATAGCATCCCATTAAGCTCTTATTTTCATAGATAATGTGCAGTATAGTGTGCTGTGGTCTATTTATAGCTGACAACATTACATCTGTCTTGATAATGGAAAGATGAAAGAGACATGAACTATGAATAGCTAAGAGGAAGTTAATATGGCAGAGCTTTCTCCTTATAGTGTAATCCTCAGTGTGACTTTAAGAGATGCTTTCTTACTCCTTCCATTCATTTCAAAGGCTGCAGTCCTCCTTTGTTAGCATGAGGCTCCCATTCCCTTTACTTACACTAACTCAAATAGCCTGGGGTTTCTGCTCTAATGTGTGGCAACCTACGAGGGAATTTCACCGACCTATGCAGTGCAGGAGTAAAGTACAGTGAGGTGGGATAGAAACTGAAGCTTGAACCCTAGCGTGCAAACAAACAGTTGCACAAGCACTACTGTGCAGAGTAGGTATGTGGATGAATACACCCCCTCAGTCTGAATCAGAGCTGTACTGTTCCCCCTGCACTCCAACACACATAACCATTTGTCTGAGAGTCTCATTCAGTTTTTGACAGTTGGGTTTTAGATCTGGGATTTGCTGCAGTCACAGCGCGCCTCTACAGGTACAGTAAAAACCTGCTTCAGCTCAGTAATGCATTCAAGCATCTTGGCTATGTTTATACCACCATGTGTCTTAATAGCCTTTACTTCATAGAATGCCTTTGTGTCTGTATATAAAACAGCAGGCATCCCTCTGCTTTACTGTATAGCCTGTGACTCATGATATGACAGACACCTTTATATTTACATCGATGCCAGCCGACCGCAGAGCCCACCTGTCTCAAGGAGTGATTCACTCAGATTATCCTCGGGAAAATGACTCATTGTTGGTTGTAAACATTGTAAATGTTGTTGGGGTTTATGTGGGGCTTCCCCAGTGCGCTCATCAGGAACACATTTGTTTTGATCTTGGATTGAAACTGCCTGGACAGGACATGAAAGGTCTCCCCCCACCACCCACCCTTTAAAGCTATTTTCTTCTTTACGTTTCTAACTGCAGATGAATCAAGCAGGCCCCTCTGCAGTCCCACAATCAGACACATGCACAAGCACCTTGTTTGCCCTGCAGTTCAAACAAATATCACCTCTGATGATGACACCTGCAAGAGCACAAGGAAGACGACAAGAGAGACACAATGAGCACTGTCACCCACAAAGGTAAGCAGAGCACCTAATGGAATCATAAACCTTCCTCTTCTCTTTCCGCCCGCTGCACACCTTTGACGCCAGCCTTTCTTGTAGCCCACCTTAGGAAAACATCCGTGCCCCCACACGACGCTGAGCCTTGTGTTTCCTTCTGTCTTTAATCTCAGTGAAAAGAGCTTTTAACAAGGCTGGGGAGGATGATGGGATCTGCCAAAGCAGAACAAAGGCAGGGAGGAACTGGGAGAGATAGTAGCAGAGTGGAGGGCTCTGTAATTTATCACCTGTTGCCCTTGGGCGGCCCTGCACTCCACGCCCTGGGCTCTGAGTGACTGCTTGTGTACGTGTATGCAGGTATGGAAAGGTGATGAATGAATAAGCAAAGAACAAGACAACAGACATTCCTCATTCCTCTAAAACCTCACAAGACATTGCTTTGAGCAATTATTTCCAGGGGAAAGTCATCATCTGTTGCCAGAGACATCACATTTATTCAGAAAACTCCCTGCACCGCAGATTTTGACACTGCATGTTTTACACTGATTGCTTTTGGGGGGGGGGGGGGGGGGGGGGTTGGCCTAGATATGGGGGTTAGTGCAGAATAGCCAACATGTAGGCTATCAATTTCCATAGCAGATGTCTGAAGAACAACAGTGCAACATAATATAATTTTAAAGAGAAAAAATGCAAAAAATAAATACTAATAATTCACATTATGCTTTACATTTACATATACAACCAACCATCATTACTATCACCCCTCTCACACATATTCCTTTACCTGCTTTACACTGAGCTTCAACATATCCCTACACAACTGTACAATTTTAAAAACAGTCTCTTTAATAACCTTACATATTTACATATTCTCATGTATACTTTTCTTATATAGTATTGTAAATTTCTTCATTTCCTTTTGTATTATGTCTTCATATTTTTGCACCTTGTTTAAATGTTGTGCAGCAAATCATCACCAAGTCAAACTCTTTGTAAGCCCATAATAATCATAATCATATTCATATAAAATAAAGCAAAAATGTTATGTTATGTTATGTCATGTCTTGTCGAGGCTTCAGATTACACATTGCTGTCTCTAGAAAAAATCTGGTCTCAAGTCCCTTTATCTTTGCCTGCCACCTTGTGGCATGCTGTTGCACCCACAAACATATAGAAGTAAATACAGTAAATACAATATTAATAATGTTTCATTTTAGATTAGCTACAATAGAAATAACTGAATCAATTCATTCTGGATAAGGTCTAAATGAAGACTGCTTTGACTGACAGTGAGAAATGCCGGTAATCAGGCAAAGGTTGTGAGAGTTTCATTTAATGGTGCCTTCAGGGTCTCTAGATGAGCACTGTCTTTCTACAATTATGGTATTAACAACGACTTGTTAGGAATTTAAGTGTAATTAACAGCAAAACAAAATGGCAGCTGGTCAGTGAAATATTTTTGGTATCTTTTCATTTAGTTTGTAATAAACAGGAACCAACTTTTCACAAACTACAGAAAACAAGTGCGAATTTAGTGATAATTTTGCCAATCTGATTTAATTTTCTTTTTAAGCTACATGGATATTGACCAAATTCCCGACACGTGGTCAAACTGTGAGCCATGTACAAACCACAGCTCAATAAATTTGTGTTATTTCACGAAAACACACCTTATATTTGACCGATTTGCGTTTTGTAGTCAAAATTCCTACACAGCCAAGAATACGAGAAGGCAACACTCGACGACGACTGACGTCACACGCAGCTGCGGTGTTTGGTTGTGGTCGGAGCAAAGAGGCTAGGAAGGAATCATCATCTCATCGTAGATAAACACCCTGAAGAGGTGTGAACCCAGCGAACACATAGCTGTCACATCACCACGAGAACAGTCAGAAACAGACCCGGTTGAGTCCTTCACACGGCGAGGGTCAACATGTCTGAGACATACGGTACGTTTGTGCGGGGCGGCAGGCTGTAATTTCACGCTTGCTAGCTGTTACACACTGTTCGGTTGGTGTGATGAGACAGACTGGCTAGTTAGCTAGCTACATGGTTAGCTTAGGTTAGCTGTAGGCTGCCACCTCATCATGTCTGTGGGTTTTGATTGTAATAACCAACGTGTGTTGCTCACATTTCGTTCAAAGAAACTTGTCTACTTAATACGTCGTGTGTATTAACTGACACCTCTGTCTTATGATGGCGGAGTGTATTGCTTCCTTAAACGGTCAGTAACCTGAGCAAACAGATGGTGATACATTTCCAGGTAGAAGTTGGACAAACTTCAGACACAAAGCTTCCGTAGCATGTCGATACACGAAGAGAGTGTTTACAGCCGCTGGGGTAACCCGAGCTTATTGAAATACAAGCAGATTGGGTGACCTTGCAAGCTGCAAGCAAGTTGCAGTCATTAAGGTGCTGTGTGCTTTTACTTATCAGCCACAAGGCCTGTATGAGGAAGTCAGATAACTCCGTCTAATCACCCAGTTACCTGTAGAGCAGCAGTGGTTAAGTGTGTCACTGGGCTCTACCACATCTGATCACATCCTGAATCTGAGTAACTTTGCTTCTGTCAACACCTCACACCATCTACACTTCACATTAATGCTGGCAGAAGACATGGTTGCACCTGTCTGAAAGCACTGACATCACACAGAGCACCAGCACTACTGTCAGACACTTACGACTATCCTGCACACATTAATTCAACATGACTCCCAGATAGTATCAGCAGCACAGTAGGCCTGATAGTGTTTTGAAATGGCACACCATCATCCTCTCCTGTTGCACTCTCTCTCTCTCTCACACACACACACACACACACTCTATCTGTGTTTCTACTTGTACCCTGTCTCCCTCATTCCTTGTATGAAACTTTATCCCAGTGGGCAGTATTTAGGTAAAAGTGCCAGCGCTAATGGTAGCTTTAATAGCCTTTTATTGATTTCTATCTCAGTCTCCGGTGCTGTCTGCTCTCATGGAGGACCAGTAGTGGAACTGGCAAAAGGCAATATGAATACAATAAGTACATGACCAGGTTAAATGGGCCACGTGGGAATTTATTATTATATTTTTTAATTCATTTGGACTTTGCTCCGCATGGCACTCTTTGATTAGTTTATTTTGTATTTACAGGATGTAGAAATAGAAAATATTATCTTGCACTTTTATTTTTGAATACAGTTTTTCAGAGTGATTCTGAATTTGACGGATCCTTCTTTTAAAAACAACATATACTGGACACTTTGTCTGGTGTTATTGTTAATGGACAACTGAGCTAACCTATTTCCATAGCCCATATTGCTCCATGTAGGCAATAAGTGAGTAGGTACTGGAGCTGCAACTAATTGTATCAGAAATTATTTATTTTGATTAGCCTATTTCATGTAATTGCATTATTGGATAATCTATCAATAATCTTTTTGATTAATGGCTTAGTCAGTTTTGAAATAAACAGTGGAACATGTCCATCCTGTATTTGGGTTGCAGCAATATGATGTTTTTAAGGTATAAGGTGACATGAAAATTGAGGATTATCATACCATGTCCATTTGCTTATCTCCGATATTGAGGGAAAAAATGCAACTTGAAGGAGGATCTCAACTATATCTCATAAAAGAAAGACCTTTTACTCATACTTCCATTTTTAAAAATGGTTTCAAGGTTGAATTATAGTAATAAAATGTTTGTTCAGCCACAGATAACCCTTTTCATTTCTTTAAGGGTCATTCTCACTGTTGATAATAATAATCATTTTGTAATACAGTGATACCATGAAACCGCTATTTTCTGAGATAGTTATTGTACTAGGGCTGCAACGATTAGTCGACTAATCAATGACTAATCGACTATTAAAATAATCAGTGACTATTTTAGTAGTCGACTAATCGGTTTGAGTCATTTTTCATAGAAAAGTACTATAAAATACACTTATTGCAGCTTCTTACGTTCAAATATTGGCAGCTTTACACACTCTTCCATGAGGGTGAAATAAAACTCTTTGGTGTGAGTATGACAGAAGACATTAGATGATATAATTTTGGGGTTTGGGAGAGACAGACCGGCATTTTTCAACATTTTAACACATTTTTTGATAAAATGATTAGTCAACTAATCGAAGAAATAATCGACGGATTAGTCCACAATGAAAATAATCGTTAGTTGCAGCCCTATATTGTACTGTGAAAGTCTCATACGGTTGCAACCCTAATGAATAGAGAGAGATAGATAGATAGATAGATAGATATCTCAGACACTCGTGTAAGATTTTGGACTTTGATACACCTGACTCCATGTATCATGTTTATATCTATCTAATATAACCATATTTACCTTTTTGCTTGTGAAGTGCTTACAGTAAATTAAATACCTGGTGTAACTTCAGGTGCAAGTGCCATGTGCACTTTGTCACTACATCAGAGGACACATCAGACACAAACCTGATGTTGATCTGGGCCTGAGTATGTTAAGTGTTGTGACAGTGTAAGTGAATGCAGATAACAGTGTTAGTCCATTCCCTCCGGGGTTATTTAATATTGATGTGTAAAGAATACAATAGCCTGAAAGGCTGCTGTTGAGAGGGCAGTGCTGCATTCTTCTCTCCCAATTGCTTTGACATATTGACAGCTTGATTGTTGTATGCAGATCTCGCATGGGAATATGTGATGTCTGGGAAGACACTGAAAAGCTGAGGCAAGCTTTTAAAACCGAGCTGTTAGCTTTTGATTCTGTCAATTCTGCTGTCACAACCGTTGACAACGTGTGGTTGTAACGCTGACTGCTGCTGCAGAAGGAAACTGTAAGTGCTTGTAGGTTCCTTCACATTGCTTAAGCAGTTCTGTTACCGTGAATTTGACCTCCAGCTTGTGTCGCTTGAGAAAACACCCGCTTCAACAAACAAAGGTGCACCACAAACTCGGCTGGCAGCGGTGCATGTCGGCCGATGAAGGTGGCTCAAAGAGCACTAGCATAACAAGTTTAAATGTCACACAGGAACTAAAGCTCAATCTCATATCCTCCTCTGTTTTCTCTAAACTACTGTTTTCGTTGGGATTGGGTGGAGCTGAATATCACACTATGTTCACCTTGCTGGTAATCTCAACAGGAGTCACTAATCATTTGCCAGGGCAGCACTTCTTACCGTCAGAGCCAGCGCTTAAGCTTAAACCGAAATTGCACACTGTCTTCAAATTCCAACTGAAGCAGGCTCTCAGGAGGAAATGTGTCATTTGCAATCATTTGCTCACACAATCTGAGGGATGTACCATCACTCTCAGATTTACTGTCATTCTTAAACTATTTTTTATGCATTACTCACAAACACAGGCTCAGTTATGATCCCACAGAAACACACACTTTTAATTTCACCACTTTGTTTCATATCTAGTTGTAAGTGAAGCACAGCCTACGTATGTAAATGGCCCCATACTATCTTTGGTCACAGCACAAAGGCTGTCTGTACTTTAAGTGAATGGCCTTGCATGTCAGGGGCCCGAGTCATTTGGGCTCTGGATCATATGCGTAGGCTGGGTTGTACTCTCCAGAGCAAGGGCCCACTCTCCACAACAACAACAACATCTGTACAGCCAGCTGGCTGCAGTCATTCAATCCCTGCACAAGTCAGTTAACCTAAGCCATGTTCAATAACTCTAAAGCTCTGGCTTTGCTCATGTGTTATTAAGTGCTGGTGCTTTTTCAAGGCTTCAGACACAGTTATTTTCCACCTCACACAAACAAGAATATTCAATCGGAGTCATAAATAGCAGGTTATGCTGATTACATGTGAGGCTTTGTCATTAGTAGGCTAATTTCAGGTTGTTGGATAGTGTGCAAGTAGGAGCTCAGCGGGATTAAGAGGAAATCTAAGGATTGTCTCTGAGGATGGAAGTGCAAAGAGCAGCAGGTTCAGATTCTCCCCTGATGCCGGTGGTGCATTGATTTCTACCTCCTTTTCTCTGCTTGCAGACTTCCTGTTTAAGTTCCTGGTGATTGGCAGCGCTGGGACGGGGAAATCCTGCCTCCTCCACCAGTTCATTGAGAACAAGTGTAAGTCTTCCCTCATTAAAGCCCATTAGTCACATCAGATGTGAGTGAAAATATAATTGGACTATTACACGGACACACAAAAACTGACATGGTCACAATTAGTGTTGTTGATTTAATGAGTTGTTTCATGTCACACACACCAAATAAACCCCCCCTCTCTCTCTCAGCTGTGACATTACACTCTGTGGAAATTTTCAATGAGTTTCCTCCTTAGAAAGTTATTCATTGACCTCCATGTGCAATCAAACCAAAATGACAGCGTAAATCCAGATTCCTAAAAGTCACAGTAGGTAATTATTGAGCCAGCAAAATGTAGCATATGATGACACCAGTCTCTGGCTTAGGGACCATAAAAGACAGTACATTCCTAAATTTGTCTCGGTTAAAAAAATGAGTTTTATTGCAAGATAATCTCCACAAACAAACATTTTTATTAATCTTGAAGTGTAAATGTAGTGATCAGAGATAAAAGCTAATGTTAAGCTATAAACAAACTACACAGCAGTTGTATGACTTCAGTGTCGCCACCACAACGAGGCTGTAAGCCACGTTTGGTGTGATGACTTTCTGTAGTCTCGCTTAGCCACTTGTTTGCAACCACCTTTTTTAAGACATGTAAAGGCTTACAAATTCAATAAAACGTTATTTTACTGACATATTTTATGTCATAGAACAAAACATGAAAGTTGCTTAAGCTTAACCACAGACCTTATTTTGGGCATCTCATCAAAAACCCATTCATAAAATCCAGTAACTTCAAGACAAGGGAATCAGGAGTGCAGAAATGCAACTAATTTCTGGATGTAAGGAGTCATTCCTTCACATTAAACTTACACTTCCTGTATAGTGCAAATATAAAACAAACAACCCAACCAACAGTGGCTTACACCTCTCTGACAATGTCAACATAACTGAACATCATAAGCTTCACAGAGTCAGTATTTATTGCAGGGTATTGGACTGCATGTGTGCAGTGTCCACAATAAACCTGCTATTCAGTATATCAGTTATAACAAAGGGTTTTAACTATTCACTGAACTTCAGGACTGTAAAGATGGTGATGAGTGAAAGCTGCGTTGAAAGCATGTCTTGTAATTAAAACTTGTTTCACTCACACACATGCTTGTATTAATTTGATTAAAGACATGGTGGGTCCCTGAGCTGTTACTGAAGAGAGAAAGGGAGGGCAGGTTGACAGAGTTAATCTCATCCAGACTCCCTCTAGTCTCCACTGTGGATGTGAGCTGTTTGAAGATAACGGTTTAACACGCTAACATATTATAGATTAGAGGTACGATTCTGGGAGCAGAGTTGAAATGGCTTCCGTTTAAACAGAGCGCAATATTGCTGGGAAAAAAACCATAATGGCTACATTACAACTTGCTCTTACCTCACTGTGTTCTCTCTGCGTTCCTGTCACAGTCAAACAGGACTCCAACCACACCATCGGCGTGGAGTTTGGCTCCAGAGTGGTCAATGTTGGCGGGAAGACGGTCAAACTGCAGATCTGGGACACCGCTGGGCAGGAGCGATTCCGGTAACCGCCTAAATATTTCCCGCTAAGTGTTTGGCAGACTTTTTAGAAATACAAGGTTAACATGAATTACCGAGTGAGTAACATGTGCTGTCTTTGGGCAACATCCAGCTTCAAAAGGAATGTGGAGATGCCAGTCTCAAACCTCTGAGCAGCTCCATCCAAGTCATTTAGTGACTGACTGATGATAATAGTTAAAAGCAAAAGACGGTTTCTCAGTCATCTTCACAGGCTGATATTAAGGTATGATATCTTGATCAAGATTTCTGCATTCTCTTCACAGTTCTGTGACACGCAGCTACTACAGAGGAGCAGCTGGAGCACTCCTTGTGTATGATATTACCAGGTAAAACAATCACTACACTTCCTGTCCTTCTACCTTTCCACAAATTAATTATACTGCAAATTTGTGTAACACAATTAATACTTACAAATG
This sequence comes from Epinephelus lanceolatus, assembly GCF_041903045.1. Lineage (NCBI taxonomy): Eukaryota > Metazoa > Chordata > Actinopteri > Perciformes > Serranidae > Epinephelus > Epinephelus lanceolatus. The sequence goes on from NC_135737.1 coordinate 26,285,980, forward strand.
ATGTTTCCCATATTGTGGGGCATTTTTTCCTCATTAAATGATGAAATAATCATTAAAAAACACATCATAGTTAGACATTCACAACGATGATATCTTGAAGGGTTAAAGTCATATCTGGCTGGACTTGAAATTCAAAGTTACTGACCCATGAATGTGTATAGTATTTCACTTTATTTTTTACTAGCACCTGTATTGAAGTTTTCAGTCCGTGAGGTGTCACAAAAAACTATTATGCGTCTATAGCACCTCCAAAAATTGTGCAATTTAATGACTGTGTACTGGGACCCATACAGTATAATGTGAATACTGGAATACACTCACAGGACTGTATTTCATAAGCTTTGTGTAGCGATAGAGGGGGTTGTGAAATCAAGACAGAGCGAGCGCAGTAATGAAATAAGACAGGAATGTAATACAGTTTGTGTTTGTGAGAATGTATGGGGCTTTTGTGGAGGGAGAGACGGAGTGCAGAGTGGCGGCAGCTCTAATATAGAGGCATCCTCTGGCAGGCAGCAGCAGGCAGGAACGCGCAAGTCCATCACAGAACGTGTCATCTGAGGGGGGAAAACAGGGAGAGTGGGGGGACGGAAAAGCAGAGTGAAGTGAGGAGGGGAGAGGTGAGGAAGAGATGGAGACATTTATCACTTTTCACAGGTGAGAAGGTTAGCAGGAAGATGGGCAGGAAGGCAGCTGAAACCAAGAGAGATGGCGTGAATCAGATTGTGGCTGCGTGTAGATGAGGAGTGACGTCATTCTTTGGCTGCGTGTGAAAACAGCTGTTAAACATCACTCTGCCGACCCACGCCCTTCTGCTAACCTCACTGGCCTCGTGTTACTATGGACACCAGGGTCTTGTCTCCATGGTGACCAGTGGCCTCAACCCAAAGAAGTTTTCATGAAAGTTCTGGGGTTAGTTCCCCAGCATTTTATGACTTTATTTGATAGTGAAGAGAGACAGGAGAGTTGGGGAATGACAGGACTGAGGACTCCGTGAAGCATTTGCACCCATGTGACACGCACCCTAACAACTCAGCTATTGGGTTACCTCCATGAAAGTTCTGTGACTGTCTTCAGGGCCCAACAGACTGCTCTAAGTCACAATGCACCCAGTGAGCTGAGTAGTAAAACAGACTAGTTTCAGAAGGTATGCTCTGACACACTAACTAGGAGTCATGTGAGCTTAACATGTTACAGGCGGATCCTTTACGACCAGCAATAAATTGTACTGCACTATGTGTCCACCTGTGCTGCCCTATCTTACAGTCGGGAGACATACAACGCTCTAACTAACTGGCTGACAGATGCACGGACTCTGGCAAGCCCCAACATTGTTATTATCCTGTGTGGCAACAAGAAAGACCTGGATGCAGACAGAGAGGTGACCTTCTTGGAAGCGTCGCGCTTTGCTCAGGAGAATGGTAACTGATGTCACATCTCCATTATTATACAAGTCTGTCTCCTGCTTGCGTTTCATTATTTGTGCCACACCATTCTTTCATCTGTTTCTCCTTCTCACTTTTCTACTCTTATTTCCTCCATCTTGATTTTTTTTTTTGCCAATGCAGAGCTGATGTTCCTGGAGACCAGTGCTCTGACAGGGGAGAATGTTGAGGAGGGTTTCCTGAAGTGCGCTCGTACCATCCTCAACAAGATAGATTCAGGTACACTGCTCATTTATCATTACCTATGATCTCTGTTTGGGCTGGGCGACGTGGACAAAATTCATATCTCGGTATTTACAGGCTGACTGGCGATACACAATATATATCTGTATTTTTTACAAAATGGGCTCCATGTTCAGTTGCAAGTCAAAGACTGTGATCGAAATAAAATGGAAAGAAAGGGATTTTCACAGCTGCACAATATGTAAATGAAAAATTATTTAAAATAAAAAGCAGGGCTGCACATTAATGCCTTTGCATGTAGCACTGGAGCTACAGAGGTTTAAAGGTTTGCAGCACAGGACACAAAACTATAACATGAGCATAAAAGTATCAAGAGGCCTAAATCCATTTTAGTTTAGAACAATTAAAGTTCTTTGTGGGTGGTGTTAAAAAGTCGTTTTCCATGGCCTTTCAAATGAATCTAGTGCTGGAAAAAGATTTAAATATTTTTATGTATTTAGGCTATTAATCTTATTTATGCACATAGCATCAACAGAGAGGCAGAGGGCGGATTTAGCGTCTGTGTTGTCGCTGCATTTTTTAAACAGTCACAAAATTGATTACAGCTACCAAGAAGAACGGCGACACGTTGTGATCCACCTCACACACAAACTAGCAGCGCAGCACATGCAACATATAGACCGATGTCGCACTGTAGACTAATTTACAGACAGATTAAGAAGAGTAGCAGCTCTGTGTCTCTCTGAGTGTTGCTGGAGAGCTTGTGGGTGAGTGAAGGGGGCGGAGCTGTGGAGTTGTTAGTTGTTCTAATGCCCAGCCCTAATCTCTGTCCTTAACTGCATGAGCCCTGTGGATGTGCGTTAAGTCTGCTATACACTAATATTTTCTGCATTGCTTGAATTTGTCATTATGGTTCATTTCAAAGGTGAGTTGGACCCTGAGAGGATGGGTTCAGGTATCCAGTATGGAGATGCTTCATTGAGGCAGCTGCGACAGCCAAGAGGCACCACCACACAGAATAAGCAGCAGTGTAATTGCTAGGGGTCGGGGCCCCACCCTCACCTCAGCCCACAGGCCCACACAGACGGGACGCCCCCTACAGGTCAGTAGTGTGTCGTCAACAAGAGACTTCACCTGAAATCTCTTTCTCTTTTCTTATAAGAGCATGTCAGTCATCACCCTCTCATCTCTTCTCCAGCTCCAGGTGTTTTTTGGTGTGTGGGACCCTCCTCTCCGCAGTCTCACACACCTTGGATCACCTGGATGAGTGGTCATGGCGATCACTGCAACCCTTGACCCCTGACCTCTGGTAAGACTCTCTACTCCGAACCTGAGGGGGTCAGCTTTGCCCCTGTGTCTGGGCAGGGAAACCCCTCAGTGTGAACATGCTGGGATCATAAAGAAGAGGACTCTTCTTCTGTAAAAAGAAAAAAAAAAGAAAAGAAAGATTTCTAAATGACTTACCAGACAAAGCCGAGTCACGGGTTGTGTGTATGGGCTGTTGTTTTATCTCTGTGCTTTTCATTCTGGTTTTAGTAACACCTACATGCTTTCTTTGTTTGCACATCATCGTTTGTAAATTATCAGTAAACTGTTTTGTGCATATTCATCGTTCAACCTATCCACTTCTGTTGCACGTTTAGTTTGGTCAGCGCTTTTGAGTTTTAATATTCATAAAGGCACTTTGCTTTTTATCATCCATTGTTTGAGTTAACTGTACTCATTGTAAATTCAGCCTGTCATTGATGGTGACTAAGTGATAAACAGTCGAAACGCGTCCTCTTAAAAGTAAAATGAAGTCAACGTGCACAGATTTTGGTTTAGAATTCATGTAGATATATTAAAAAGCAGATAACAGTGTAAATTTGTAAAGGTTTCTGCAGACTGATCCGAATGGAAGCAGCTTATCGGTGTAGTTAAGGTTATTTAAAATGTAGAGCCCAGTTCTTTTACCTGCTCTGAGATGTGTGTGACGTTGAGTCATTTGACTTTTTGGTTTGCATTAAGATGCACTATTATGACATAGAGTGTTGGCCTTAGTAATATACTTGATATTGTGGATCTACGGTATATTATTCCGAGTCACCATGTCTCTGCTGTCAAAGGGAATGGTCCAATCACTCCACTGTACATCCACATAAATGAGCCTGTGGGTCAACTTAAAGCACAAAGAAGAGTTCTTGCTCTTTGTTTTACTCCAAAGTTCCCAAAGTCAGTAAATTCACATCATCAGATTTAACCCATAGTTATAAAGTTAAGAAAGGGTCGTCAGTCTTTGTAAAACTAACAATGCCTTTGACTCCTCCCGCTGGGCTCTCTCTCCATTTTTTCGACCTCCCTTTAATTCAAGCTGCACATTCTGCGCGAGGGACGTCACAGGAAACCACAGTTGGTTTTGCCTCAGTGCCATGTTTGGGGAAACTTTCATGCTGCCCACACAGTTCCCTCACAGAGGCTCGTCACTTTAAGCATGCGAGGCTGTAAGTGCACCTTGATTAAAGTCAGGATGCTGTTTTTAACTTTTTGAGGTAGTTTTCACTTCTCTTTTTGAAGCAGAGAAGCCGCTCCGCTCCGCTACTAAATGTCACTGAGTTTGCCGAGCCAACCCAGATGTTCTCTCCTCAGAGCAGACCCTGCGTTGCCCCAGAGAGAAACAGGGAATTTCCACTTGAACGTGGTTTCCTCTTTCCACGCAACAACGACAGCACGGTTTGCTGCCGGAGGAGAATGAGGTTACGAGTTAATAACTTAAAAACATCCCGCCCTGCTGTTGAGTCAACGGCACTGCTTCTGTCTGAAACCACTGAGAACAGGTCACACTGACCCAGCTGAGAGGAGATCAAAACAAACTGCCTGCAAAACGTATTTCTAACATCTCCTCCTCAAGTGTTAGCATATGTCCTCCCAGACAAACCATATGCGTCCTAAGCTCTAGTGAGCCAGCACACTGAAGGGAAAGAGATGGCGAGTCGTGCAAACATGAGATAGTATAGGACATCAAGAGACAGATGGTCAGAGAAATTTTAGTTTTCATGAAATATTGGCATTGTGTGATAGTTTGTCTCCTTCTGCAAGTGCACTTTTACTTTTGAATTTTCATGTTTTGTTTTATATGCTGCAACTATAGAATTGTTTTATTTTACTTGAACATTATACTGTAATAAAGATTTTAATTGTAGATGTTTATCATTTCTTACTAAATAACAACTGAGAGTCTAAATTTCTGCCGTAACGAGGCAAGGCTGCTGTAGCGCGGTGACAACTCCTGCTGTCTGAGGTTTTGTTTTGTCTGTTGCCCGCTGCTGACGTGGAGGTAGCGATGAAAGGATGTTCACTTCCTGAGCTGTGGGAGGCCGTCGGCAGCAACTCTAATTGCTCACACTTGCAAAGTTGGCATTTCTATTCAGTTATCAAATCACCTAAATGGTTGGGTGCTGCTGAACCAGAGTCGGCGTGCATTCATCTGTATGTATTTATTGTACAGTTCATAATAAGCACTTGTCAAAATAGCCATATGATAAAGCATCATTTTCTCACTTCCTGTCTGGAAACCAATCATGTGATGAACGCAATCCAACTCAGTTGTTGCTTTGTAACTAATGTTATATAATCAACCCAAAATACTACTGTACATCTCAAGTAACCTATGCTGTAAATAAGATTTGTCTATTGTCCATTGAGGGTGAGTGTTGCTCATTGATTGTAATGAATATGCAATTCCCAGTAAACTGCTTGTTTTTTCAGTTACTCCCTCTCACCTGTCTCCTGATGTTCATGTTGATATCTGTGTCGTCTCTAAGTGACTGTAGGTTCATGTTTAAGGATTCACTTTGTCGCCTGAGGGGAGTTAAAGTAAATCAGATCCTGAAAAGAGGTAACCGTTTTCTACTCTCCTATGAGCAATAATGTATGACACATCAGGTTTATAGACAGCTGACTTAACAGACCCTGAAATTTAACAATAGAGTCCATGCGCTTGATTCATTTTGCTCATCTTTCATTCTTAAGTCGAGTCATTCCTCTCAAAGGCAGTGAGGGTGAGGTTAGGATATCAGAGGACTCGCGAGATGAAGAGTAAATGCCCTCCGTGTCCAATTGTCTGGATTTATGTTCGCGGGTCGATGGAGTAACGGCTAGAGTGGTTTAATGTAGCTGAAGTGGATATATTGACTGATTTATTGATCCTACATAGGCTGTCAAGATGACCTCATAACAAAATTGCATAATTTACTGTGGGAGAGCTGATGTTTCACCACTAGATGGTGCTAAAATATTGGATAGACAATTCTCCAGCTCCGGTATTTAAAGATCAGTGCATTTACAGGTAATCTGCTGAGGCTCTTGAGTCCTGTTTCTCTGAAGTAGCAAGATTATCTCAAATTTCTGAGAAAGTTTTCAATGGATTAAAATGCTTGTTTTCTGAATTAATGAGTTACTCTACTAAATTCTCTCTTCTTTTTTTCCCCCCTATGAATTAACAAGATTATTATCTCAAAATTATGGAAAAGCTTTCATGGAAAAAAATCTGCTTGTTTTTCTGAATTAATAAGAGAGTCTACCAATTTTTTCTTTTTTCTGAATCAACGAGATCATCTTAATTCTTGTTTTCTAAATTAATTAAGATTATTTTAAAATTATGAGAAAAGTTTTCATGGAAAAAAAAACTTGCTTGTTTTTCTGAATTAATAAAATAATCTACTATTTTTTCTTTTTTTCCTGAATAAACAAGATAATCTGAGTTCTTGTTTTCTAAATTAAGGTTATTATTTTAAAATTATGATAAAGTTTTCACAGGGATAAATCTGCTCATTTTTCTAAATTAATGAGAATCTCTTAAATTCTTGTTTTTTTTTCTGGACTAACAAGATTATCTCACAATTATGATCAATTTTTATGGGGGGGAAATTACTTATTTTGATGAATTAACGATGTATCTCCTCAATTATCGTTTTTCTAGATTAACAAGATCTCAAAATTGTGACAATTTTTTTTTTCAAGGGGAAAAAATGTGCTTATTTTTCTGAATTAACAAGATTATCTCAAAATTATGAGAACATGTTATGGGGAAAAATCTACTTGTTTTACTAAATTAATAACATAATCCCATATATTATCATATTTCTAAATTAACAAGATTCTCAAAATGATGTGATTTTTTTTTATGGGGGAAAATCTAATTGTTTTTCTGAATTAATTAAATTTCCCCCTATTTTTTTTTAATAGATTATCACTATTATAAGATTTTACATGGATTTTATTTTATTTATTTTTTTATTAATAAGATTTACTTCTCAGCTCAGAAAAACAAGAGCAAAACTTTCTTTCCCCTCATCCATAAAAAGCTGTAGTCGTTCTGGATATTTTCTCTCCATCTTGAGACATAATCAGACAAAGTCTTGATGGGAAACTGCCTAACTTTATTAAAATTCCCGAATTGAACGAATCACCATTGAGAGGCAGAAACAGTGTATATTCATGTATCACTTCATTTGTTTATTTCTTATTTACATATAATGGGACATATAGATGTGGGTAGAGTTGGAGATGGTACATACAAACACACATCTTCCATCAACAAACACACAGGTGGACAAGAAGGGAAGCAGTACATATTCCACAATCGCCAATCATTAAAAAAAATACAAAAGTTTAACAACAGTAACATTTGAAACCACCTTTGACACCCCTGTGAATGAATATGGTTAAAATTAGAGTATGACGAGTCATTTCATAAACATTACAGTCCAGCAAAGGGAAATGGATTTTTTGTCAAAGTTCATGAGGCCTGAAGAAGGAATTTAAAAGCCAATTTATCATATGTCATACCAAAGGATTTTATCGATCTTACACAATACTCCTCAGAGCATATAGTGAGTGAGAACCACTCTGTCTGAAATGCACGTTAATTTCACAATATTCAACTTACGCAAGATACACTGTATGTACACACACCATACGAAGCAAGCTTCACAGTACTGCTTTATGTAAAATATACCTTCTACTTCCAGGTCTTTGTTCCGTCTGAGTGCGTTTGTGTTTTAAGTGTTATAAGTGTGACCAACAAGCACCATTACATGTAATGAGCCGCAGCAAATCATCTCGATCATTTGCAAACGAGATGAAGACGATTAAACATCCAGAGTGCACCCGTCTGAGCTAACGTAGCCTACACTGTTTATCATCATCCGCCGTGAGGATGTCTGACACAGCACAGGTTGCCATAACACACCGTCACAATGGCACTCATCCTAAGTACACTCCATTCAATTATGAACTTGCTGTGCTGGGGTCAATTGCTCTAAAGGGCTTTCTAGTTATAGTTTGTACTGTGAAAATACAGAATGAGCAGAAGTCCGATACCACATCACGGGCAAAGTCTTTCTTTACATGGATTTATAGAAATGGCTGCGAGGCTGTTGCAGGCGGTCGCTCTTTAGACATGGTGCTTGTTAGTTACAGTAGTGCCATTAAATGAAAGTTGAGGGTAATGAAGGGAGGAGAGGAGGAGAGGAGAGGAGGAGGGCAGTGCCACACTCTACATCAGTGTTTCCACACTGCACAGAGATAAATGTGAAGACTAGCTGGTTACTACATGAAATAACTAATTTCTGCAGCCTCTGGTTTTTAAGTTTTTGACTGTAACTTCGGTGGTGTATGAAATATTAACATGTTGAAATGTACAGCCTTTTAATACTGGGAGACTTCATCAGAAGTGCAGCAAATACAGAATATTGCGACACATAAACTGCTGTGACAGGTTAACGTACATATGTAAACAATATTATGTATTCCACCCCCTTCCTGATGTTCTGTGAGGAGTGAAGTCTGCTCCATCGAGGCAAGAGGATTTCCAGAGTGACAGGAACAAATGATGGGTTGGTTTTGGTGCCAGGGCGGCAGATTACTGGGCAGGTAGGAGGAGTGGTTGTCTGTTTTCTACTCAAGCGACTGAAGCATAAGGAGCTGCTTAAGGACCTTGGTCTGACTGGTCTCCCTGATCTCTCCCGCCAAGAACATCTCGTCCACCACCGTGTACACCTTGAAGAGCAGACACAGGCAGTGCATTAGAGGGCGGACATTGCCCAACATTGTGATGACAGGAAATTAAAGGATTAAGGCAACTCAGGACTAAAATGGGAGTACATGCACATTGTTGGACCTGAAACCAAAGTAAAATTATCTTCTTCCCGACACTTATAAGGTTTGGGTTTCCTGGAAAATTGTCCCATACACTGCTAAGTCATCATCTAGGATGTGGTCATTATTTCTCAACTCTACCTCTGTGGCATCAAAATGAAAAAATAACAACTGGATGACTAAATACACTGCTAACATTAGCTCACATGAATGAACGTGACAAGTACGATGGGATGATTCAGTCCTCTTTGCCACACACCTGAAGGAAGTGGGTGGCTGAGCTTGTGAAATATTTTAGGGCTTGGAGCGGCATTACATCGGTGGATGAAGGAGAGGGAGGTTTGTTGAAATTGGTTCATTATATACTGTCTAAAAATGCTGATATCTCTTTATTTGTCAGTTTCTGGGTTTAAAACGTCAAACATGGGTGGTGCTTCCGTCAAGTTAAGCATGAGGGTGGACTTTTAGGCACCCTAGGTCATTAGTAAGAACACTAGTAGCAGTTGTTGCTCAGCATCTCTTCTATAAAAACACATAATCCATCCTACACTGAAATTATTTCAATAAATCTCACTAAATGACTGATCCCAGTGTGACTATAATATTAATTTCCATGGCATTGTAATGAAAGAAACATTTTCTCATCTGCCTTTTGTACTCCTCTGTTCACTCTGTCTTATTACGCTGTTTATAAAATTATTTGAAAATCTCCCGAAGCAAAAACAAGCTCCTCTTACCTTGTAGAAGTTGAACACGAGGTCCAATTCACACACGTTGTGGAAATACTCATTCAGCACCTGACAGGAAAGAGAGGAAATCTTTAATTGAATCAGATAACAGCCAGGAGATAACCACACGGTCTACTGTGAGAGGATATAAAGGTGTATGGTATTAGTATTAATGTGATGCATTAGCATAGGAATAAAGTGGCGCTGTGGTAGCAGCTGAATCCAATTCACAACCGTGTAATCAGCTGATTTCCACTACAAGGACATCCATTCTAAAATACGCCAAATTAAAATTAATGTGGTTTTCGTCTCACTACTACTGACCTCTTGTTATAGATTGTGTAAGTGAATGTTGAAATAAGCACCATGATGTTCTGCTGTGAGCTCATGTGCATTTCAACTGGGTTTATCTCTGTACAAATAATAATCTAAACAAAAACATGCTGCATTGATTTTAAATTGGTTATTCCTCCCTGAGCATGTGGCCATATGCAACAACAAGCTTAGAGAGTACAACTTTGTACACGTCAGAGTGCACTCGCATGCATTCCTTCATAGTCAAACATTACATTAAATGACCTTCACTCCTGAGGACTCGAGATAGAGGACGGTCTACTGTTTGTCTTACCCAAAAACAAACAGTAGATTGTACCTTAAGCTCACAGTTTCAGTTGATTTACAAAATTGAAAAGTATTAGAAAAGGAAAAAGCTGTTAAACGACAATTAAGCAAATTGAGTGATAGGACAAGATGTACTTAAGCTGCCTAATGCCTCCACTTAATCACCAAGATTTACTATAAACATAGCCAGTTATGCTGATTAAGTCATTGATTTAATAAAAAAATAATTAGCTGACTAAGGGAGTTGTGTTTCAAATGGATAACCACCATTTTACAAATAACAAAAGTATCCCATATGGACTGCTTGCATGATTGTCTAAAAAGGCAGCTGCCTGACAAAGATAATTATTCCAAAATATAAATTCTGGGAGGATTTTTTTCAGATATTTCTGTCTAAGCAAAGATGTCTGGGTGGTGTACACATTTTATGCAGGAAGGAGCTCTAAAATCTTGTGACATTATCAGAGCTGTAGGGGAAACTTGTTGTGTAAGTATGAAATTTATATCATGGATTTATGCTGTATGAAAAACTCTGCTACAGACACAAATCCAGCGTGATGATATCAAGTACCACATTCAGTGTACGGTATACTGTGGTGGCAAGTAGTGATACACTGCAGTTATGTGAAGGACAAATTACGACAGACGCAATGATAAATGCAGGCGTTCAAGGCCACACAGCTCCTGAATGGAGCACTAGAAGTCTCATTTTTCATCAAAAAAACATCATCATAGGTCTTTGGTGTCGACATTCCTACTAATACACATTAAACATATTGAGCCTTGTGACTCAGTTCACAAAGGAAACCATAAAAAAGCCCTGCATCAAAATATGGAAGTCTTTACAACTTTAATTTATTTGCTTGTTATAAATGTTTAATTGAAGATAATATACTTATGGACGTAGCTTCACTGATTCACTTCACTGAACTCCATTTACACTCCTTTAAGTAGGTTACGTTTGAATTAAACATTTAATCTATGAACTGAAATAATTAAGCTTTCACAGTTAATTACATTATAGCTTATATTTCTTTACTGCCATATGCTGATGAACAACTTACGCAATATTTGCAATCATGCAATATTTACTACTTCTTAAATAGAAAAAATCACCCAGAATCAAATTTAATTATTGGTAGATCTGCTGTCAAGCAACATCTGAAATGATGAATGGCTGAAAACACTGAAATAAAGTTTGTAGTTGTGTTTAGTTTGCTGCAGAAGCACTTTATGAGCCAACTGACAGGAGGACACCGTGCTTAAGGAGGTCCCACAGGAGCTGGCACCGACATTACAAGAAAACTGCAAAGTTTTTATCCAACCAAAATGCTTGCACATTATAAAAGGATTAGTTCCCAAGTCTGAAATTGCTGTATCATTGCTGTAGCCATCTCAGTGTTAGCACAACGACCATGCAGTCTGACTCAGTTTGTAATTAGTGATCAATTTGTTATTTTATTGCTGAGGGCTTATTTCCACCATCACTTGACCGAGCATTATCTAACACTGATGAAAGCCAGTAAGACCACAACGTGAGCATAGTGTAAAATGAATTTGATTTTATTAATTTGCACTGAAATAGACTGTAGTGCTCAGTGGTTGAACTCATCTGTTGTTGTTGCGATAATCTCATAATCCATATTCTGTTGAGGATGAAACTTTATATGATATTTATCATAGTGATGTAGATACCATTGGAGAATAATATGCTCAGTGTGAAAAACACCTCATGTGTCTCTGCAAGGTGCAAAACAGTTAGTTCTTTCCACTAAATGTCATTTGACTGCAGTCCTTACTCTCCTCAAGAATGTAGCTTTGATATTAAGGAGCTGCTGGACAATAACGGAGGGGGGATTTTTTACAAGAAATCATTGACAGACATTCCTGAAAACAATCAGACCATGTGAAGTAAATCATCATACTTCCAAAGCCTCTATGTCATGTGCTGTGCATGTCAGTTACCTCTACAAAGTTGTGAATTCCCTCGAGGTATGCCAAGTTGTTATCAGTCACGTCCACACAAATACAGAAGTACAGACCAGCATAACGCCGGTAAATGATCTTGAAGTTCCTGAACTGTGAGAAAAACACATACGAGGCATCTTAACAACTTGGTCTCTCATATTATGATAACAGCAGCAGCTTTACTTGGACTTAAGCTTCCTGTGTTTACAGTAAAACACATCCCGTATATTTCTAATGAATTAACAAAATGGAACAAAATGCAAAACAAAACAGGACTTTTATTTTTCTTTTGACAGTGTATTTCAGTATATTTCTTTTTCCACACTGCTTCAAAATGTCTGAAAATTATTTTATGTTTTGTTAAAGTAGCTAGTGGAAAATGCTTATAATTTGGGAGACACATGAGTCACCCAATTATCTTACAGTGAAGTAGCCATGACAGAGCTTTTTAACGACAGTGTGGTTTTGGTCATTTAACTGTGGCTCTTGATAGGATGTAGGAAAAAAAAAAAAGGTTCTGGTTCAACAGAACAAAGTAACATAGCACAGATCCACACAACCATGCACGCATGATCCTGACTAAACCCTTACCTCCACAAAGTTGGTGTGCTTGGCATCCCTGACAGTTACCACAGCATGAACTTCCTCAATCAACTTCTGTTTCTCATCATCGTCAAACTGCATGTACCATTTGGCCAGTCGTGTCTTCCCTGCTCGGTTCTGGATCAGGATGAAGCGGATCTATGCGATACAATTAATAAAAAAAAAGAAGAATAGAGAGGCAAAATGAGAAACTGTGAATATGTCTCATGTTATGTGACTAGAGAAAAACAATTCATTGATCAGACATGACTATCTAATGTTTATTTGTTGGCTTTTAGCTGTCTCTCTATTACAATTTCACATTATCATTATGATATTAATATATAGCAATGTTCATCTGAATAAAGTTCAATATTCCCCTACAGTTAGCTAACTGTAGCTAGATAAACACTGCTAGCGTTAGCTTGAGCTAGGGTATAAGCTAGCGGTTGCTAAACCACACCCATTTATTTTGACAGCATGATTGTGCAAGACCTCAAACGAAGTCAAAATGATTTCCTGGTAATCTATTAAAACTAAGTAGTGGTCAGTATATGTGATAAAACATCGTGACTACAGACCTACGGCCTTAGCCTGCTAAGGAAAATTTGCCAACTTACTAGCTAGCTAACGTTTTCTACGGTATCTTTCAATTGCTAGCAGGATTACGCTGCTATTATGAGAAGAAAACAGAACAATGTTCATGTTTGACATATTTACCATTGTCGTCTCCAAAATATGGACCTGAGAGGCTCCAGAATAGCACGTTCCTGAACAATTATGCGACAATTTTACATAAATACATCAGTAATTTCTTCGACCGCTCGTCCGCTATATTCCCAGAGCTAACAGGAAGTGGAAATCTACGATAAGCTGCGTTGCATGGTGGGGAATGTAGTTTTCGTCGCTACATTTAGAGCTAATGGAAGGCTATATGGCACTACAAGAACCAGCGTCCTCCCGCGCAGTCTCCTGTTAAGTCGTACTTTGGATCATGAGAAGGAAACTGACCATCCTGTTATTCTCTGTAGCGGATAGGAGAAGTTTGTTTTAAATACGTTTATGATAAACCTCATGATGCTGCTTGGTAATTTTAATATACACGAACCTAAAGTTGCCAATTCATACCCTTGTTTAAAAGATTTTTGATAGATGTATTCGCCATAAATTATTATTTGTCTACTGAATAATTTTAAAATGTTGTCTGTGTGTTAGTTTTTTGTTTGATTGTTTTGTTTTTTTTTTCATTGTTTTTTTGGTTGGTTGTTGTTTTTTATTTTGTTTATTTTTTGTTTGTTCAAAGTTTCATCCAAATCAGATTTTCAACAAACTATGATTATGGGTAAGGATTACAAACACTTAAAATAGTTTATTCTGACACTTAACATCACTCAGATTCAGATTCATCACATAAGCTTTTGCAACTAAAGGTTTTATTTAAAAATAATTTAATATAAACCATTTACAAGATTTTAAAGTTGAGGTATCATCAAAATGTTCTTGTACAAACAGAAGGGAGTATTTTTACGACACCAAATGCACAAAAATATGCCATCTTCGCTTTTGAACTTTTAAAAATAGCACTCCAGCCATTTCTTTGTGCTTGTGTGTGTGTGTGTGTGTGTGTGTGTGTGTGTGTGTGTGTGTGTGTGTGTTTGTGTGTGTGTGGTTAAGCGCCCCACATTGATGACACACCTCACAGTTATTTTCAAACACAATACAGGATGAAAAAGTTGCAATACCGGTATATATTTCCACCCTCTTGAGTTTACATCATTTGTGGTTGTTTTCTGCAGAGTCAGGGCTCAGGGTTTGTTTACTGGTGTGGTAGCAGGGCAGCCTTTCACCACAGAACATTGCCCAGACAGCTTGGACAGCTTGCCTCTCTGAGCATTGTGGGCGTTTAGGGAGGCAGAGGGGGGATGGGGGATGGGGGAACTGTGATTGTCAGGGATTACACAACTGTGAGTGAAGGAATGTGCTTGCCCTTGGGACCCAGAAATATTTCAGCTGCAAATACACAGAGGGTTGATAGTGAAAAAGATATAAAATGAAAGAGAAAGCCAACCAGTGAGTAAATGATAAATATAGAGTCATTCCTCCATATAATGTTTGCAGCTGTGTTTTGATACTGGTGTGTCCAGGGTAATAAAAGCACAACACATGTAAAATCTTTATATGAGCATTAAATAACATAAATAACCGTATCTGTTGTAATTTAATAGCTAAATGAGGAACGTTTTATGATAGGGCCTGGCCCACGTCTGAATAACAGTGGTAGGAGAGAGGGATGTGAAGCATAGGCAGATTATTAAACAGAAACTTTGACCCTTGAGCTAATCTTGCTATGTGTGATTGGGGTCATGCAAATATCGCTGAGAACACAGTGACTAATGTGATTGGACAGAAGCTTGTGGACTTAGTCAAACGGAGGGCAGTGCACCTTGAACCCTGCCTGACTGTGTATTAAATGGTGGGTCAAACTCTCAAAGCACACAGTGCACTCCATATATTGTAATTTAACAACTCATGCTGGAATAATATAGTTTCTACACTTACAAATGATATATCTTATGTTTTGGTTGTGCAATTCAACAGCCCAGGAGTTTTTACCTTGTAGGTAACATAGCTGACTCTGCCTCTAACATGATGTCTGTGTTGTTTCCAGGGTGCAGTGTTTCACTCTTAAACATCCTAAAGTGTCAAATGCAATTGCACAATCAATAAATTGGGTTTTTACGGCCCCGTGAAGTGATTCTTCTCAGAGTTTAGATTACCAGTTAGGAGTTGCATGTTCACAGAAGTTCTAGGAAGGACTATGAGGGAGAGTCGAGGAGAATTCCAGGAGACAGTCCCAATGCAAGACACTTAACATCTGTTTGAGCTGTTTGCGCAGGCAGCAGTTGTCTCGTACAACGCTGCAGACGTTTCTCCAAGTACGTGGAAGTCATTGCATTATCTTTCTGAGAAAATAAAATCCACCATGGGAGCTTAAATGTTTTTATTATGTTGTGACTGAAATAATTTTCTCACCAAGAGGACAACTCAGACCACAACACACATAATTAAGACTAACCTTTGAGATAATGGATTTTTCTCAGGAAAGGTATTAAATATTTCCCTCTGTGCTGCTTGGTATAGTGTGACGTGATATTAGGAGTCCTTGGATGAGCGCTTAATAATTAAATTATCAGTTATGTAGCAGCAGAACATCAAAATGTTTTAGAGGATGACAAATGTTTGAGTTTGTACAGTGGCGTGATGTGTGACATATGGGGTCAAGAGGGCCAATGGACCCAAAAAAAGTCCATTACAGGCCACAGACATACTGGCATACAGAAGAATAGTCTGATATCAACAATTTATTAATTAATTTATTTGAAATTTTGTATAGAAGTGGTAAAAGGTAGACTCAAGACAAACCCTCAAATATTGTGTCCTTATGTAATCATCAGATTTGACAGAAGTAATTACTTGATGTGAAAATAATCAGTTACAAATTAAAACCATCTGATGCTCTTCATTTAAGTACAGATGCATTAGAAGCTAAATGTATTTAAATATCAAGAGTAAAAGTACTCATTACTGAATATGGACATTGTCAGGCTGTTATATGCACTGTTTGATATCTTTTCCTGGTTATAAAGATGGTATTACAGTAAAATGATGTAATTTTTCCGAGCTTACCAGACTGTTGGTAGAGATCCTCAACCATTCAGGTCATGGTAATCATTGGTGCTATATCAGAGGCAACTGGACTTGCTTGAGTTTCTTGAAGACATTTCAACTCTCATCCATCTTGGACGATATAACACCAAGGAGAAGTTACCAAACTGTTCTAGCTGTTCCTTTATTTGCTCTTACTAACTCAATATATCCACATTACTGCTGATTATTTATCAAAAATCTCATTGGGTAAATATTTTGTGAAAGCACCAATAGTCAACCCTTCAATATCATCGCATTATCGACACCAAGGTATTTGGTCAAAAATGTTGTGATATTTGATTTTCTCCTGATCACCCAGCCCTGCTTTAATCTATAACAGAGATTTATGAGATGGAAAACTTACTTTAATACTGAGAAATTATCTGTTACATGATGGATAAAGTGGATGATGTACATGTGTAGAATATGGAAATGGCTGCTGGTTTGTGTCAATGGTTGCCTCCACCATCTTAACCTTCACCTCCTCTTCTTTTCTTCCTCTCCCTTCCTTTCTGTTGTTATATTCTTTAAAATATATTGATAAGCAAATTCTTTAGTGCTACACAAAGGAAGAAGTCCCTACTTTTCAATAATTGTGATGTAAATGTGATGGCTGAAAGCAGTGTACTTTATATTATTTGTTTTGACATATAACGAGAATACAAATTAAAGTATAAAAATGATGCATTAAGTTGGCCATATGCTTTGAATTTACTCCATATGTTGATGAAAGTGCTACAGCTGTCAATGGCAGGCCTACTATAACTAGAACTCACATATAATAGTGTGTCTTAGCTGGTCTCTGTATTCATGTGCAGTTGTTGTTTTTGCATTTTTTTAATGGTTCATTTCTAGTATATATTAACATACTTTATGGCTTTTTTGTAGTAATCTTATTTTGTGTTTTATATTGCTTGTTTCAGAGCTTGACATTTTTTATTCTGTATTTTTGTTCTATGTTGTGTGTGTGTAACTTATGTTGCTGCCTGCCTTGGCCAGGACGCTCTTGAAAAAGAGATTTTTTTTTTTTGTCTAAAGAGGTTTTTGTGGTTAAAATGAAGGTTAAATAAAAATAAAAACACAATAAAGAAATATGATATTTTATTTTATTTTATTTTTATATTATATCCTCAGGAGACCCTGTGTCCTCATATGAGGACGTCACAAGGACATCACATTTTGGGTTTACTTGCCCTTAGTTTAATTCTGCTTAACATAGACCTGTTGTCCTTGTTCATGGACACTTTTCTGTGCCATCTAGTGGTAGTAAGACCACACACTAATCCATGTAAAAACAAGATGGCAGCTACGTATGCCAAGTCAGTCTGCAGCCGATCTTGACACAAAAGGTCCAAAACCTGATCACATTTAATGGTTGAAACTTGTTTATTTATGATTAATGTTTGCAGTTTGATATGGCAACACATTTGACCAATTTTAGCAACAGTAACAAGCTACGACACGGTCAGCTAGGAAGTAGTCGTTTGAGGACACTTGGACTTTACTGTTGTCTTGTGTGAGGATGTTGGGACTTTATTATCATTGACAATGTTTAGTTTTTTTTAGATTTATCGGGTCCCAAACAGCCTGGAGAAGTTAAAAATGTATAGCCAACAAAATCACATTTTGGGTTTACTTTACCGTACACTTCATTCTACTTAACTCAGACTTGTTATCCTTGTTTGGGGACCCTTTTTTTGAGCAGTCTAGTGGTAGTAAGACCACAACACACTAATCCATGTAAAAACAAGATGGCAGCCAAATCAGTCTGCAGCCGATCCCTGACACTTGAAACGTGTTTACTTGTGATTAACAATGTTCGTAGTTTGATATGGCAACTAATTTGACCAATCTTAGCAACAGTAAGAAGCTAAGACAAGGAAGTAATCGTTCGAAGACATTGGGACTTTATTGTCGTCTCATTTAAGGACATTGGGACTTTTTTTTATACTTATCGGGTCTGAACCCAAATAGCTTAGAGAATTTTAAAATGCAAACCAGTTATATTATATTATATTATATTATATTATATTATATTATATTATATTATATTATATTATATTATACTACTTTAAATATCAAGTAACAGAATGAAAATACTCATGTTTAAGTTCTTTACATTCATAGGTGTAGAGCAGTAGCCTAATCACATTTTGCTTCCTTAAAATATATTAATTTTTGTGTGTATAGTCACTGGCCTATTACAGGTATTTCTGTGATGTTTAGTTTATTAACCTGTCCAGTGATAATTCTTCTTCTACAGGTCTGTATTGTTGAATAAATGTAGCATATATATCTATATATCTATATATATCTATATCTATATCTATATCTATATCTATCTATCTATCTATCTATATATATATATATATATATATATATATATAAATATATATATATATATATATATGAAATTACCTCAAAGTTTTTTTCCCTGCATTCTCTGAAAATGTTTTTAGTGCAAAATTAGAAATAAACAAAAAGTTTAAAATGTAGTTTGAGTCATCATTAAAAACAAACTCCACAGTCAGGTTTAAATCTCTTGACAAACAGTGTGTGTGCGTGTGTGTTGTAATTGTGTCCATGAACCGCTGGGCGAGACTCTCCCTCTCTGTCTGCTCTGTGTGAACAGGGGAGGAGATGCTGGATTCGGGAGAAGGTCCGCCGCCATTATTGGGAAGCTGAAAAAAAATAGACTTATACACACACCGTCACACATTTGGGCTGCACGGGGATCAACGATAGAAAGGAAAATACATCGCTTTGGGACGAGCTGTTGTGCGCTAACAAAGCGGCGCTTCGGTAACTGAAGGTAGAGCTTGTGGTCGCGTTTCATTACGGACTCTTTTTATTTTTGACACAACAAAGGAAATAATAATTGGTCAAAACAACGTGGTGCTTGAACCAAGAAGGAAAAAACACACCGAAACAGCGCTTGTTCCAACGCCTCCCCCTTTTTCTCCTCGTTTCCAGCCGTGCTGAAAAGCCTGGAGTTTGAACAGCATTTTTTTCTTCTTTTTCCTGACGAGAATTTAGTTGTTTTTTCTGCTCTCCACAGATATGCATCTCGTTCCTGAAAACTTCTGATTAAAAACGAGCACCCAATGTGGGAAGCAATGGACAGATAGGCTGTTTGTTGTAAAGAAGCGGACAATAATCGATGTGAGTGCTGCTAGGAAGTGTTTTTGTCTGTTTTTTTTAAAGTCTTTCACCGGCTGAGTCGCAGAGGAGCACCCAGAGAAAGAAAGGAGTGGACCAGAGCTGGAGAGAGGGAGGAATGCTATGGTATGTAGACTACACTAGACACTCTTCCCCGACACTAAATAACACACATGGATAGAAAATATGAAACAATGTTGAGTTTTAAGGCGTTTACTTCCTGCCTACACTGCAGCTTGGGTTAATTTGTGCTGCGAAATACAGAAAAAACTGGGAGTCAACCCCAGTCCCCCTGAGGGCTGGTGGGATTTCAAGCCCTTAATAGTAATAATAATGGTTATTCTAATGACGATGCATGAGAGTGTGGAAAAATACACCTAAAACCTGTTAGGTTATGCTGCCCTGTGGGTGTTTAAATGTTCTCAGGGGAGAAAGGGGGGTCATAAAAATTGATGTTGTCCAAACATTATAATTGTTTGCACATCAGAGCCTAGAATGCACTGGTCTTGTCAGGCCTGGAGAAATATAATGAGCAGTAAGGACTTTCATTTGGAAGAAAGGAAATAGGATGTTTTGGTTGGACTGTGGTGCATGTTTTGCTGAATTCACTGTCTGATCAAAGACTGTTTTTTAAAAAAAAAAACAATGAAGTGATTTATAAATTAGGTTTTGCTAAGTTCTAACTTATTAAATGTGGCTGCCTTGGCTTTTTTTTGTATGATTAGCATTTTAGTGCCCCCAAACTGTGGCCCTGATCAGATTTAGGTCATGATATAAGCACTTAAACACAAGAAATCTTTGTCATGAGTGATTCTTTCCTCTCTCGTTAAATGTCCCACTAACTTTGCAAACATCAAAGCTGCATGTACAGAGCTGCCTGGTGACACAGTTAGATAATGTGCGTACGCCCTGCCGGGAGGTAACTCTGCTCGGTTTCCGTTTAACTGTACCTGTCACACAAATGACTCAAATCTTCCGAGACAGGGAATACAGTGTATGTGTAGCTATCTCCACCAATTAAATACCCCAGGTAGGGGATGTTTAACTTGGCTGTCTGGGTGCTGCATGCCTACCTCTTCTTGATGTAAGATTAGGTACAGATAGACTGATTAAGGTGAACTGATTTATTTTGTAATTTATTTATGTGCCAGGACTTGTCACCGATGTGTCACAGCTTTATCTCACTGCCACTGCAAAGTGGTCATTGCCCTGCCTGCCACTCCCTTTTTTGTCAGAGTCCTTCCTGTGGACTTAGGTAGTTTCATTTCTCAAGTGATCTTTCTACCTTCCTCTGGAATATTGATTTAAGATCGACTGTGAAAGAGTTCAGAGAGTGAGATAAGTGGGGGGAATGTCTGTGAAGGTTCGTGATATGGCCTTCACTCAGAGGTGTGCAGCGAGGGCCTTCACTGCTGTGTCACTGCCAGATCGAGGGGACGTTTTCAAAACAGGAACTCTGTCACTTGATAACAGATATATGTTGATATGATGTGGATTTTACACGATGTCCCGGAAAATATGTTGACTCATAATTCTGCATTTGCTGTGACTGAATGCTTTTTGATGAGTCTCTTTGATCTTAATCAACCTTATTGGGAGGACCGCGCTATGGAGGAAGTAAACACATGTACTCACGCTTTCCTGGGCAAGACAGTCTCTTTGCTCTCAGGTAAATGCATTAGCAGCTGTCAGCACTTCTGTTCTCTGCTTGATTGGGCCCTTTGCAGTGCAGTCACACCTCTCCAGGAAGCCTCTTCTTCCCCTAATAGCCGTGCCATTTGCCCAGGCAGCGGGCTAGCTACCAGCATACCCACTCACCCCTGTCTGTCTGCCTCTGGGCTGCGGATCGTGTCGTGAGTCCCTGGACTAGAACATGTTCCTGGGATTAGAGGAGGGCAGGCTTTGTTCTTCAGGATGTAGGCCAGAGATGCGGATACTTCCTTTGATGAGGGTGCTGGAAGTGAGATTCAGTCCCATATAACATGGACAGATAAACACAGGGGGTTGGCATGCTTTGTAACAGAAACAGTGAAGGGATATTTACTCCTTACATTAAATCAAATTCTCAGTCCTCACTTGTCAACACCAGACCAGCAATTAAACGAGAAAGACATTCAGGAAGTGCTTGAGCAAGTGTGCAACATTTTCTTAATCAGTCACTGTAAGCTATCTTGATAAAGAACGATGTGTTACTGGCTTATAATATCACTTAATTTGAAAACTTGACCCACACCATATCATTTCCACGTCACCCCAGGCTTTTATTTCCACAGACCACTGTGCCGCTGAATGAAACGGTGGCCTCTCACTCGCTCGTTTGCAGATTTCACAGCTAGCATACCTGTCATCGCAGGGTGACTCTGCATGCCAAGGATGGAAAATTTCCCCGCTCATCTGAAAATGTGCCGCTCACTCACTAAAACCCCTTCTCTCCCCTTGTATTACAGGAGAGGTTTGCTTGTGAGTCAGTGTAAGCCTGTGTTTGATGGAGAAAGGAGCTAATTATAGCGGGCAGCTTTGGAGTTTGGTGGACCAGATTACAGTCACTCTCCTCTCAATGGCTGCCTTGTTCTAGTGGCCGATTATTAGGCAGAGAGAAGTGCATTCTGGGATGATTGTATCTGAATTTCCATTAGAAAGTGTGCCTGCCTCAGTTGAACTGAGGTTCTCTTCTCTCCCCACTGTTTCAGCTCCCATGCTCATTACAGATTTGCAGATGGGGACAGCTTGATATAAAGGCCTCTGTGGTGTGCCCCTATTCTGTTTTAGAGCCATTTTAGCTCCGTATCCTGAATGGCCGAATTATGTATGAGGGAGCTGACCCCAAATCAGCAATGGTGGTTGTGCGGAGTTTTTATTTGGGGATAAGAAAACATCACTGTGCACAAGCCCTTTATAATGAATGGTTCACCCAAGAAGTTTGAAAGTAATTTTTATTGAAATCAATCAGTAATAAAGATTGCATTTGCTCTCTCTCCCAAGCCCACCTTATTATGGTATTGCTTTTCCAATACAAATGCATTATTAATGGATAATGCTAGTGGAAAGTAAGGGCTTTAGATATGATTAATGGTCTGAACGGTGGCTGTAGGGCTCTATTGAGATAGTTTTAACTAGCCTTCATATTTCTTCAAGGGGAAAAAAAAGACACTGTTTGGAAGCACGGTGACCATGGAGATGAAGGACCAGGATGTAAGCCACAGAGGAATGGTGACCTCTGGACGTGAGCGGCCCTGCTTTGCTATTCCAGATACAATTACACAACAGAGGAACAAGGCTAATGGGCTATGGTAATTTGGATGTGCTGTAGAGAGGGGACATGAGGGGAGAACGAGGAAACAGTGTGAGAGAGTGACACAACAAAGTGGTTAGTCAGATGGAGGAGGAAAAAAAAGCAGCAAGAATGAGAAAGTAAAGTAAAACGCGAGTTTGTGCTTCAGGCTGTGATCCTGGTATGTGCCCTTTCAGCTTTGTGCTCAGGGATCAACCAATCAATGACAGCCATAAGTAACCCTGCTGCTTGGCTATTGGCCACTGCCAAATTCCATGACTCAGCGCGTCTGTAGATAAGATGTTATGATTGAGCCACTGCCAGTGAAATGAGGCCACTGCCCAGGGTTCAATAGATTGGACTTCTGCTGCTGTAATCACACGCAAAAAAGTTTGTACCACCTACATGCAGTGCCAGCAGGCTCCTTAAGCCTGAAGTTTTGTGGATAGTTTAGGGGACTGGTCTAATAAGAGAGGTTTGTCATGCATAAATATATGGTCCATTACATGATCATATTAGGGGTATAATAGCCTGTGATTGTTTTGCAGTGAGTCAGTGTTTACGCTGACTGTACTTTGGATTTTGAAAGACTGTAGACACTGGTAACCTCTCAACCTTAAACAAAGAAAGACGGCCCTGAAATCCTCCTACGCACGAATTAAAGGCTGACTTTGAGCGTGTTTGTAATTTGTGGACACACACTCACACATTTCCCACACTAAGCCAACACTTTTCATTTTTGTCTTAACCTGTCGTGTTGACCTACCCTCATCTCACTAGCAAGTCTACGGGCTTCATTGCCTAAATTGGGCTTGAGTCAGGAGGAGAAGTTCCCGTGTGTCATTGTTTGAGTTTCTCTCTGGAGATTCTCCCCTTGTGGCGCCCCTGGGTTTCCTGTAGGAAGTCCACCTACGATGCCTGGTTGTGTTGTGGGAGGCCAGGAGAAGTGGATAGGGTGGAGGAGACGAGGAGAGCTAAGGGTCAAAGGTGAGGGGATGATTCAGAAGAGAGCAACAATAGTGCAAATTTCATACTACTAATAATCCGTCTCCATTTCTGTCTCAAACACTTCCTGTTTGCAGATGATAGTTTGCAATCTAAATGTTGTCTCTACTTCCTGTCTTTTCCCCAATATCTACACTCTCTGCACGTTTGCTTTGAGTGATGGCAGGTGCAGCGGGTGGCACACCTTCCGTTCAATAGCTGCAGGAGCAGTTGTGCGTATTCTCATACAACTTGTTGGTTCAGTAGGAAGCTCAGCAGTCAGCGCGTGCCTATCCTTTTCAAAAGAGAGGTAGAGTGCTGGATTTACACGTATGACGGAACATTTCTCTCTGATTACCTACTGTGCAACATGTCAATAGGACACCTTGTGCAGTCGTTTTATTTTGTGCAAGAGTTACACATCCCTGGGTATCATCAGTCAGATTAATTTCATTCGGGGAAGGGGAAAAAAAGGCTCCTGTAACGGCAACTTCAGTGTGACTGAGACACCCTGAGGTTTTGGGGGTGTTATCTATGAAGACTGGCTGCACACGTAAGCCGCTCCTGTCAGGTGTAATATTACAACTTAGAGTAAGGAAGCAAAAAAAACCTAGCATGCTCACCTCAGCTCTTCTCCTCTAACTGTTCTGTAAACATTGTAATTGAAAGCAATGTGGTGTGTGACTAACTACAGCTATTTGCTTTTTCATTTCATTTTTACACATTAGCCATAATAAGATTAGGTGTCTGGTGGAAGCTGGCGTGGGAATGATTTCAGCGTTTGGCAGTTAACAAACAGCAAACTGTGTGCAAGAAGAGGCAGGAAGTGAGGTTGTGGCAATACTTCAGGATAGTCCCTCTACTGTAAGTCGTCACACTCTCTCTTTGGGTTTAGATTTGTGCTTTGTCAAAGTATAACCGCTTTAGGTGCGTGTATGTTAATGCTTATGTTTAATGCATGTTGTCACTGCAGGGGTGTGATGTTTAGTTTGTGTTATCCCCCCATCATGTTGTCTATTTATCACGATGTCTCCTACATGCTGCTTCTGCCCAGTGTTCTGACAACTTTATTGGAAGCGTTCTCATATACCTGCAGCCCAGAAAAAGAGAGAGGTGGAGAGTGGGAGGCAGAGAGGTGTTCTACTTCTAAAGTATCCTAATTAAAGTTGGCAGGTTTAATCACAGACTGATAAGCATCAGAGGAGGAAAAAGAGGGACAGGAGCAGAGAGGAGCAGGAGGGGGAAGAAGGTGCCTGCAGACCCAGACAACCAGAGGCCTTTGAAAGTAACTCACTCGACCCCAAGTTTTTCTTACTTTTCTCAAACTCTTCCAAAGCTCCATCGATCGCTCTTGTCGCCCCTCTGCTTCTTTTTCCTCTTTGTCTTTTTTCGCATTGTCGCCGCATATATCTGTTTACTTCTGTTCTCATGGCTCCCTCCATCCCTCAAATTTTCTGTCCTTGGAGCGCAGTGCAATGTTATTGTCAGCTGTGGTTAAGGACACAGGAAGGGCACCACCTTGTCACTAGATGTTTGTCTCAGATGCCACTTCAGGGGAATCTGGCCACCACTGTGGTGGCCTGTGGCATCTCCCCAGTGAACATGTGCCGACACGGTCTCTCTCCCACACATACAGGGTCACACAAAACCCTCGTATTTTGACAAGGAACTTTTTACTTTTTTTATTACAATGATTAGGTATTCTTAACTTGGAGCTTGCCCCAGGCATTTTAACATTTGCAAATCATTACGTGGCTGTTATTGTTTAATATTCATGGTTGAAGCAACTCAACTTTGACAGTTTGGAAATTGGCATAGGAAATGGCTAACTGTTTTTTTTGCACCCATAAGGACACCCCGGTCTGAAAAAGTATATGTACACTTCTCTACACACACACATACAGGAGTACACAGCGTAACCAACAGTGGCTGACCCCTCCTCACCCTCATAACATAACTGTCAGAGTGGTTCTGGGCGTTAGGCAGCTGTGTGACAGTGGACATCATATCCTCTTTAAGGTGAGAAGATAAGGTGGCTGTTCATAGCCATTTGTTATCACAGGCAGCGAGCCCCCGACACCTCCACATCCCTTATCTGGCCCAGTCCCAGTTTCTGGCCCTAGCTAGGTCTCATGCAAGCCCAGGGCTGATGAGTAAGCACTGCTCAGCCTGCGGATGGCTTGGCCTGCCGTTATCGATCGCAGCGCCACCGCCTGTCATCCAGCCACCACTTAGCTAATGATGTCCATGTTATTGTCTCACGGCTTGGAAAACGGGCATAAAACAGAGCGGCGACTAACGGCGGCGTCAGAGGGAAAGATGGATTTAACTGATAGAGGAGGCACACCCAAAGCAGCCTGAGCCAAGAGGTACTTCTATCTTAGGATGATAGCACTGTCATTCTCTGCCTCTACTGCCCCTCCTCCCTTTTCTTTCTCTTGTTGGCTGTCTTTATTGTGGTGCTGGTTGGTCCATCTGCATGAAAGAAAGACAGACCAAAATTTCCGCCAGCCCGCCAGTCTCTGTGTTGGCCTGGTTTTGACCTTGATACTCTGATTGTTACTGTTGTTGGGCAAACAGCACATTTGTTTGTGCAAAATAAATACTGTCAGCGATGAATCACCTTGAACGCTTGGATCAAGACGCAATTAGAAAAGGCTGCTGTGAATGCTATACAGATATATATACACAGTGTGCCATTTTAGGGGACTGTAAATAGATTTAGCTCTGAGTTGAGTTTTCATGGGGGTGACATGGGTCATTTCTCTTCTCAGTGCCATAATTTCCCAGGATGCAGTTGGGGCCCCAAGGTCCATAGCTCTTATGTCAGAGTTCATTTCCTGTTGCAGTGATCCAGCAGCTCCTGAGGATCCACCATTTTGTAACATTCTCGTTGGGGGCTGGAGAAATGTGTCTCAATTCGACAGCCATTGCTCACAAGTGTTGCTTTTTAACTCTAAAAGTGTATTTCATAGTTTAGTATTATTTTGGATCGGATGAATTACACAGTGTTGTGCAGAAAGAAAAAAGTTGCAGAGAGTTTCTCTGTTGCAGTCAGCTTTACACTGAATAAACTGAAAGCACAGTCGAGGTCACACTGCGCCTAACACAGCAGAAGTGTGAGATTCTGTGTTGAAGTTACTGCTCACGAGTCACATAATGTAAGATAGTTAAATGTTTCCGAATGAACACAGTCTCACAATAGTTTCTGCTGACGTTTCTGTTTCTAATGATACTTTGAATGCATCATTGTTGGTTCGCAAACCTGACTCTGCATGAGTCCTGCCTCTTCCTTTGTTGCTTTGCTGACTTCCATGTATGTCCCAAGTTTTGAAGATAAAAGTAAGGGAAGCATGGGTGAAGAATGTAAACATTTCTAGGAGTTGTTTTTGGTTTGAGGGTTGTTCGGGGAGAGGACAGCCTCACCACACCACAGCTTGTATTAGTCACAGTCATCAGAGAGAAGAGAATGCAGACCTTTTTGCCCAATGAGGGAAAAGGTCGTTGAGAATGCAGTTTGTCAGGTCAGGACGAGCCGGGCCTGTTGTAGCTTAAATCCACGTGACTGCCAGAAAGAAAATGAGATGGAGAGAGGTGAAGCTCAGCTGGACTAATCTTTGGTGAAACATGAATATCAAGGTGTTACATGTCAGACCTTGTCTTCACTGTAGTGCCAGTGTTGGGATCACTTAGGTGGGGACAGTGAGGAGCAAAGAGGGGGGGGCAGCATTTCCCTCTACATTTGGATTAACATTTGAATTCTGCTATTTGCACAGGTATACGTGATCTTTAAAAATGAAATGTCAAATGTCAAACTTACCTACTCCAGTAATGAGAAAATGATTCCTATTCCCTAAAGTTGTATTCCCACTATTTCTTTAATCAGTTCCATGAATTTAGGGGACTTTGAGAAACAGATTTAAAACAGAATGTTCAGAATTGTGCAACAGAGATACTGATTTTTTTGTCTCCAGTAAAGGTCAAGCTCCCATGAACACTGGGTACTAAATTTCTGATAATGAAACTCATTAGTGTCCAATGGTGCATTCTGTTTGCACTGTGAAGTTGGAATTTCCGAGTTTCCAGTCAGTCCCTGAAGTCAGATTTCCAACTCAGAACGTAGGAGGAACCTCACCAGCCCCGACTTCAAAATCCAATATGGCTGCTCTGCGCACCAACAGTAGTGAAAGCTGTAGTCATATACTGTTAATTAACACTTCTGTCTCATTTGTGTGTCATTGAATAAGTCGTACACACACTACTGTTGCTCATTGCATACAATGTAATGCACAGTTATCAACTGGTATTGCTAACAATGGCTAAAGCTAATATTGTGAACAATATTTTGGTTTTCCGACATGTTATACTGGCACACAGTCAACCTGGGTGTGACGTCATTCCCAGCTCCGACCTCCAACTTCCAAGGCAAATGCTCCACCAAAGCCAACAACTGTTTTTACAGGCTGTGTAGCACTGCCAATGACAAGTAAATTGACTTAAGCATTTAAAAATGGCAGAGTTCCCCTTTAAAAATGAATCAGAATGACACTAAATAAAATAGATTTACTGAAATTGTTGCTATATTGTTTATATATTGTATTAGTATACAGGTATAGTGTTATATTGTTCAGTGGCACTGAAGTTGACCATTTGATCCAGGTGGAAACTGTCCAAACGCTGTTTATTGATGCAGATGGTTATGTTTCCAGTCATGTAGTTACTCCTAAAAGGCAAAGTAGTTCATCACTAATGACTCTGAATGACTAATGGTGTATTCATCCTGCAGCGATTGTGGTAAAATGCTGATGAAGAATTTATTTTGTTCTCAGCTGTTGATCATATCAGGTCAATGAGAAGAAATATTTTTGAACAATCAGGAACGTCGGTTAAAACAAGCTCGGAGACATCGTGGTATTGTGTTTGGAATTTATCCTTGCTTGAGATCACATGCATGCTAAATTTGATGTCAGGACTGTAGCCAAACATTTCATAATCTAAGATACATTATGCAAAAGGGATTTATTAGAGAATGGATGTGCTTTTACACCAGTAATACTTGAATCCCCAGCCTGGATTTTTCCCCTTTAACCACAGTAGCGAATAGATAGAACCAAAACAAGAGTTTATCCAACATGTAGCAGCTTTACCCATTTTGGAACATGTGAACTAATGCTAATGGCATTCCTAGCCTCCTAGTATTCGAGCCAACAAATCTTTAGTCCAATCAGAGTGGTTATTACGTCTCCACTTCCTCCACGAAGCTTTAAATAAAACCACCGCCAATAAGCACAATCGAAAATTAGTGATTAAAGCTGCTTGAGACAAATGAATTGTTTGAGTTGATAAGTGGAAATCCATTCTACTTCTCTTCTGAAGTATTGTCTGTGAGTACTAAGGTCATGCTTTATCTAAGCCATAACAGCATGCCAGTGAAATGCACAATGTAACTAATAGTATCTGATTTTAAACAAAGCTAGGCATGATTCTGCTCATGTCTGGGACATGTGATTGAAATTGTGTTCCTCCACTGTCATCGTAATCTTGGAAACATTCAGAATCA
This sequence comes from Epinephelus lanceolatus, assembly GCF_041903045.1. Lineage (NCBI taxonomy): Eukaryota > Metazoa > Chordata > Actinopteri > Perciformes > Serranidae > Epinephelus > Epinephelus lanceolatus. The sequence goes on from NC_135737.1 coordinate 26,315,323, forward strand.
CGGTGATAACAGTAATTGGCAATTACCTTGCTTTTATGAGTTTCCTGTCAAACTTCTGCCAGAAACGACACAAAAGCTGTCATTACAGGGATGTCAGTTCAGTACAGCTTCCATTATTTCCACCACATGCTGTGTATATATTGTGCTAGAATGTATGCACGTGTAAGAGAAGTGAGAAGTCAGAGAGGAGTGATTCGGAGCAGCACGACTTTATTAACAAAAGTATATCGGGGCCATCAGCTTAAGTGTTGCCATAAACATGCTGGATCATTTGAGTCATGCTGTTTTGATTGCAGGGCACTTCTTGTTTGTGTGCTGTTTGGAAGAACGAGCCAAACAAGTGCCCGAGACTAGTTTAACCTGCCCCTGAACCACAGTTCAAGGTATTTTATACATGAGCACACTTATTGTGAGACCTTAAGCAAATACTGTTTCAACACGGTCATATATTACAGAGACTCCCATCCGCAATATTTCAGTTTTTGCTCCACAACTATGTAAATATATCCCCTCTCTGTCCCGAGTCTCACAGTGTTTGGTCATAGTGGATCAGATTCTAGGAAATTGTGCAACTCTGAGACTATTCACGTGCTGCTTTTAGACCACAGAGCGGAGCTTACATCTAGGGCCTTGCTTTTTCCTCTCTTCCTCTCCCTCCTCCCTCCAGAGGTCATAGTTGACAGGAGACATGGGTGGGTGATGTCAGTCCTGTCCTTAGGGGATCTGGGAGTCCTCCGGGGTCTCGTAAGGTTGGGCAGCAGCTCTAGAGGGGAAGACGGGAAGTGGTGGTGGCAGAGAGGGAAGGAACAGCTTGCTGTTGTTCTACTTTGTTTGTTTTTTCACATGTCTGTGCTAAAGAGGGAGACGCAGGATGTTGATGGATGGGTCTGTGTCACCAAGAAGAGCTTTTCTATGAGTGTGAGTGTGTATGCATGTATCTAAAAGCTACTGGAACCATTTTGTTCGCCACAAGGCCAACAGATGTGAATTTAAGTTGTTATGCTGTAGTATTTTCTACTTTTCTACCCCAGAATTTCCTTGTTTTTGCTACACGGTCGTCAAGAAAAAGATACGTTGAATTTTGCTTTCATGCTGTGAGAGTTCGCCAGCAAAGGTTGTTTTAGTGCACGCTGGGTCGTTGACTTGTTCAGAGGGTCTATAATGTTTAACATCATGTGCGAAACGCTGTTGTGAGAGTTCCGCGAGTGCGTTGGGGCGGTGCTCCCGGGGCTCCCTGATGATGTACCATGGTAAACAGCTCCTACTGCTTGCACAGCTGGGGCACACTTGACGGGCCTCTGCAGTGCATGTAGAGAGGGAGATGGAGAGAGGGATGGGGAGGAGGCAGACACAGGGAGAGGGAGGGAGGGAGGAAGGAAGGAGAAGGGGAGAGTGACTGGACCGACACAACAGAGGAATGCTGCGAGGGCCTTCAGGGCAGGATACAAACTGCAAAAAGCACAAGCGAGCGCGGAGGAAACAAGAGCAGAAAACTGATTATAAATGACAAATCCCCAGCTCTTGCAACCAAGCAGTGTTAGCTGCTGTATCCTGAGGGTGGGAAAATGCAACAGTAATAGCTCCAACTCCAATCCAATCTCCTGTATGTATTCTGTGCACATGTGTGTGTGTGTGTGTGACTATGTTTGTGTATGTGGCCTCCCCAAATTCAACAGACAGAGGCAGGAAATTTTGCCCATCCCCTCCCGTGTCCTCCCGTCATCCTCTGCCCTGTGCTCACTGCCCAGCGCTGATTGGCTGGAGGGGAAAGCGAGGGATGAGGTTTTGTCATCTAATCTGCCAGCAGATCGCCACTGATGGGCCTCTGTAGAATGGCTTTAGTAAATTACTGTTCCAGGGAAGGGCAAATCCCTTCTATCAGATAGCAGCTCTCTCTTCATCTCTCTCTCCTTTCCAAGTCTTTCTCTTCACTACATCAGTCAAGCCTTGACTTTATCTCCTCATCGCTACCTTGCGCCCCTCTTCGTCTCTTTGTAGCTGCTGGCCCCTACTTCTCCATCTCCTTCTTTCCATTCATTCTGTCTTTTGTTATTTTCCTGTCATGTAAATACCCCATGTTGTGTAGGTATGTGTGTGTCTGCAGTGAACGTGATTGTTTCTGCCCAGGGACCAAGCACCTGGAGTGAATGTCAGAAAGAGACGCTCTGTGGATTGTGCTGTAAGGCTACTCGTACGTCATCAGCATATTACAGTTAGTGTGTGTGTGTGTGTGTGTGTATGTGTATCTTAACAAGACGGACCAGTTTTGAGGGCAGCCATCTTACCTTGCCCAGTCTGACACAACACAAGAGATAATACTGCACATCCTGCCTCAGTAGCTGGAAAACAGTGCTTGTGGATTAGAGGTATTTGTTTTTTGCATGTGGTTTTATGTTTGCATACCTGCGTCACAAAAAGATATAACTTAACCGAGGCAGGTATAAAGAAGATGAGGGAGCGAGATACCTATAGAGGCTGAAAAACAAGGGAGTGTATTTGTCTACCTGCGAGCCCGAGGTGGGGAATGTTGCCTGGCATGGAAAGCCAAATGGCGCCGAACTCGCAGCGAGTGACCGCCTGTGTTTTGTCAGCTACCTCCAGCTCCTCCTCAATCACATAAAACAAGTCGCTCTGGGATGACATATGGCGGCCAGGCGTGTCCGATGTCACACAATGCTGCTGTTGCCACAGCGATACTCCAGCTCGATAATTAACAGGTGGTGTATCGGAAGAAGCAGAGAGGCCACACACACGTAGTTTTCCTTTAAAGAGTGTGTTTTATTGCCGTGATGTTGTGATGAGGCGTCTCACCAAACAAGATTTGCAGAAACCCAACCCAGCAGAAATATCTGTTTGGTGAAGGTTGTTGTTGTAACCGTTTTTCTAATGAGTATGTTTACATGCAGGGCACTATCCCAGTTTTGACTCAGATGCTGGTTTTGATCCTGTTCGAGATAACATATTTACAAGGAACAGAAGTCTTGTTATTTGTATCCCTGTGTACAGATTATAACATGATCCAGGTGTCTTATTTTCTGACGCATGATAATATTTCAGCTTTTTTTTCCCTATATGACTCAGAAGTTTAGGATTAACCCTATTGGCTTCTTGCTGTCTGTGTACAGCTGCTGCATTTACCATTCTGCTGTGTCACCAGTGAAATGGAAGATGAGTGTAACGCCGGATTTCCACTGGATGCGTGTCCGTTGCGGAACGGCAGCGCTGGTTATCCGCTGCGTGCTCCGCCGTCCGTCAACACCCACCGGCTGCGTTTGCTGTGCGGTTTGGTGCAGCTCCGCCGGAAGACATCTCGGTGCACTGCCGTGATTAATATCTCCTCGTCCATGGTGTTCACGGGGTGAAATGACGTCTGAAAACCTCTGACCTGTTGACTTCAGGCCTGCCTCTGCCCATTATGTAGTTTGTAAGGTGTAGTGCAGGGAAATATGATCCGCCGTGAACACTGTGTATTTTATTTTGAAAATTAACCGGACGTTTTATCGTGTTTCTGTGCACGACTTCCTGCCCCGCATGATCTGCTCTGTGCTGAATTGCTGCGTTGTGCTCCGGCGTCCGGCAAAAATAGAAGTCCTGCGTATCTGTTGCGGAGGGCTCCGGAGTGCCGGAACTGAGACGGAGCCGGAACGCAGCACAGCCGCAGCTGGTGGAAACACACACATTGACTAGAATGGAATCCTATCGGCTCCGCTGCCGTGCCGGAGCGCAGACGCAACCAACACGCATCTGGTGGAAATTGGCCTTAACAGTTTACCTTTCGCATCTCAGATGTCTGGCTTCATTCAGTGTGTAAATCATCATTAGGGCTGCAACTAACACTTGTTTTCATGATCGATTAATCCACAGATCACATTTTTCTTGATCAATTTGATAATCGTTTGGTCTATAAAACAGTGAAGCATGCCGATCACAATATTCCAGAACCTAAGTTGTGATATTACATTTCTTATTTTGTCCATCCAATGGTAAAAAACCCTAGATGTCCTCAATTTATAATTGTAGAAGTCTAAAAAAGGAAAATCTTTACATTTGAGAAGCTGCAAGAAGTGAACTTTTGCCATTTTTGCTAAAAAGTTTCATACATGACATCATAACACACACTACATAATGAGAAGACGTGTCTGCCTGTGCACATGACAGCAGTCAGAAACAGTGTATAACAGTAACTCTGTTTCTGTCAGAGTACTGCAGTTTGCATATCCAGGCTTCTTATCTGGGTTACTGAAACCAGGATATGATGTTAAAGGGAAAGTTCCGTTTTTTTGAAGTTGGGTTGTATGGGGAACTTATTCATAGACTGTATATTACATACAGTAGATGTCAGTCAGCACACCCCATGTTTGGAGATGCTAAGCAATCTGCTGCTCTGGAGGGGTCAGCAACAAAACATATTTTATGCCCCCTTAAAAAAGTCCCACCTAAAAAAATCACTGTCAGTTTAAATGTACGCTATATTGAGAGCATTTTCACTGCTTCATCTTAATGTCAGACAGTGATTTCCAACTTTAAAATGAAGCTCTGACAGTGCTCTCTTCAAAGCCACACTCCATTGAGAAAAACAGTGATTTAACATTGCTAAACACAGCAGCTGCTGGTCTGCCACTGCCTCCATCAGTTATTTTGTTTGTGTGATTGTGTGAATTTGTTATTAAAAAGGTTAGTTTAGATTCACCTAAGTCACACAATAACACAAAGGAACTAGCTGATCGAAGCAGCGGTAGACCAGCAGCTTCTGTGCTCAGTGTGCTAAAATTACTGTTTTTGTCAATGGAGTCTGGTGGTTTTGATGGGAGCATAGAAAGGGAACTGAAGCTGTAAATTGCTTTCCTGTCAAAACAGGCTTTCTGGTGCAAAGGCAAAGCCATGAAAATACTCTCAATATAGCAAACAACAAGATTGTTCTGATCTCACTCCTTCTTGACTTTAGTTGTTTGCTTTCCTCACTTCCGTTTCACTTATCATGCTCTGAGCTGACCCACCAATGAGAATGATTTCTCTCACAGATAGGCCTATAAACAGGCAACGACAGCCAACTGTTTCCAACAGTGTAGGACACGCTGCAAGAACTAGGGTGACAGACACTAACCAATGGCCCGACATTGACCACTGGCCAACTGTCAGCTTGTTATGTCATGACTCTTACATGCGCAACACATAGAATACTCCCACAACCTGATCATAACCCACTCAATTATGCCTCTCTGGTTTCTGCATGTGTTCAACAAGTCACCTGTAATTTAAGATTGTTACCTGGACCACACTGGTGTTGATGCTGCTGCCTGGTTGGTGATGTGTTGTTACACTCTGTGATAATGAGCAAACTGTAGAGCCAAACTCGAGCTGGTGTACCGATACTGATCAGAATGACAGGAGCACTGGTTTGGTGAGCCCCACCCTTCTTTATCGACTCTCTCCCCCTGCAGTCTGAGAGGAAGCATCTGCCTGCCCCTCTGCCTCCCCACTGCTTGCCACACATGCTCTCTCCTCCTCTCTCTATCCACAGCCCACACTGCTATCGCTGCGGCTAGCTATCCAGCTCGCGCCGATGTCAGAGCCTCTAATCTCTCAAGCATAAAGGCCATGCAAAGGGAATTTATGTTAGCCTGCCACGGGAAGAAAGGGAGAAGCGGAGAATCGTTTGAGCAGGTTGACAGATAAGGCTCTTGTGCTTTCTGTGTGGTGCTTTTTAAGCCATGTTAAGCTGCTTAATTAGACATAATCTACAGACCCCAGACTGAGGCGGAACTAATGAAGTTAAAAGACTCAAATCCCATCCTACCATCACACTCTCCTCCACTCCACACCATCATTCGCGCCTCTCGGTCTCATCACTACGGTCTCCTCTCTGCTGCCTACCATCACGATCTCGCAGCACACTCTACCCTCTCTTCCTCCTTACCATCCCACTCTTTCCTTTTAACACCACTAATGTCTTGCATCACACACAGACCTTCTGTCCTGTCTCCATTACAACCTTCAAACATGTAATGACAGTCTGCTGTATGATTGTTTCTGCAGAGCAGTGAAATCATCAGAACAAGTGATGCACATAGAACCCCAGAAACAGACTTAGACTGATGTAAGCGTACATCAGTATGAGATGCATGAGTAATATTACAATCATTTTACAAAACATGTTGAACTGTACCCATAGTTTGTACTGTACTCTGTTTGCCCCCCCCCACCAAAACAACTGGTCCGAGACCTTCTTGACGAGGTGGTCTTGGTCCGGTGACAACTGAACTCTGATGCGGTTCGTTTGTGGTGAGACCATGTTCCGACCTGGATCTGAACCAACTGCAGTCACATGACACATTGTTTGGGTTAAACATGAGCATGCTACAGTCCTGGAGGATTATTAATGTGTGCCTCCTCCTGTGCTGCCTTAATATGCACATTCAGCACATCCAATGCATCAAAACATTGTTTTCTTCTGCTTTCTGGAGCCGCGCCTCGTTTTCAAACTGTATGGTTTGACTAAAATGAACAAGGCAAGTGCTTTAACCCTATGGGCCTGAATGACGCATAGTGCATCCAAATTCACACCTGTTCTTCTCTATTGATTTTCTCCATGACCATGTGTCATAGCGAGAAGCCACGCATATCACCTGAAACAGCGGAATCGTAGCTTTCCGACAAGACCACCAGGGCTACCACTTGTCGGTAGTCCAATGTTTTCACAGCCAAAAAATAGATAAATTTACACTAAAATCATGAATAACAGAGCTTTCATGCAGCTTTGCACACACATTACTCTTAGATGGATTACTCATGAATGCAGGGTCGCACAGAAATACCACGCATATCACATGAAAGCGCAGGACCAGAGCTTTCCAATGATACCACACATCATTGTGCTGTCATCCCATCACGCTATAAATACAGATTGATTTTAAGGATAGACCGATACATCGGCCGGCCGATATATCGGGCTGATATTTGAGTTTTTTACTTGTATCGGCATTGGCCGATACGCGCGTGGGTTTGCGGATTTATTTTTCCCTGGCATGATTTACAGACAGGCATCCACGGGCAGCTCTGTGTTGCCGGAAGACCCTGCAGCGCACATGCAGCGAATCCTACTGTGTACAATAATTGTTGTTTTATTTATGCTTCAGCTTAAATATTTGTTTATTTTATAAAGACATTACTGGAAGATTTGAGAGCACTGATGTCTTTTTTTTTTTTTTTTATTTGAATGTATAATAATAATAATAATAATAATATTCTACCTGTTCTACCTCAACTTTCCATCTTGTTTTAGTATTTTTTACTGTTCAATAAATGTTTCTTATTTTAAACTTGAGACCTGTAATATTTGTTATCATTGTGTCATTTTTTTGATGTAAATTGAGGGAGCAAAAGCAGTATCGGCCCCAAATATCGGCTCAAGAAAATCGGCAGTCCATAATCGGTCATCGGCTAAGGGTGATGGAAAAAAATCGGTATCGGCATCGGCCCTAAAAAATCCATATCGGTCTATCCCTAATTGATTGTCTACAAAATAAAAACCTGACTAATTTCTTTACAATCCATCTTGTTATCAGTCACTTCATATAGTGAGGAATATCGTATCTTACCACGTCTTAGGCTTGCGTGTGTGTCTCCCTGTCTATCCACATTTGTAGTCCGGCTTTCAAGATGCAAATATCTCCATATTGTCCAGTTGACACTCCATCAAACTTAGCGTACTTCACCTTTGCGCACCCAGACAACTGTAGCCTAATTATGCATGCCTGACAGGGCCGTAGTCACCATATACATTGAGGGGACACGTGCCCCCCACCCCATGCCCAAAATGTCCTCCCACTATATAACTGAAACTGAAAAACAACAACAGACTTTGTTTACTGCAAACAAAGTGGCAAATATTATCTTGGAGGACATCATTGCACTTGGTTGACTATTTTTCTATGATCTTAGATGTAAATATTGCATGTTTCTTTCAGATAAAACACATTTTTGACTTGTGAATGAGTCAATGGAATTTCTTGCAATAATGAAAAAATACTGGCAATTATGTCCGCCTGGCACAAACCACATGTTTTGGACAGCTGTGAAGTGACAGAATGTCCCACCATCATGGTTCTTATATTCCCAGATTCCAGAGAGTCTCCCCTCTTCATATATGGCAGAATATGTCAACTTCCAACTTGCTATGGTGAAATACATGTAAAAATGTAAGAATTTAGTCACACAGATTTGTTTTTTTTCATTGATATAAAAATTAATATAAAATACAGGCACATAGAAGGACATGGAATGATGGCAAATCTGGTTAGCCCAGATTGTCCTGAAAGAAATAAAACAAAATATAGCATGTGTATGTAGCCTTTATAATGACTGTGATATGAGCTTAAAAGTAAAGGCAGTAAAAATACCCCAAAAACGCCTAGGGCCCATAGGGTTAAATCAACCCATGTAGTTGTCCCTCCACTGTGACATTAGAAAGTGTCACATTTATCTTACAAGTGTACTCTTCTTCAACGTTTTGTTTACTTCCTGGATTTTTCCCGCATGGAAATTCTGACCAATCAAGAGCAGCTTTCTCACACAAGGCATCTCATTTGGTCTGCTTGTAAATGCTGCCGTGAGAGCACGAACCAACTCTAGGCAATTATGCATCTTTGTAACAAAATTAGTCCCTGTAGGTCTAAAAGCACCCTTAGATGAGAAAATTTGCACAACTCTTATATCTGCCTGTTAAACATGAGGTTACAGCCATCAGATGTTAGCTTAGTTTAGCACAAGGACTGGAGACCTGAATCAGCTAGCCTGGTTCTGTCAAAAGTTAACACGTCATCACTCATATTCGTGTTTGTACGGTGGGTCAAAGCACTGAGCAGTGACTTCCTCGAGTCTCTACTGGTTGTCTGGTAATCTCACAATGACGACGAGATCACAGGAAGTCACAGCACTCAGCGAAGGTATAATCCTAGACATAACCTCCTGGTAAAACCACTGAATTAATTTTGTAGAATAGGTATCAGTCTTTTCATCTAACTCTTGGGCATGAAGAAGTGATTATGCAAAGTGTCCCACTATTCCTTTAACGCCTGCACTTTATATTCTATACTCTGTTGGCTGATTTCTCTTTACCTAACAGTTAGTTTTCCTTTGCTGTGCCTTCGCAGACCAGGTTCCTCATGGCAACCAAAAGTCAAGATGAGAGAAAAGTCGTTTGGCAGTTTATTCTGCAGCTTGAGAGTCAGGAGACTCAAACTCTGAAAAAATTATAATGTTATCCAGATACATGCTCATAAATAATACATTTTAAAAACAGTTTAAAAAACACCTTTTGTCTCATCTGTGTTTTCAACATTCACTCGACACAGAAGTCGAGCCACAGTCCTGTGATAAAGTTCCACAGGAGCAAAGGCACATAAAACGAAAACAATATAATGAGGGCTTTCTGAGGTGAGGGACTAATGGCTGCTGTGATCAGAATTCAAAAGGTTGAAGCCAAACTGAGAACCCGGGGGAAGTGGTGAGTGTTACAACAAGTTGCTTGGCAGAGTCTGCGCTCTGTTAGCACATTTCCATCTCTGCAGCAGTTCTGCTTCCAGTCTTCCCTGCCCTTGTTCTTAAGCCTTCCTTCTTCCTCTGGCAGTAAGACGAGGATAAGTTTCTCCTGTCAGTAACACACTTGCTTCCCTAATCCCACCATGGGGCAAATCTGTGCCCTGGCCATGTGTATGAATATTTTATCTTGTAGGTGGTTGAGTGATTCCAACCTTTTGCCAGCTTACAATAGGCTTTGTTTATACACCAGCTCTTGATGTGCCCCCCCTGTTGTTGCTGTGGCATGTTTACATATCTCTCCTATCTCGGCATCTTGCAGGACCGGCTTCTTTGTTGTGTTTTGAGTTTTCCCTGAAGCCGAACAGCAGTTATTTTCCTTCGCCGAAGAGCCGGCTGGCACGCTAGCTTGTAAACGCTCATCCTCTGTCCAGGAGGAGATTGCAGCTGACCATTGTTGGGTTTCATCATCGTCATGAATGCACTGCCTCGGTGGGGATGGCCTGTCAGAGAATTTTCTTCACCCCATTATCTTTCTGCCTCTCCCTCATGCCCTCCTTTAGCCCTCCTTCCCACCTCATCTTTACCTGGAGTGGTTACAGCCTTTTGTACTGTCAAACTCATTCTCCTCACTCTGTCCATGAGGCAAATGTAAACACAGACCGAACCTTTGGAATCAAAATTACCTTAAAGCTTATCAGCTGCCAAAACTAGGTAATATTGTCCTGCTTGCGCTTGTTCTCCTCAACCTGTTCTGCCTCCCTACTGCCTCTCCTCCTTATGTGACACACCTCTCCCCTCCAGTGCTGCCCGGTATCATGGTGGTGTTGAGTGGATGTGAGGGCTGCTGCATTCTGGTCTTGCTTGATTAGCCAGTGTGTGATGCTGTGGGCAGCTTTGTTTTGTTGCTGAATGGGCTGTTCCACTGAGAGTGCAGGAGACGCTGAGGAGGGGATGGAGAGGAGAAGGGTGAAGTGGGAAAGGAAAAGCGGGAGAATGCTGGAAAAGAAAAGATAAAAGCTAAAGGGGAAGGGTATAAAAGCAGAGGTGGGGAGTAGATAAATGAGACGGGAGAAAAGGCTGGAGCAGAAGGGGAAAGCAGAAATGAGGAGAGGACGGTGGTGCAGAGGCAAAAAAGAAATGACCTCTCCTCCTGTGCAGAGGGAAGATAACTGTGAGTGTTTAGAAATGCTGAGGTGGACAGAAGCCATATCTTCCACCAACACAGCACCTGCTAGTCTGCCTGCCCCCTCCCATTCATTGACCGACTTTCTATTGTGGGTATTTGTGCACTTGTGTGTGTCTTTCTGCCTGTGGAAGTGTGTGTGTGTGCGTGTGCATACACATTATTATGCATACAGTTAGTAGCCTATACCATCGTTGTTTCAGCCTATAAGATAGCAGCCTGAGATTTTGTGCTGGAAACATGTTAATACTCAGACATGACAAATCCCTGAACCCCTGCACTGCACCACCTTAATACATGCATGCATTAATAGCTTTTCTTGTAAAATATGGAAGGAGGTCTGTGCAGTAGTTTCTCCCTCGGTGTCTGCGCTTGCATAGAGTTACAGAATTGTACACCAAATACAGATTTTGTGTAAACCTGTAAGAAGTTAAATCAAATGCTCTGATCGTCACACTGCAGGTCCGCTTGGTCATGGGTGTGGTTTCACAAAAACAAACAGTAGTGGCCACATTGTTGGGCTGAAATATCTGAGATAAAATGTCTAATTAATAACAATATTTCTGACCGACCTTGCTATTTTTGAAATTGTTATTATTCCTCATTATGGCTGGATGATATGACGAAAATCAAATATGATATTTAGGACCAAGCACCTCAATATCGATTTTGCAGCAGTTTTGTAGGGTTGACTATAAGTGCTTTCACGAAATATTTACACAATGAGATTTTTGCTAAATAACTATCAGTAATGTGGTTGAATTGACCAAAGTTCAGGGCACATTTATCCCTGATTCACCCCTCCTGGCATTTGAAGGAGAAATCCCAGTCTGGGACCTCAGTCAGGTCATTACAGATGTTTGGCCCAGATTATGCGGTAATGTGAGAGGTTTACAGATCCAGTCTTAAACCTCCTGAACTGCTCACGTAATGATCAGGGCTGCCCTGATAATTTCAAACATGTTTTATATTAGGGATTCAAAAACCGGATGATTTCGGTTATGATTATGTCAGTATGGAGTGACTGACGGTGTTGCCAAGCAACACTAAACATTCGAGCCCTCGAGGCTAACGTTAGCCAGCATACTACAGTGGACAGACATTAAAACTGACAGTTAAAATCTTAACCCCCAGTTCTTGCTGAAGAATGGACAACCAATGTCTCCATTTTGTTAACATCTGCTTCCCCATAAGATCACGTGAGGTGGTGCATTCAAGCATAATATCTGCAAAGTTTCTCTTTATGTTCATGATGCAACCTGATTTTATAAATCAGTTAGGATTTTAAAACTCCTGCAGTCTGAGCCCGGCTTCAGTCGATACAGGCAATTAATAGAACAGCTACAACAGTCTGGTAACTTCAGAAAACTACATCACTTTACTGTTACACAGCCTTTAAAACCATACAAAGACAGCACTTATAATATCACAATATCCAAAGTCTAAGTTGATATCTAGTCTCATAGCACAATATTGATATGGTGTTTATATATTGCCCAGCTCTATATCCTATGACTTAAACATTAGGCCCATATTCATGGTCTGCATAACATCAGACACTTAATACTGCTGTTGACAGCTCTGCACCGTAGCTGCTGTAGCTGACACTACCTTAATTTACTGACAGGACAAACTGCCTCACAGCTTTTAATCCTTGTAAACTTGAAAAGTGAATAATTTTACTCCTTGACAAAACAACCTTTGGCCAAGCAGAAATAGCACAGCACTTTACATTTTGTTATTTCGCCAACTCACACAAGTAACTTTAATTGGCTACAGCTAAGGAAATTTGCCTGGTGCCAGTTTTCTTTGTAGCCGGCAAAACAGCTGGCTTAAACTTTCACTTGCTTATTAAGACTGGGTTAATTATGTAAGTTATAATTAAAACTTCAGCTCTGGCCACATGAAAATTGCACTCTTTCAATTTGTGATTTGATATAAAACTAATTAATCACTCAGCCCGACCATATTGTCTGTATTGGCTCCTAAAAGAAAGGTGACAGGCTTCAGGCCAGCTCGGCGATGCTTCTGTGCATGAGCCCAGAATACTCTTCAGCACCCTGAGTACGGCTTTAAACACCTGCTCTCCTCACCTGTCTCATCCTCTGTCTGCTGCCCATCTGATGACCGCACTCCATGTTTATCTGGGTGTAGTCAGATGGAGGACAAGGAGACAGCCCAGAAAATGTGGGTTATTTTTTAGTGCAGAAAAGAAGGATTTTTTTTCACTGCACAGGCCTTTCTTCCAGAGATGTTTTGAGAGAGCGTGTGTGTGTGTAATTCTGTATGCCTTTGCAAGCATGTGTGTTATGTTTTCTGGAAGCAGACTGCGTTGTAGATGGAATAAAGCCCACTGTGAGTGTTGACAGTATTGGCTTGTTAGCGCTGATGGGGTGGATGAATGCTGAGTACTGTGGGCTAGAATGGGAAGGCAGATCTGCAGTGTTTTCTTGTACCGGATGTGCCTGAATTCCACAAATCTCTCTTGATAAATTCAAGGTTGTACACTAAAATGAAAATATGACAACGATAAGCCCCCTGAGCCCCTTCTTTGCCATCTCCGAGGCTGACTTCCTCTTTCATCGCCTCTCACTTTCTCTTATTCCTCTGTCCTATAAGTGATTCCTCTTTTTTGCCTCCTCTTATTTTCCCTTGTCCCAGAAACCTTCTTGCTTCTTTTACTGGTATCTCCTATATGTTTCCACTCCTCCCTTTAACAAATGGTCTGTTTAAAAGGCGATTGGAAGAACACACACATGCACACATTCATCCACACACAAGCGAAAGACTGAAATAAAGAAGCCCCTTATCTCTCCTACCAGAGACACTTCGTTCATGTGCTCGCATGCAGATGAATAATATATGTGGATACAAGCGCGTACACACACTCACACACACACAACACACAAGTAAATGATTGGTAGTGGTGGTGGTGGTGATGCTGACATGGGCCGTTGTACGCTGTGCATTTGTGCTTTTTGTAACACAACTTGCGTGCACGTGTAAGTGTGCTCTGCTGACTGCTGTCACTGTGGAGGGATGTAGAGTCTCCAAGGGCATGGTGATGAATGGGAGGGTTGTCACCAGTCAGGTCCAGCTGCCTTTGTGCTGTCTTTATGCTGCATGTTCGCCTATTATACCACGAGCCCTGCATGTGTGGCGTGTCTGCGCGGCGAGCGAGTGTGGGTGGGTTTTGTGTTAATGTAGCTTGAATGAAACAATTTTTACGTGAGGCGGTGTTGATGTGTTTGTGAACATGGTGTTAACACTTAGAACATTCCATCGATCGATGTGTACAAGCCATGCGTAAAGGTCCTCATCTTTGTCTGCAACATGTGTGGACACCTGTGTGGACGTCACATGAGACACACATCCCCTGCTTCAGCTCAAATAGCTTAATTTGCATGGATAATTATGAGAGTGTGTGTGTGTGTGTCTTTGGCTTACAGTTGGAAAGTGAGTGTGTTTCCTGTGCCAGCATGTAGATATGTCAGTGTGTGAGCAGTGGGCTCTGAGAAAATGCTGTCAAAGCAGAAGCTGAATAATTTGCCTACAGACACATTCATGATACGGTGACGTGTGTGCATAAATTTGCCTTCCAGTAGACTTGGCTGTATGGTTTACAGATAGTGTGTAATATCGGAAAACCCATACTTGAGTGTGAGGGTCTTTTTTTCCCCCTACTGTTCTATACATGGATATTTGGTCCCACTGGGAGTTTTTTTTAGAAGAAAAGGAGAATATGCACACTACGCACGCACACACACACACACACACACACACACACACACGTATATGGAGAGTTGCAGAGAATTTGTGCCTTCCTATGTGCTTTATGCAGATGAATCAGGTTGTGAGTTGTGTTCAGAGGGTGTGGAAGCAGATAGTATGGGGATGACATAAGTTAGAATACAGGCTTTTGGCTCCCAGAGCATACTGGACACAATTTGCACATCCACCATACCATTCAAATCAGTTTTAGGGTCCTGACACACCAAGCCGTCGGCCATTGATCAATGTGGGGGCATCCGTGAGCGTCTGTCGCCCTAGTTTGTGTGGTATGTCCCACAATAATCAGCCTTTTTTGGCCAATTCAGCATGTTGAATTGGCACTAGAGCCCCCTGAAATTACACCTGATTGGCAGTTTGGGTCACTGCACAAGAAAAGAAATGGAAGTGAGGAAAGTAAACAAAAGGCTAAATTCAAGAGGGTGTGAGATCAAAACAAAGTTGTTATATTAGGTTAGATTATTTTTTAGCCGTTGAGCTCTACAGCACAAACAGTTTAAAATGGTTTGTCTAATTGTTTGTTAGCACACAGTAACGTTGTTCTTTTAACATTGGGTTGGGTTAATAATGTGCTAACTGGCTAACTAGCATCTTGAATCAGTCCCTTTTGGTCTTCTTTGGTTTCCCTTTTTTAATGACAAATACAGACTACGGGCACCTGCTCACACAGGTGCAGAACGTATGTGCTAGTTGACCATTGGCTGTTGTCTTCGCGGTGTGTGTAGGTGCAACTTTGTGGCTGAGACACAGGCATCCTGAGGTGATGCAGTGGTCGACCTGTATTGCCACTAGTTCTTAGATGTCAGTTTGGTGTATTTGAGTCTTTATATACATTAGAAACTAGAAAAAACAGGAATACTCTATAAAGGGTAAATGGTTCCCTGACCATGCAATATGTGATGGCTGAGCTTAAAGAAAACTCTCCATGTTTTATTTAAATGTGAGGAATCCAAAAAATGCAGAAAAATACTCCTGTTGCTGGTAATGACTTCAACAGTTGGACACAAAGGCCATGGCTAACCAGCAGACACTCAGAGGGACAAACCATGTGTAATTTGGTTGTTGGTTGGATTTGACTGATCCCTAAATGTTTGCTTTATTGGCCACAGTTTGGACAGTCAAAACTGGGACGGCACCATCCTGGCTTATTATATGTTTCCTCTGTCTCAGCAGTAAGGTGACGTCGCCAGAGCTGTTACATTCTGCATCTGAGGAAGTAAATACAGTTGTCTGTAACAACACTTACAACATTTTATATGGAAGCTTACCCATATGTGGACGGCTCTTAAGGACACCGTGTCCTGGTAAGGTGCTCTGGTTTTTAGGGGAGCCAATGAGAGTACAGCACGACTGTGCATTAATGGTTGGGTTTATGGTCTGGGAGGCATCACTCTGAGTGTCTAGGGCCAGTGTTTGTTTTCAATGATGCTGTGTAAAGTTGAGTTTATTGAAACTTCTTATCAATGTGGGTTCATGCCTTACAGAGGTATTCTCCTGGAGTTTGCATTTACTTTCTGCAAAGCATCCACTTTCTGTCTTGCTGTGATGGGGATGTAAGCAAGCAGAGCAGACCTTGAAAATGTAGGAGTTTTGTGAAACCAAGGATGCAGGGGCTCTTAACTGTGGCGGGGTTAAGTGCTATGATCCAGACTTGGCTGCTCTTTGGTCATACAGCGCATGAGAAAGTCTTCGGCGCTGCAGCCCACATTTCAGACAGTCTCTGGAAATCAGGTGGGCCTTAATTGTGTACCTTTTATATATTTGTTTTTTTTACTGCAGCTTTACTTTGTTGATATTGCAAAGATACTGAAAGCCTGTCAAACAGAACTGAAGAGGCACTGCATCCCCACATCACCAAATCCCAAGATTTTGTGTGCTCACCATGCTCCAGCTTCTTCAACATCCTGTCTCTATCCTTGGATTTGAATATACTGGTGTCCTTGTAGCAGGAGGAGGATGGCGTGATACAGAATTTGCATGTTGTATGTAGTAGCTTGTAACAGTGGGAATCTCCAGGCACCTCACAATCTCATCTGATTCAGAGGGCTATGATGCGAGTATAAAATGATTATTGATACATCTTGATGCATCAACATTTTTTAATTCTAGACATGATTTATTTATGACTTATTGTATGACTTCTTGCTTTTTTAAAAACATAGCATTTTTGTAGGTCCAGTGTATAGGATTTAGGGAATATATTGGCATAAATGGAACATAATTAAGTATGTTTCCTTTAGTGTATAATCACATGAAAATAAGAATCCTCAAGTCCATTGTGTTGCACCGCCATCTTTCTACAGTAGCCTAGAAGAGACAAACTTCTGAACAACGAACGCCGAAAGAATCTTAAAGGGGAGTTCACCTTTCGCACATGGGAGAAGTTTTAGCTGGTTGCAATCTGCACTCCTCACTGCTAGATGCCACTAAATCACACACACTGCTCCTTTAATACAGTAGTAGTAACATGGAAGAGGTGTGTCAACTATAAGGTTACATTTGCTTACATGTTTCCCTGCATCGCAAAGAACCATCACACAAACAGAAGTGTGCCTCTCTGTTATATCCATCTGTGGCTGCTCACGCTCAGCCAACCTCACCAGAACTTACGAAGCAGTCTAGCTTAGAACGCAAACACAATGCACATGTTTACGTCTGTTTCGTTTCACCCAAGCAGCTACTTCCAGGGCTGAAAAATTGAGCCAACAGGGAAGCGGCTAAACCTGCCGTTCCTTAAATGACCACTGAGGTTATCTCAAGAATCAAGTCAAGGCTCATAGAATCCACGTTGACTTTACAACAGAAATAAACAAGGTTACAGCCTGGTACAAAAAACCTGGTACTTTCCCCCCCTCATGAGAGCTGTACAGGAGGTGAACCTTTATATGACTCACGGGTTTACATCTTATTAAGGCTTAAAGTTATGCATATTTAAAGGCGGGGCAGCTTGAGTGACAGGCTGACCGCAAGGTGTTGCCAATATAAGTCAGGTACAACCTTTGCTCCTCCTCAGCTCCACCCTCTTGTCCAAATATGGTCACTTCTGGCTCCAAAGAACCAAGATGGCAATCGCTGAAACGCTTTAGAATGGCAGTCCACGAGGCAGTGGGCGAAGTCACCATAGCTACATCTATATTTTATACAGGCTATGGTTTCACCATCTAAGCCCAGTTTTACAAAATTGTTAAGGGCAATCATAGCGAATTGGATTTTAAATTTCCAGTTATTAACTTTTCTGCATTGAGATATAATATTTATAAAGAGAAGTACGATACATCTAGAATTGATTTTTCCCCCCTGCATAAAGCCCTACACCTACCTGACGCATTACAGTCAGGATACCTGTCATTTTAAACCACTGCTGCTTTTATGACCTCCTGGATTTCCAAGAATGATACTCTGGTGAGAGACAGGAGTCACACTAAACTCATTTAACATCACAGGTTATAATGCCAAATTACAGCAAGGCTTAATGTTATTGTTGGACACACAGACACACACTTGCTCTCACCTTCCTGTGTGTCTTCAAGGATCTAAATGGGAATCTGACTGGAGGTAAACATGTCATTGTGTAGCGCGGCCCAGCAAACAGACAGCCTGACAGGCCAGTTAATGGGGAGATGAAGGGATAGGCTTTAATAGGCAGCAGAGAAAGAATAGTAGATTTATTTTAACGGGGCAATATTTACCAATCTGGACAGTGCCAGATTGTGTTTAAATTGGCCATGCTGCTCCTCGCCGTGTCATTTATCTGTAATTTCTTCTTATTTAATTCTGCTCATTCATTACCATACTTCCCTGATTGTGCCAAGAGTTTGATTTAGCTTCTATCACATGTTGTTTCTACTGAGGCAAGAGCCTCACTTGAAAACCTAAACATTAGAGTGGACTGTGGGAAGAGAGCCAGGAGCAATCTGCTGCTACAGCCACTGAAGGATTTTAAAGGTTATTGGATGCTATGAGTTAATATGTAGGTACATTGTTTTAAATCAGTGTTTATAAATAGAAAAGTTGAAGAAATGCCTCTGGCTGCTGTGTAGACGTTCCCAAATGAATCTATTCTCTGTAATAAAGTTGTGAATAGCTGTAGTAGCAGGTTTCGGTTTGTGACTCAACACGCCACTTTCTCTTTCTTCCACTTCCAAGGTCCTTTTAATGCTTTCTCTTCCTCTCTCCCCTTTCTACCGCCATGGCAGCAAGTCTCCAGAGTGCAGTAGGAACAGGGCTTTATCTGGCTAAATTCGTTTATTCCTTTCTTTCCGGTCTCCCCCCTTCTCCCAGTAGATTTTATCACGTCTGGATGTTTGGTTGTGCCCCCCTGCTATGTAGATTGGCTTTATGAATGAGCCCACTCAAGGTCATTTGGTCACTGTGCCTGTCGAGGCTTTGCACACGCAGCTCACACATACTTCCTTTATCTCTTGATATTTAAAAAAAAAAAGAAAAAAAAGAAACTTGTTGACTGGCTCTCACTTCCTCCCCCCTCTCCGCCCTCCTCCCTGCTCAAATCCCCATGGAGACAGGACAGAAAGAAACAGAGGCAAAGTGAGCCAGAGAGATTGTGAGAGAAAGAGAGAGATAAAGACAAAAGAGATTCGTAATTCCCCTGATGTGTGTTGAGTGGACGCTGGCAAAATAATCCCTCTTTACCTTCACACGACAATCACAGTAATGACCTTAGCCTGCACTCATCAGTAGACAGACTTGCATCTTCAGTGGGGGGACAGGTGGGGTGTGTGAGACTGCGTGTGTGTGAGTGGCCCCCTCCTTTGTCTGAGATCAAGGATTAGAAAGGCTTAAAGATGGTACGTCTAGCTGGGTGTGCGCATTCGTGTGTCTTTGTGAGGTTAGCGTTATCTAAGATGACGTCAGCACTTAAAGAGACTGGTGTTGCATTTGAAACACTCCCAAGTGCAGAGGCTGCAGTAATATTGGTTCTGTGCTGTGGACAGGAAGTTTTAGAGACATTCTTTGGTTTTATTTCAGCGATACTCTTGTGGGGTTATCACAGCTCTGTTTGGTCGAAAAAAGTCCAAATTGGCAACACTTAACTTTAATCCCCTTATTTAGCATTCATGAGCAGTGTATTAATTCTTAATAATACATAGTTTATATGTCATAATAATGACATATAAC
Organism: Epinephelus lanceolatus; assembly: GCF_041903045.1. NCBI lineage: Eukaryota > Metazoa > Chordata > Actinopteri > Perciformes > Serranidae > Epinephelus > Epinephelus lanceolatus. Next base: position 26,334,971 of record NC_135737.1, read on the forward strand.
AGGGTGTCTGCAGGTCCTTAAAATTTCTTAATATCTGTTTCATAAGTATATAGCCATAAGGGTTATTACATAGCCTTAAATTTGAATCTGTGAGGTCTTAATTGCCACAAATATTTAATTTAATTCATCTGTCTTTTAATTTCTTCTTGACAAAATCCTCTCTGTGCTGAAGTCCACATTTCTGATGTCACACATCTCACAACCTCATACTGCCTCTGTATGACATTGCTGTCATAATATTTTATAACAGTTATGCACATGAAGCAATCTAAGTGCATTATAATGTCAGTTCATGTCATATGTACAAGTCATTCACAGGCAGGGGTTGCTTTTTACAGTGCACAAAATTCATGAAGACATGTTGAGCTTGACCTTAACGACAGTAATTTAAAAAGGTTCACTCAAGGTCTGCTTACTAGTTTTCTCCAACATGTTCAGTTGCATCCTTCATATAAAATATGGAGACAGTTTATATAACAATTGTGTCATATCATGTTGTCTGTCATTGTCTGTTTTTACACCATTTGCTTCACAGCAGGAGTTATAGTTGTTGTCAGATATATTAATTTACACTTAAAAATGTCCCCATTTTTTTTATAAACCATTTATTAACTGTTTATATGTTTTTTTATTTGGCCAGAAAAGCCAAGTTTAGCATGTATTGTAGAAGACAAAGGGCAGTAGAGCAAAAAGCAGCATGAAGGATTGCACAGTTTTTGTTTTTTTTTTTTAATCCTAAGGCAGGGATCCTTGTTTTGCCTGCCTCTGGCCTGTGATGTCAGAGAAATTTGGAGCCATATCAGCGAACCTGATTGGCCAGTGAGCTCATACGAGAACCCAGGGATATGAGGTAGTGAGGAGCAACAGTGCCAATCACCGGGAAGAGAGGGGATGGGTGGGGAGAGGAAGAGAACGGTGGAAAAGAGACTTGGCATCATTGCTAAGTAGGAATGAATTTAACAGAGTGCGTGTGAGTGCGTGTGTTTATGGGCTGGGAGGTAAGGGGTTAACTCCTGGATTAGGGCCAAGAGAACTGCTTTAAAATCCAACCTGGTTGCTTTCCTGTTTCAGCAGAGAGAATGGTCTAATTCTCCTCCCTCTGGCTTTTCCTGAGACATTTTCTTCCTTCAGGCCTGGAGAGGGAGCAGGGCATAGAAACTAGTTTGAAAAAGAATAAATAATGTAGTATATATGGAAGTTTTAGAAATGAGGAGGAGGAGGTCAACAGAGGTCAAGATCGATATAGTGTTTTTTTCCATATGGCTGCATCTGCGCTTGTGGTCTGCCGTTATATTCATTACATTTTACCAACTGTACAGGATTGCGGAGTGTATCAGCTTCAGATTTCTCCTCTAGTCTGCAGCCTCTTAGGCTCCATTCTGCTCCACAGCCTCTCGCAACAGATCCAGACTTCTAATTCAGACTCTTGTGACTGCTGGTGGCCTCCAGCTGCCGCTTTCAACACAGGCAAAAGTTTCTGGGAGGGGACAGCCCCTCTCTAGTCCAGGAAGAAACAACTGTCGACTCAAGGCTGGACTGACTGACCATAAAAGCATGCATATGTAACTGTGAGCTAGTTTTGTCTAAGGATATGACCTTAGATATAAGATGTATAAATATTCAGTAGTTGACATTTTGGGGAATACCTTTATTTGCTTTCTTTCCGAGACTTAGATGAAAAGATCGATACCACATGTGCTAATGATAGAGCTGAAGCCAGGGGGTGATTATCTTAAATTATACAGCTTTATATGCTCACTGGCACCTCCAAAGTTAGCAATTAACATATTGTATCTTGTTTGCGTAATCTGTAAAACAAACAGAAATGTTAAGTTGGTTTTTGGAGTTAGCCAGGCTAGCTGGTTCCCCCTGCTTCCAGTCAAAGACTGTATAAGTAATGGACGCAGCTACCATGACATCACCCATTGGTTTTTGGACTTGTGCTTTGAAGTTTCAAATTCAGCATTTTGGCTGTCGCCATCTTGGTTATTTGGAGCCAGAAGTGACCATATTTGGATGAGCGCCTTGAGCTATTGAGGAGCGAGGAGTGGATCTGACTCATAGACTGCAGCAACTGGTAGCAACACCTCCCAGACAGCCTGTCACTCAGTCAGCCCCACCCTTAAATATGTGTAACTTTGGACCTTAATAAAAAGTAAGCAGGTGTCTTGTAAAGAAATCTACCCCCTGTACAGTTGTCGTGAAAGTCTCTCTACAGAGACCAAAACTGTTTATTGTACCAGGCTGTAAACATGTTATTTCAGCTGTTAAGTTGGGCATTTTAACATGGAGGTCTATGGGATTTACTCTGTTTTGGAGCCAGCCTCAAGTGGCCGTTAGAGGAACTGCAGTTTTTGGTACTCCAGCATTTGCTTTATTTCTCAGCCTCAGAGGTGGCCACATCATCTGATATTGAAAGTAATAGTTTGGCCTGTTAAGACACAAAACAGCTATATAAGCTCATATACTTTGGAATTTTTTTAATTTATTTATTTTTTGCACAGTGGCTTAGTGGATAGAGCAGGCACCCTATGTACAAAGGCTTCCTTCTTGCCGCAGCGGCCCGGGTTCAATTGCAGCCTGTGGCCCTTTGCTGCATGTCGTTCCCTCTCTCTCTCCCCCCTCACGTGTAACAGTCCTATCAAATAAAGGCAAAAACACCCAAAAAATAATCTTGGGGAAAAAAACAACCTATGTCTAGAAATAATAAGCCAACACTGACTCACAGCCCAGTCTCCTGTGTGAAAGTCCTGTGCTTGAACTGTTCACCCACCACTTCTTACTACATCGCCTGACTTTCTGTCAGTACATTTGTGAGTTCTTTCTCATAAATTTACCACTTTAATTTGACCTCTTTGACCTACGAGGAACAGTGTCTGACCTCAATGCATCAGTGTGACAAGTACTAGCCAATCACAGCACGCAGTGGGATCCATAATAACATGTCACAGGGATGGGTGATGGGTAGTGAAACAGCTGAATAGCTGTAGTGTGACTGTTCTCACTGGGGTGCAGATAGACCCTCCACATCTTTATTTTCTTACTTCTATTTTCCATAGCACCAAAAGTACAAGCAAAATGATTATAGTACAAATGTGACTGGTGTATTCACAGCACTCACAGAGTTACAATGTGTGTACGGGAATATTAAGACAGGGATTAAAGAAGCAGTTTTGTGGTTGTACATGCACATGCACAAAGACACAATTACAAAACATCTTGCACCCTGCTAAGTGCTTATCTGACTGTGGTAAAAGCTTGACTCTTACCCTGAAAGGCTGCATTCCTCTGACTGTGATTTAGACAGGACCAACAGGGCAGTGGACACCGCTAAGTGAGCTGCGGCAGGCAAAGCTCGGCCTTGGGCCCTAATGCTGCCGCAGCTGCAGGCAGATCTGTGCAGAGCAGCAAAGTTTTGAGCTGTAATGGCGCTCCAGTGTCTGTCTGGAGACTGATTTAAAATGGATGACCAAGCACAACCCCTGTAACCTCTGGACAAGCTGCCCCAGAGCCTGTCAGCTTCTTCCACTCAGACTGCAGAAGGAGCTCCGAGGCGACACTCCCACGTGTGCGCACACATGCACTGCTTTATGAGTGTTAAAGGTGATGTGTTTACATATGCATCCTCTGTCAGAGCCCGCAAGCACGCTGTGGGAGATATAGTGTATTATGTCTACTCGCCTCTTTTCCATCCCATTCATTCATTCATCTCTGCACCTGAATCTGCTACAAAGGAGACAAATCAAAGGCTACTTTAGTGTGGGGTTATTTAAATGGTTTATTTGTTTGGCCTTCTATTGCCCCTGCATGAATTGCATTTTGGTGGTGCTCACAGGAGGGCAGAAAGAGAGAGTAAAGCTCTTGGAAAAAATGAAAGCTACATAGGAAGAAGAGGAAGGGAGGGGAGGAACGTTCAGGGGGGAAAAAAGCCTCTGCAGCCATCTGCCTTTGTGCCAACAGTTGGTTACTGTGGCAACCAGTAAAAAGTCATTATCTTTAATTTACACTGTGGCAGGTTCAGGTGTTTTCAATTGTATCATTAGCTTTTTTTTCCCTTCTCTGCAGTGGCTCACCCATCTTTGGCAGCGGTCCTCCACTTCATTCTGGGGCTCTTCATTCTTTTTCCCCCCGTGTCATTCTTTCTTTTAGCGTGCTGTGTACCTTTCTTTTAGCTGCCTCACTGGCTGATTTAGGGTGTGTGTGTGTGTATCTCAAGCACTCGTCTCACTCTGTAAGGTTATCCTGTTCCTAGGGCATGCAGTGTGATGCCACTGTGCTTTTAGATGGCGAGGGATTTTGATGGATGACACGATGACAGATAGAGGAAAAAGCGACGAGAGAACAATTTAAAGAGGAAAATGACAGGAGCATAAAAATTTAATGGCAGCAGAGACAACTGTGGGGAAGGTGGAGGGCAAAGAGGTAGAGAAAGTGGTTGTCTATCCTTCTTAACAGCGGCTTATTTCTTTCATGTTGAGGCTCGTCTGGGCGGCAGCAGCGAGAAGTGCAGATGAGCGATCGTAAAGTAGCCCTGTCTGTGTACCATTAGCCAACCGCAAGTACTAAGCACTTACCAGAAGCTGCTTGTGTTAACCTCCTCCTCTCCTCCCCCAGACGTGAACTCTCTCTTTCTCCCCTTCTTACCTTGCTTTGCTGGAAACTCTTCTTGTTCTCTCCATAATATTTTCAATTGCCTCGTTTATGAATTCAGAATCTCGCCTCCTTCCTCGCAATACGTCCATATCCAACAAACTTTGGTTCTTTTGTTCAGCTCATTTCATTCCTGCTCTTTCATAATATGGGACACCTAAGTTCTTGAAAGGTTTCATTTACCAATGGAAAATAATTTCTTTTTTCTTTGCGCCGCTCTAAATGAAAAACACAATTTTGCCCAAGTGTCTACAAAACAATACGAACTTTCAAAACCCATTTGTGGTTTTCAAATCCATTTTATTATAACGAGCTGTTTCTTGCCGCCATCACAAACTCGGTCGATCAGTCTGTGGGTACAAAAAGTCTCCAATTCAATGAAACAGTAATTACACAAACAAAGCAAGTATTGGGATGTTCTGTCGAAAACTGTTGTTTGAATCGAGGCTGTGCCTCTAACTATTGGGGAATCACAAACAGTTGGCAGTGCAGCATCCAGGCGTACCTTTTTATTACTCCTGGCTGCTTTATTAGCTGTCCACAGAGCAGGGAAAGATTGAGGGGATTGACTGGAGATGCAAGTGGAAGTGGCACCTATTGACTGGTTTGGCTTCTTGTGTTATACTGGCAGGGTGCGATGATGCTATAAGGATACTGCTGCTCAGGCCAGCCCATTAGCACCTAGACTCCACACATGAGAACATGACAAGAACAGACCACATACAGCGTGGTATTCGCAGGCAGCCTCGCAGTGATGCACTGTAGCTGCTGGAATATGCCGTTTTCACAGCCAGCGCTGTGTCTGAGCTTACACTTCCCAAGCATTCTGTAGAAATTGGTTTATGTTATCTTCTGTTTCCCTCTTGGCCCATCCTAGTCCCTTCATTTCTGTCATTTTCAGATTTAATTGGTCTCAAGATTCAGCAGCACCTGAAAATTTCTCTTCGCATAGAAGAGACAAAAAACACAGTTTGTTTAAACTTTGGTATTTAAGCAGAGAGCAGTCAAGTTGGAAGGCACGTGCATGTGTGAGATGTGCCGTATCTACGTCGGAGCATATGGTGTAGGTGTTGGGTGTGGGTGCATGTGTGTGTGATGACCATCTGTCACCTAGTAACAGTTTGGGTGATCTCTGGCAGATCTCCCTGTTGGGATCATAACACCTGATTATATACAAAGCTGGGGGGTTACAGGCCCAGATGGAAAGACTTAACCAACATTATCCTTATATTCCGTGCTGATTAGACGGCACGATATGTGTTGCTTTAAGTTCAGAGACTTAAATATTCAAATGTAAAGTTTCTCTGAATCCTGTGTATTTGTAGAGTAGTGTATCTTGGCTGTGGGGTCAGAGTTTCAGCAGCTGGTGCAGTTTATTAATGGCTCTCTAATTGATATATAACAATGTGCACCTAGGTTAAGGCTATGGCTAATTGTGCTTAATCATAATTTCATTAATTTTCATGAGTCTAGTGAGTTAAAAGGTCAAATTGAGATTTTTCCTTGCTACTAGAGTACCACCACATCTAAATGCTTGCAAATGAAAAATGATGGTGTATATTTTGGTAATTTGTATTTGGAGTCAAATCCCAGCAGCAGCAGCCATTTTGCACCAGCCATTCTCCCCTGTCCTTCCAATACCAATCTGAAGCAGGAAGCTGGGGATGCAAAATGCACAGGTGAACACAGCCTGTATGCCGCACAATAGAAACTTGCTTTCATACTAAGACAAAACAATAGACGCTGTGTGGCTGCAATCAAGTAATTGTTGCAATCAAGATGGTGCCGAGAGTTTAGTCTGGCCACTACAGCCCTCGCAGCAGTAGATAAAGTGATAAAAATTAAACTCTGGTGGCAGCAGCAGCATCGCTCTGCGAGCGTGCACAGCTCTCCCGTCTCGGTCACCATCTGGAAAACACACCCAGCACATCTATTAGACACCCACTCTAGCAAAGGATGAGCGCTCCACTGAAAATGGGTTAATAATGACAATTAAATTGAAGGTAATGTCAGCGGTTGATCTGTCGCTCACAAATCACAGTGCTTTATGTGGATGGCTTTCTTTGCCTGGGAGTGGAATTGTGGTTTTAAATAAGTGCGAGTCACTGAGTCGAGTTATTGAAAATCTGAGAAATGTAGAATCGCTGTACTTGTTTTATGGAGACATTCTCTCACTACATGAAGCCTTCCCACCCAGAGGTCAGAGTGCAGATTTGTCTGCAGTAGTTGGTGAGGAAGTAAAGATGAGAAAGTTTCTGTTCGGCAACTTTTCAGCTGTACTATCCCCACAGCAGTATGAGAACACGAGTCGTCCTCTGCTTTACGAGCTCTTTTTATTGAGGAAATCTATTATGCACAGTCTGATTTTATTTGTAAACAGAGAGAATGTGCTGGAAGCAATTTTCAGTTTACACTAATGCACCGAGACATGAACACGTATATTAACACACACAAATATGGGATTTTTTGTTTTGTTCAAGAAAAAAAAACTGGCATGGGTATGAAAATATTCCTCAAATGATATCCAGCGCTCGGTATTGAAAGATGAAGGGCGTCCCCAGTTTTGACATAAGACAAACACACACACACACCTCACACACACTGTTTTTGTCAAACCAATTACACTAGCAGTTCGAATTGGAGGCTCATTCAGGTGGAAGATTAGCAGCTGGGTTTGAAGACTGCCACTAAATCCCCCTCCTCTAAGAAGAGAGCAAAAAATGCTGTCATGTTTAACCACAAAACTGGTATGTGGGTGTTTGTGTGTAAAGTATGCCCCCCCCCCCCCCCCCCCCCCGCTCCATGTTGATTGCATTGGACATATTTGCGTTGGGTCTATAACTGTCTGCGTTGTAGCTGTTTGTTTGTGCTGTTGCATCGAGTTTGGCTGGGAGGACAGGACAGCTGTATTGGATGTCTAAATGTGTGTATACAGTTGTGCTGATGCTGACAAGCCTTCGAGCAGGGGAGCAGGGATCAGATGTATGCTAATATCACCAGCAGACAGTCTGCTAGTCTGACAGGGGGCTGGGCCGTGAGGTTAGGTACTACTGCAGGAGAAGATGGAGCTGAGAGAGGGAGAGACAGAGACAGAGTGCAGCAGAGACATGCTAAGACCGAGGAAGACAGGAAATACAGGGAGAATTAGACAAGGGCCAGGGGGCACTGAAAGAAATGAGGAGTAAGGCAGTTCATGCCTAGCAGAAGGAATTAAGTGGGAGGGAGAGCAGAGGCCCACAGATGAGCTTTTGTGCCAAAGGAAAACACAGGCTTGTCTGTTTTTCTGACCGTGCATGTAAAGCAACACTTGTTGTTGTCGTTGGTGTTGTATAGCCTGTTGAACAGGGAATTCCTGGGCAAAATGTTACCATGTACCAAAGTGCACAATGAGAGTACGCAACTGTCAGTGTTTAGTCCCCCAAATCCCAAACAAGTATGTTTTACTAACCCCAAGATGACCTCTTCAGATTGCTTGTTTTGTCTCACCAGCAGCCAAAAACCCAAAGATATTAAATTTAAAATGATATAAAGAAATTCATCATTATCTCATGTTAGCATGAACAACTGAAGATGATTTTAGAATAAATATTAGCAACTGAAATCAAATCTAACTTAACATCAAGCTCACGTGAAGATCAGAGAGCTGAAACTGTTGCTGCAGAAACACCGTAGCCTCTCACTTTCACTTGCTCACTGTCAGCCTGGAGAGAAATGACCTTATCATCGAGGAAGGTACGGCACTGTGAGTACTTGTGCACACGTGTGTGTTTATAAGAGCGACTTTATGTGGTGGTAGTTCAGATTTATAGCTGTCACTGTCCATGTTTCCAGCACATAATATATTTAGCTGTGCTATCAGTGAGGCCTTCTGGTGCAGTTGAAGAGGTTAAACCACAGTGACACACTGCTCCTCTACCCTCTCCTTCCACTCTCTAAATAGGCTGTCCATTCTTTCGAGATCCTCTCTTTATCTGACTTAAACCTTGCTCTTTTCTTGCCGCCGCTCCTTGAACTGTTCAGTTATAGTCTTGAATTTCAGATTAGGCTGTGAATATGGTCTTCACTGCCCTCTTCCTTCTCTCTTATCCCCGATATCCTGCCTTTTCAATTGTTGACTGTTTGTTTACGGTCTGTGTCCCCTTTTTTTTGTGCTCTTATCCTGCATCCTTCCTTCCTCTCTCTGTCTGTCTGTCTGTCTGTCCGCCTCTCTCCTCAGGGGGTCCATCACTAACTGGTCCTCTATCTCTGCAGTGCCAGGCGGAGGGAGGATGTGGAAATGAACTTAGAGCCTGGGTACATGGCCGTTGCACTTTAAGTTACTAGAAACTATAATACACAGATAACTTGGGCCATAACAGATGGGTGTGGAATAAATAACATCATACTGTATGCACAACGGAGCAGTATTAGAAGATATGGAACAGCTAATCATTAACTTGATGCATACATGTGTTTCTGTGCACACGTGTCAGTGGTGAGATTGAGCAGTAGGGGGATTTGTTATTGGTGACTTTTTCATGCGGTTATATCCCCATGCCATCGGATCATACTAATGCACAGCCAGCACCACTTGTGAACTCACAAATGGAATGATGCAAATAGCCATAGCTAATCCACGATGTCCATAATCCCAGTCACAACTGACCAGCTCTCCTGGATCAGGACCTGGATGTGTGATGGCTGTTAGAGTGCTGCAATGTTGCTTCTGTGCGTTAGTGTGAAGATATGTATTATGTGTAATGACAAAGGTCCAGGGCGTGCTGAGCTTTTTGTGGTTAGTATTTTCTTCTTAAAGCAATTATTCTTTACTTTTGGATTGGTTTCGGTGGTGTGTTTTGTGTGCCTGGCCACATGTGAAATGCATTAGCAAGGGTGCGATAGCAGTGTTTGTTTTCTGCACACATCCAGTCAATGGAAAAAGCAAGGATATTTGAATTTCCTGTTTGGTGAGTGATACGTAGATGAGACAAATGACTTCTGTTTTAGTGGTTACACTGAATACACTGCACCACAGAGCACCTCATGAAAGTGCATCAGACATAGACGCTAGGCTTGGGTGGTGCTTTACAAAACAGCATCTCTGTATCAGTTTAACAGAGAGAGCGGTGACGGTACTTTTGATGGTAGTATAATCATGTCATCGGGACTTCTAAATATCTTGGTAAACCTGAATATAAGCGTTGTGAAGACAGATTTTGTTTTTTTTTTTTTGTTTTGTTTTTTTTAAGATATATTTTGGGGCATTTTAGCCTTTAATTGATAGGACAGTCAAATGTGAAAGATGGGGAGAGAGAGGGAGTGACATGCAGCAAAGGGCCACAGGCTGGAGTCGAACCCGGGCCGCTGCAGCAACAGCCTTGTACATGGGGCGCCTGCTCTATCCACTAAGCCACTGACGCCCCGTGAAGGCAGATTTTTACATATATATTTTTTTCAGCAGCTGTTTACGCCTCACCTGTCAACTCCTGTGCACAAATGACATGATTTCCATTTTCCTCCATGCTCTGGTGAAGGTCACCAGGCTGTTGTTTGTTTGACATGGCCAGAATAAATTGGTGAAAATGAGATTAGCCAACTTTGCTCTGAATATCTGTGTGTGTGTGTGTGTTACTTTTTTACCTTTGGGTATTTAAGGATGGAATTGTTTCAGACCTGTTTTCATCAGCATTCATATCATATTTAGAATCTATCTTTTATGTTTGTTTATGCCTTTGACAGGTAAGATAGCACAGCCTGAGCAGGAAGCTGTATCAGTATAAGGACTCCCACCCCATCCACCCGCAGCCCACTCCCCTGTCCACAACCCTAGTTTTGTAGTAATGGACAACAAGTCTCCAGAGAGGCGGAGAATGGGGGGGGGGGGTTTGGAATAGAGTGATGGAGACGAGTAAGAGTTTATATGAAAAAAAAAACTTGACAGATGGAGATGGGAAAATCTATATGATGAGGATAATGTGGGTGAGAGCAAGAGAGATAGAAAAATAATAAGAGAGAGCACAGAGCGGAAGTGCGTGTGGTTGCAGACTGACATCATGCAGAAGGAGTGAGGAAAGGAGGGGAAACATGTTTGGGGACTGGAGCAAAGGGAGGGCCAGCCAGCCTGGTGTCTTAGAGAATAAGGGAGAGAGATTTTTTCCCTGCTGCCTCTCTGTCATCATCATCACCATCACACTGCTTCATGACTATTTCATGACCTTTGTTTCTGTCAACTCCCAGCCTTCCTGAGTGTATAATACTGTACAACCAGAGGGCTTAGAGGAAAACCATGCAAGCAAGTGGGCCTCCGTGTTTATCTGCGTTTAGCAGTTTTCCATATGAACTGTACTGAAATTAGAGAGTTTTGTCATTGTGTCAGGAGATAGCTTGAAGAGGATCACTGTGATATCTCTAAGTACCTCTATATATGTTGACTTTATAAAAGCCCTTCATTTTGTATTAAATTAGGAAAATTAATCCCTTCAATTTTCCACTTCCACGCAACATTCCTTTTGAGATCCAGCTCACATGCATGGTTATCTCATTCAGCCCATGTGCACTCTCCATTTAAGCGAACATGTCAAAGCAATAAGGATTTTTTGGTATTTCAAAACAAGCCTGACTGACAATTACTCCCTGGCTAACTCTTCCTCTTTGCCCTGTAATGATAGGAATGCAGCCACCCCATGAAAGCTACACAGTCTTTCCTCACAGGCAGTGAACACAGCCTCTTTCCCGCTGCCCCTTGTAGCACGTGTTATGATGAACTTCACGCCCTGCCACCCTAGCATTAGCTTCAGGCTGCACTCCAGTACCCTACAGATGCATCCTATCTTCCGTCTTGTCCTTGATCCAGTCAGTGACCTAGAAAGGGCTGCTACAGTCAAGGCGAGATTTGCTGTCTTGGGTGTGTTTTGACAGTTTTAAACCAATAGATTGGGAAATTCTTGCTAGGAAAAATAAGGAGGGAAAAAAGCAATGGGGAGATGAAGATGTGGTATTTGGGTATGTTCTGCTTGTAATGCTGTTTGTGATTAGGCAGGGCGAGAGCGATGTGACAGGTCAGACCCTGACCCTTAACTCATCCAGGCCTCGCCACACCCTGCCCCTCTTCCCTGAGGGGATTCCAATGTGCAGCTCACATGACCCAGGCCACTGACCTCTCTCCCCTTCCCCTCATACCCATTCTTCTCCAGTACACCCCCATCCTCTCCATGTGCACTAACTTCCCACCCTCTGTCTCTGCCCACCCCCTCCCAGTGTCTTCCACTCCTTCCTGCATCTCCTCCTATTCTCTCTCCCTTTCCTCTTCTGCTTACCCTCATGTTTCAGGGTCAGAGGCAGATGCAGTGCAGGCCCTAACCTATCTCTGCCTCAGCCCTAAACAGCCCTGGGCCTCGAGACAGTGGTATGTGACTGGACATGCGCACCAGACACCAGGCCTCAGGGTGAACTGGGAGACTGGCTGTCTGAGTGCTCAGTAACTGGACTGCCGCACTATAAGGCTAGTTTAGCTCAGGCGGTGGTGTCTTTATAGGTCTGCGAAAAGAGGAAATGTATTCCCTAAATGACTCGATCTATTGTGTATGAAATGTTGCACTTGGACTGCCAGTAGACAGGCTGTTGAAACAAGCTGAATTGTGCAGTTGTAATGTCATATATGTTCCATGTTTCTGTCAGTTTGGCCCGGGCAGAGCAGTCAGTCTCATGAGGCATTTTATTTTCTTCCATTATCTGCTGCTGTGTTTTAAACTGATGCATCCTCACATCACCTAAGATTGAATTCTGAGCTGTCTGTTTGCCTCTCGCTCTGACATGTCACTCGGACACACCAGGAAAAAAAGTCCATTATTTTCTTTTGTTTGCCATTTCTTTTGTGGTTATTGCAAAAATGCCCCAGCTCTCTGTCACATACATACACACGCTTACCTGCACTCTACTGCAGCAAGTATAACTGTCGCAAACAGTGTATGAATTTAAAGATTTGCATACACATAAGAACATTCTCAGACAAAGAAAGGTGGGGTCAGTGAAGCAGATGTTAGCGATGCATCTGTGCGAGTGTTGAGCCTGGCCAGCCTCCAGGTCCATAGGGACTTTAGGAGTGCTTGACTTTATTTAATCCAGACACTCTCACAACCAGTCACAAACATGACCTATTTCACACATGACACACTCATCACCAGGCTATTACATAGGATAAACAAGCAGCCTGTGTGTGTATGTGTGTGTGCACTGTGCATATGCATGTGTGCATTTTAATGTGTGAACTCATATAGGTCATTTGTGCTAATGTGGGTCTGCACCAGAGCCTCTGTACTTATCTGTATGTAACACCCTCTGTCAGCTCAGTAGGCAGCTACTTCAAGCATGTCACAACAGTTCAGTCTGTGCAGAGATGCAGTTCACCGCAACCTTCCCAATAGCAGAGCTCACAAACCTACCTGAGAGAGAGAGAGAATGAAAAGAAAATACTGGTATACACAATTTAGATTACAGTAAATTACTGACTTTAAAGGATCTGCACCACGTAATTGTAATTATTTAGTAAGTAACTGCTGATAAATCAGCTCCACAAGACATTAGAGGTATTTATTTTCAGGCTTCATAGTGAATGGACATCCCATCACATTTTTATTCCTGTGAACCTGGTGGGTGGGATCATGTAGATAAAGTATATAAAAAAAATGATGATTAACAGGCTGGATGCAAGTTCTGTTTGGCCAGCGGACCATATCCAGGGGCAGCAGGTTATGTTTTTGTGGCTGATTGTAGTCGAGGCTGTCTGCTCTGTAATGTGAACATGACTAGGTCAGGGCACAGGTGCGCTTTTAACCTGCTGACTCCAGCTCTATAGATACCACACCTGCAGTTCTTCTCATCGAGCCAAGGCTAGGCAAGTCTAGGCTGGGTGTACTGTACTGTTTTCCCACTGGTTGTGTTCATATCTGGTGCGCGCACACACACACACACACACACACAAGCATACAGAGAGGAAAATAAACACACACGCAGTAAACATACTTATAAGAGAGCCTGCAAAGAGAAGGCTATGAATTAACCATAATACCCAGGTCATATACAGTACAGGCCAAAAGTTTGGACACACCTTCTCATTCAATGCGTTTTCTTTATTTTCATGACTATTTACATTGTAGATTCTCACTGAAGGCATCAAAACTATGAATGAACACATGTGGAGTTATGTACTTAACAAAAAAAGGTGAAATAACTGAAAACATGTTTTATATTCTAGTTTCTTCAAAATAGCCACCCTTTGCTCTGATTACTGCTTTGCACACTCTTGGCATTCTCTCCATGAGCTTCAAGAGGTAGTCACCTGAAATGGTTTTCCAACAGTCTTGAAGGAGTTCCCAGAGGTGTTTAGCACTTGTTGGCCCCTTTGCCTTCACTCTGCGGTCCAGCTCACCCCAAACCATCTCGATTGGGTTCAGGTCCGGTGACTGTGGAGGCCAGGTCATCTGCCGCAGCACTCCATCACTCTCCTTCTTGGTCAAATAGCCCTTACACAGCCTGGAGGTGTGTTTGGGGTCATTGTCCTGTTGAAAAATAAATGATCGTCCAACTAAACGCAAACCGGATGGGATGGCATGTCGCTGCAGGATGCTGTGGTAGCCATGCTGGTTCAGTGTGCCTTCAATTTTGAATAGATCCCCAACAGTGTCACCAGCAAAACACCCCCACACCATCACACCTCCTCCTCCATGCTTCACAGTGGGAACCAGGCATGTGGAATCCATCCGTTCACCTTTTCTGCGTCTGACAAAGACACGGCGGTTGGAACCAAAGATCTCAAATTTGGACTCATCAGACCAAAGCACAGATTTCCACTGGTCTAATGTCCATTCTTTGTGTTTCTTGGCCCAAAGAAATCTCTTCTGCTTGTTGCCTCTCCTTAGCAGTGGTTTCCTAGCAGCTATTTGACCATGAAGGCCTGATTGGCGCAGTCTCCTCTTAACAGTTGTTCTAGAGATGGGTCTGCTGCTAGAACTCTGTGTGGCATTCATCTGGTCTCTGATCTGAGCTGCTGTTAACTTGCGATTTCTGAGGCTGGTGACTCGGATGAACTTATCCTCAGAAGCAGAGGTGACTCTTGGTCTTCCTTTCCTGGGTTCGTCCTCATGTGTGCCAGTTTCGTTGTAGCGCTTGATGGTTTTTGCGACTCCACTTGGGGACACATTTAAAGTTTTTGCAATTTTCCGGACTGACTGACCTTCATTTCTTAAAGTAATGATGGCCACTGGTTTTTCTTTAGTTAGCTGATTGGTTCTTGCCATAATATGAATTTTAACAGTTGTCCAATAGGGCTGTCGGCTGTGTATTAACCTGACTTCTGCACAACACAACTGATGGTCCCAACCCCATTGATAAAGCAAGAAATTCCACTAATTAACCCTGATAAGGCACACCTGTGAAGTGGAAACCATTTCAGGTGACTACCTCTTGAAGCTCATGGAGAGAATGCCAAGAGTGTGCAAAGCAGTAATCAGAGCAAAGGGTGGCTATTTTGAAGAAACTAGAATATAAAACATGTTTTCAGTTATTTCACCTTTTTTTAAGTACATAACTCCACATGTGTTCATTCATAGTTTTGATGCCTTCAGTGAGAATCTACAATGTAAATAGTCATGAAAATAAAGAAAACGCATTGAATGAGAAGGTGTGTCCAAACTTTTGGCCTGTACTGTACCTATTCCAAAAGTATCGGCCAGCCAGCCTGGCTGAGCATAACACACACTACAACTTATTAATACAGAGAACAGGTCTACCCCTGAGTGCCTTGATCCATTTTTCATGCATGTTTCCTCTACAAATATCAAAACACCAGACATTCTTTTTGATATTGATTCCTTTTTCTGCTGGCACTTGGTTATACACCTGGTGCAGCACTGGGGAGGTCTCGCCTCTCAAATGTTAATGCACAGTCTGATTGGAATTTGCTTTAGTAAAACTCAGGATTTCAAGGCTCTGCCATAACTGTCAGCTTTGAACTTCGATTAGTGGCACTCAGCTTTCAAGTAAAACTCGGAAATGTACAGTATATGCAGTAGTCGATACAAGGCAGGTGTGAAGCTGTTTTTTTATCTACAGTGTGTTCCACTGTAGTGAGTTTCTTACTCCTCCTACCATTTCCTTTTTATTGTCTCCCCCTCTGGTGGGCAATGTTGGGCTTTGAAGTTCATCTTTGCGCATCCACAGTTCTCTGTTGTCTGACAAATTCAATTCAGCAGCAACGAAGGCTTTGTCTGCTTTTGTGCTCTCTGTCAAAAGAGCTATTCATGTTTAATAGTGGTTTTAATGTCTGTTTTACTACATTAACGCCTCAGTTATGACATGGAGGGGATGGTCTCATACTGCAAGTCTGTGTGCTAGCTGTCTTGGAAGATTTTTGTTCCTCGCAAATTATGCTGTCAAAGAGGGCCATTCCACAAAGAGCATCCCCCATCTCTCATCCTCTCCCTCGTTATTTTTAGGTCGGATCTACTAATGGAATAAATGATACAGAGATTGGCCAGCCAACTAAGCCTCTATATGTGTTTGTATGTGCTATTTCTCGACAGCACGGCACCAGTTTGTTGCCTGTACTGTAGGTAAATATGTTGAGACATTAGTGATGGTACACCAGCCAACTCTGATCTGTTTGCAGAGTGCTGTATAGTGAGAAACATAGGAAAACATGTTTTTGATGGAGATGAGTCAGCCAACAGGCAATGCAGCCTTTTAAAATGCAGATGGCTTTCCCTAGTTGGCCAATTAGTAACTTTAGCTCTGGAACGCTTATCTGCTTTCATCTTCTTGTGTGTGTCTTTCATTTGGGGTGCAGGGAGCTTAGTGTGCCTGTTTTCACAAGTGTGTGGTGGTGCGTGTGTTTGTGTGCACGTTCATGTGTCTGTTTTCTGCGATAGTGAAAACCCCACATAACTTTATTCTACTGCTGCTGGCAGTGAGACGACCAACCATAGTGTTAGATGTTGGGATAATAAGCCAAAACACATACTGAGACTCAACGAACATAGGAAGGAAATGTGGAAGGCACCACTGTTAGCTGTGAAGTCCTGGCAGTATAAAAATTAAACGAGTTAAATGGGGAAAAATTGCCTTTTACTGAGCTACAGCTGGGTTAAGTAATGTGCAGCATTCCAGCAGCTTTGCCACTGACCTCAATCTTTTCAGGAAACACTCAGTGGAGAAATAGGATCACAGATTAAACATTATCAACAGTACATAGGCACACTGTAAGAATTTAGATGAGACACAATAGCTTTCTAATACTAAAGCCTGTCATTGGAATGTATGTTTCTGTATGTCTCCAGATTAATTATATCTCCCATTCTCTCTCTGTCTCTCTCTATCATGCAGGACCAAACCCCAGCGCAGTGAGCTCCTCTTGCATGGAAACCCTCCTTTCCTGGCAGCCTTCTCCTCTCCCTAGAGCTAGTGGCCAGCATGGCAGGATGAGCCTCTGCCAGCGATGATGATGGCCAAAAAGCAAGATGTCCGGGCACCCACCTACAACCTGGTCGTGGTTGGGCTGTCCGGCACGGAGAAGGAGAAAGGCCAGTGTGGTGTGGGCAAGTCTTGCCTGTGTAACCGCTTTGTCCGGCCAAGTGCAGATGACTTCCATCTAGACCACACCTCCGTTCTCAGCACCAGTGACTTTGGAGGCCGTGTGGTGAACAATGATCACTTCCTGTTCTGGGGAGAGGCCGGGCGAATGCTGGAGGAGGGGCCTGAATGCCGTATGAATGTGGTGGAGCAGACGGAGTTCATTGATGATCAGACGTTCCAGCCACACAGAAGCACGGCGCTCCAGCCGTACATTAAGAGAGCGGCTTCCACCAAACTGGCTTCGGCTGAGAAGCTGATGTACTTTTGCACAGACCAGCTGGGACTGGAGCAGGACTTTGAGCAGAAGCAGATGCCTGAAGGCAAGCTTGTGGTGGATGGCTTCTTACTCTGTGTGGATGTTAGCAGGGGTATGAACCGGAGCTTTGAGGACCAGATGAAGTTTGTTACCAACCTGTACAACCAGCTAGCCAAAACTAAGAAACCTGTGGTACTGGTTCTCACCAAATGTGATGAAGGAGTTGAGCGCTATATTAAAGACTCGCACACTTTTGCCCTAGCCAAGAAGAACCTACAGGTGGTAGAAACATCAGCACGCTCTAATGTCAACGTTGATCTAGCCTTTCTTACACTGGTTCAGCTAATAGACAAGAGTAGGGGAAAGCCCAAGATCATCCCTTACTTTGAGGCACTGAAACAGCAGAGTCAACAGATTGCCTCAGCCAAAGACCGCTATGAGTGGCTGGTCAACCGAATTGTGAAGAATCACAATGAGACATGGCCCACTGTCAGTCGCCGCATGCAGTCTGCCCCTGAGTACAAGGACTATGTTTTCCTTGAGGGGACAGCTAAAGCCAAGAAGCTCTTCCAGCAGCATGTGCATAGACTTAAACAAGAACATATAGAGAAACGTAGGAAGGTCTATCTAAGTACTCTACCACAGGCCTTGTCAGTACTGTTACCAGAGTTGGATGAGATAGACCACCTGAGCTGGTCTGGGGTTCAGAAAGTCCTGGAGACAAAGAGAGATTTCTCCCAGTGGTTTGTAGTGCTAGATGACACCCCTTGGGAGACCACACCACACATTGATAACATGGAGGATGATCGAATTCCCCAAGACCTCCTGGAGACCCCCGCAGCTGAATCTATCTATGAGACCCACCTGGAGCAGCTAAGGAATGAGCGCAAACGGGCTGAGATGAGATGGGAGTTCAAGGAGAAGCTAAGTGTCTCTCCTTTCATCACACCAGGGAAACCGTGGGAGGAGGCCCGAAGCTTCATCATGAATGAAGACTTCTACCAGTGGCTGGATGAGGCTGAATATCTGGATATCTACAACAAACACCAGAAGGAAATCATTGACCGAGCCAAAGAGGACTTTCAGGAGCTGCTTCTTGAATACTCTGAGCTCTTTTACGAGCTGGAAGTGGATGCAAAGCCGAGTAAAGAGAAAATGGGAGCCATTCAGGAGGTGTTGGGAGAGGAACAAAGGTTTAAAGCCCTACAGAAGCTGCAGGCAGAAAGGGATGCTCTGGTGTTGAAACATATCCACTTTGTGTACCATCCTACAAAGGACACCTGTCCCAACAGCCCCCACTGTGTGGACAGTAAGATAGAGCAGATCCTGGCCTCTAGATTCCCTACCCGCTACCCATCATCAGATAGTTCAAGACTGGATTTGGGGAGGGCTGAAAGGATAAATCTTGTCATCTTAGGGAAAGATGGGCTAGCCAGAGAAATGGCAAATGAGATAAGGGCCTTGTGCACCAGTGACGACCGGTACGTGTTAGATGGCAAGATGTATGAGTTAGCCCTTCGTCCAATAGAGGGCAATGTACGTCTGCCAGTCAATTCATTCCACACGCCAACCTTTACACCCCATGGTTGCCTGTGTTTGTACAACTCAAAGGAATCCCTCTCTTATGTTGTCGAGAGTTTAGAGAAGCTTAGGGAATCAACTATAAGCAGAAGGGAAAGGGAAAACAGCTTAGCCCAACTCCCGCTGTCCCTCCTTCTGGTCACCAAGCGGGGGGTGGGGTCCATTGGAGACATTGGAGGGGAGACAGCTCAGACTCTTATCCAACAAGGGCAGCAGGTGGCTGGAAAGTTGCAGTGTGCCTACCTAGACCCTGCCTCTCCAGGCATGGGATACGGTCGCAACGTCAATGAGAGGCAGATCAACCAGATGCTCAAGGGCCTCTTAGAATCAAGGAGGAGTGTGGGAAGCAGCTCCCCTCCTTTACCCCCTCCATCCTCTGCTTTCAGAGACTCTCAGTCCCAGCCGATGCTAGAGGCAGACCTGAGGATAGTCATGTGCCTGATGTGTGGTGACACATATGACATAGACCAGCTCCTTGCTCCCTTCCTGTTACCCCAGCATTGTCGTCCTGCCTCCAGCCTCAGCAGTGGCACCTCCGTTTTGCTGGATCTCAGTATAGGAGGTCAGAGGCAGAATATTGAGCTGTCACTGCTCTCCTTTCATTCCTCATTCTCGCTCCGCAAGACCAAGCTCGTCCATGGCTACATTGCAGTTTACTCTGCTCGCCGCAAGGCCTCTATGGAGACATTATGTGCTTTTCTGTGTGAGGTCCAAGATATCATCCCAGTCCAGTTGCTAGCAGTAGGGGAGAGCCAGATGGAGCTATCGGACTCAGAGTCAGCTAAGGAGCAGGTCAGTCAGGGAGAGGAACTGGCCCATGAAATAGAGGCCAGGTTTAACACAGTAATATGTGGACATGGTGGGGTAGTGGGGGGCCTTCATAAGATAGACCTTTTCCAGTCCTTCTTCAAGGAGGCGGTAGAGAAGCGCACTATTGTTGAGGCTACACACATGTATGACAATGTGGCAGAGGCATGTACCAATGAGAGCATCAGCCCTCGCTGTGGCTCTCCTAGTCCAGTTAACATTCTCATGGACTCAGAGGATGATATCGAACCATCACCACCTTACCCTACCTTGAGGGAGGATGGCAGTCTCAGTTCCCACCTGGGAACCTTCAAGCTGCCAGATCTGGATTCAAGTGATACCTTTTCTGTCATTTCTGAGCTTAGCACCTTTGAGAGCAAGCTGAACAACAAGGTTCCTCCACAAGTGAAGCCCAAGCCTGTCCGTAAGGTTAACCTCGGCCCCTACATGGACCAGCAGGGTGGCACCAACCGCCGCTCCTTGCCCCAAGCTGTCACCTGGGCTCCAGGTAGCGATGGTGGCTATGACCCCTCAGA
Source organism: Epinephelus lanceolatus (assembly GCF_041903045.1). Lineage (NCBI taxonomy): Eukaryota > Metazoa > Chordata > Actinopteri > Perciformes > Serranidae > Epinephelus > Epinephelus lanceolatus. The sequence goes on from NC_135737.1 coordinate 26,355,407, forward strand.
CTACGCAGAGCCCATGGATGCTGTGAGCAAACCTCGACCCACAGAGGAGGAGAATATCTACTCTGTCCCTCATGACAGCACACAGGGCAAGATTATCACCATCCGCAACGCAAACAAGGGTCACTCCAACGGGAGTGCTGGGGGGAATGGCTCAGACAGTGAGGCTGATAGCAGCTCACTGGAGCGCAGGAGAAAGTTGTCCGCCATCGGGGTAAAGCCCAAGCTTTACAGAGACCGATCCAAACGGCTTGGCAAGTTCAGCAGTTTCAGGACGAGCTTCTCAATAGGCAGTGATGATGAGATGGGCGGTCCACCCAAGGCTAGCCAGGATGACGGAGGAGCCCAGAAAGACAACTCCATCGAAGAGAGTGAAGACCCCAAAAGGAGAAATATTCTGAAGAGCCTGCGCAGAAATGCAAAGGTTAGTGCTGTTGCATCCTCTGTTTTTGTGAGATATGAGTGATGTATGGGTTAAATATTCAAATATGTCTGCACTCTGTGAAAAGACTAAAGAAGGGTTAAATCTTAAATTAAGTTTTATTTAAATTAAAAACACTTACTTTTAATTAGTTGATTCAGCTATTCACAAACACAGCAGTGTTATTCCAAAATGATGCATATTTATTTTGGAACACTGCCCAAATTAATCACTTCAGTCATCTTGAAATATTGAGAGTTTTCTTAACCAAGGCTTAAAATAACCTCCTAACTAAAAAGTGTCGTACCCTTGTAAGTATTTTGACAGGGGAAGTGCCACTTGTTTAATGAGTGGAAATTTAATTTTTGAGCAAAACACTTACTGTAAATTGTAAGTAATGGGTGACTCAGGATGTTGTGCAGTCAAAAAGCTTTGTCTGAAGTATATAAGCACATTTATTTGTTTATGGACAGATGTTTGTTAGGGACAGGCATTTGTTTATGGCTTAGATTGAACACCTTTGCTTTTGTGTATAACTGTGTAATCATTTAAGTTGTGGAATCACTAATGAGTTCAGTATAATCTCTCTGCTCTCTGCAGTTTAGCAAACATGGCACGCTGTAGGAGTTCCTCGAAAAACATGTCTGCTATTTTTTTCCCCTGACTGCTTTGTGAGAGCTCCATAAACTAGCCAGATAATCAGAGGAAAAAGAGACAAACTCCAGTCACTGAACTTCTATACCAGAAGGCAGAAAGCCTTAATGAATAGGGACAGAGCCACAGTATACACTGTGCTATTTTATCTGTCTGTGCTCATGTGTATGTCTGCTTGGCTGCATCAGGCCTCCCATTATATAAAAGCCGGCATAATGATGTTTGACATTTTTTATAGCAAGATTTTAAAAGCATCAACATCCATCTCACAGTTCTCGCTCTAGTGGTACATGAAGAGAAATTAAAGCTAATGTTATATCTGAGAAAATTAAGTGTAACACCCCTGCTGCTCAGGAAACAATAGTATTAACAAGAGAAAAAAAGGTGAGAAAATTTCTGCACAGGAGTCCGTCACTCCTTAATTATCATTTACAAAACCTGATTATGCAGTCACCTTGCTTTCTGCCTTGCTTGTAGTATGGCTAAGCAATGTTTACAACCTGGTTGCCAGCGGGTGCGGTGCCTTTGCCGTTAGTGATCCAGTGATTGACATCAGCATCATCTCGTTAAGGCAGCGTTGTTTACTGTTGACTGTTGTGGTGCTGCAGTGAAGCATGTGCCAAGACTGGTCAGCTTGTTCCTAAGACTCCAAATCTTTCCCTGTCAGCTTGGCTTTCTTTGCTTCCTTCCTTTCATTCTCTCATATTCACAGTGTTTGTCTTCTCTTCTTGCTGATTCATACTTTCTGCCTCTCACATTCCTGTCACAGTCTTTCTCTCTCCCTCCGTTATGTTCTCCTCATATCTCTTTATCCTCTTAGCCTCTGTCTGCCCCTCTCCTGTTCGTTGCCGTGCTTGTCTCTCACACGTGTTGTGACGATAGTTTTGACCTTACCCTGTTAGGCTTATCATTTAGGTATGCTGTTAATTCACACACATGGCGTGGTACAGAAGTGTCAGCTGAACAGGAGTTACAGCTGTGTATGTTGAGCGACTGTGATAATTACCATGACTGTCAGAAGGGTGGAACAGGAGGGGGATGATTAATGTTTTCACACACTCAGCTGTGATGTCCAAGTACCTGCGTGAAGGCTGTCCTCTCACATAACTAACTGCCTTTACCACGTTCTTTCCTTCAGGCACTAACCAACTTAGCACAAAGTGTACTCAGTGTCATTTGTCCTTCTGAAAAAATGTGCAAGGACAGATTGCCAATGAATTGGAAAGCACAGTTTAGGTCCCGTGTTAGCAAGTAAGCTCCAGTAGCTCTGACTTCCACCTGACCCTGTGCTCTGACCCAGTCCTTTAAGGGCAGCGAGGGATCAATAATGTATCACATGACACATTATTAGCCGAGTTTCAAAACAAACCCCCAAGAAAATTGAAGCCAGCAGAACTTAGATAGGTGTCATCACCGTTGCTCTAATTAGTGCCTCTGATTTGTGCCCTACAGCAGGTCTGGGATCTGGATATCCGCATTAAGGCCATTATTGCTTAATTGTGGTTGTAACAATGTGCTCAAGTTCCATCACCTGTTTTCTAAGCAGCTGTCTGAAAGATAAGAGTCCATTTTCAATCTGCTGCAGCCTGAAACCCCCTCAGGGTAACTGGCATGTTATTGAGTTATGTGGTCATCTCATGGAGGCGTGCTGCAGCAGTGACTTGGTGCGGGACCAGACGCTCCTGTTAGTGGCTTTTCAGGGTTGACAACCAGTCAGACTTTTAGTTTTAGGGTGAAGATGTGGGTTTATGCAGTGTAAACACTTTCCTAGTCACAGCCTTAGGGAACTGTCTACCACTCTTGAGTCATGACGAGTAGGAACAAATAATTAAAACTAGACTCTGAGCCTGTTTTAAAAGCCCCTTTACCTCAGGCAATGACCAACTGTGTGTCTGTCCCGCCTGCCCTCCCTCAGCGAGAGGCCGGAAACATTTCCTCTCTCTCTCTCCTGCAGCTTTTTTCAAACCTCCTCAGCCAGCAAGAGGAATGCTTCAAATTCCTCAGTCACCTAGTTCCAGTCTAGTGTCCTCTGTGCGAGAAATAAGAGGGAGGGAGACAATCAAAAGAGACAGAGAAAACACAACCACAGAAAGAAAATGAAATGGAGCCGGAGAAAAAATAAGAGTTGTGATAGAACTGGGTTTTTTTTTTTTTTTTTGCATTGCAGCTTTGTGTTTCAGCATCCTACAGCGCGCTGTGTATGTAAACGCTCACCATGGTGTCTGTATGTTATTATTAAGGATGTGTTTTGTTTGTCTTTTGTGGTAGAGGTCTGTTTTGTCTTCTCAGCGCTGGCAACATATCCTGTCTCAGTCAGCAACTAAAAGGAGTGGCCAGAAGGCAAAACTGCAGGGGGAGAAGACAGTGAGAGAGAAAAGTGGGTGGAAGAGAGAAGGCGCGGGGGGGTGGGGGAGTATAGAGACAGTCTGCTAAAGTGAGATAGGGCATAGATATACAACACAGTCAGTGTGATAGGACACAAATAAATTATGAGCTGCTACTTGGAGCTTAAAACCAAGCTGGCAGTCTAGCTCTTCACCACCATGGAGGCTGTTGTCTTGTAGCATCACATTACTACCACTTTAATTCAACTAAACCCCCGTGTGGGTGTTTTGTGCATGTGTGAGTACACACTTCACATGTACGTTTTGTACGTCGAGCATCACAGGAGGATCGGGCAGGGCGGCGGGGGAGTTAGCAGCAAGTGATAAGTGAAGGAATTCCAGTCAGGATTCGGCTCATGCGGGGCTCATAATAGAAAGATAACTGGGCAGCAGTTACCGATTTGCTGGGAAAGTCTGCAGTTATTGAACCTAGATGTGTTTCAACACAGAGCTTCCAGCGGCATCTCAGGGGCCTCGCTGAATGAAGTGCAGACTCTTCTAGTGAGCCAGTCGGTGTTATCGAGTTATCTTTGACATTTTGTTTTCCCGACACTTTAAGCACCCAGTTGACTGGTGAAGTAGCGACAGTGCCCTTTTTATGCAGTTTATCATAGGAAAACACCCCCAGGTAGAAGAGCCTGGATGATACTGGATCTGTGAGGCCAATATTGATATCGATACTTGACAAAAATATAACAATATATTGACCAGTATTCTTCTTTTACACAAACATTCTTGTGAAAAAGGCATGTTAACAACAGTAATTATTAAATGGTTAACATCATTAAAGGTCCAGTGTGCAGGATTATGGAGGCATCTATTTGTATGAAATGAATATAATATTCATTACTATGTTTTCAGTAGTTTATAATCACCTGAAAAGAAGTCTCATGTTTTTGTTGCCTTAGAATGAGCCATTTATATCTACATACAGAGCGGGTCCTCTACCACAGTGTCAGCCATGTTGTTTCTACATTAGCCCAGAATGGACAAACCAAACACTGGCTCTAGATAGGGTCATTTGTGTACACATGCGGCACACAGGAGAAGTTTCAGTCATGCAACCTCACAGCTAGGTGCCACTAAATCCTACACACTAGACCTCTGAAATAAAAGCCATTTTTAATTTTAATAGAAAGCAAGATGAGAAAAGTTAAAGATAAAATGTCCATAAGAAAGCCACCAACAAAGCACGTATAGCTGCAGTTTACCTTTCCATCTCGCTTAGGTGTCTCCCAACACACTGATATGAATGTGTCTGTAATAACCACATATTAGCCCATGATATGTGCCTGCTCATTTGTCGGTCAGGCTCTTTGAGGTGGTAATGAAAGCCAGCTGAAAGATAACATAGATTTACAACAGAATAAATTCACTTAACTGCTCAAACATGCAGTGCAGAGAAACGTCCAGGTGAGCTTGTGTTGATCTGCTCCGTCTTAATTAGTGTTTCCCCGCTTGTTTCCTTGAGTACTGCTGTGAGTTAGTGTGTATATACATGCTATCGAAAATGTTTGGTGGAGTGCGGTGAGGCCAGTGTCTGGAGCAGAGGGCACGCCGGGCTCCTTCTCTCTAATGAGCACTCCTCTGCTCCTTTCCTGTGTCTGTCTGTCAGGCCTGCATTGCTCCCACAGTCTGTGTGCCCAGCCAACCATGCATCCCTGCCTCACCACCCAGCCTGCCAGGGCAGAGCCTCAGGGGGCTGACAGACTTACTAGAGATCCAGGCCTTGGGGGCCTTCAAAACATTCCCACTGAACACCATTAAAGCACAGTGCAATTACTGCTGATGCCACAGCCATACGGAGGCAGGCAGCAAATGTTGCAGGAGTGCATTAGAGGTCTCTTAACAGGAGAATAACAGGAGTTAGAAAGTAATTAAACAATGAATAAGAGAGTTTGATTATGTGAGAGCTGCAGTGCAGTAGAGAGAGAGAGAAAGGGAAGCAGAGAATGTCGAAGGAAGGAGGGCAAGGATGAAGGGACCAGAGTGACGAGCTGATGTATATCTCATTTATGCACAAAACAGGCAGGAATGTTTGATGACTTATCAGGTTAAGGTTTGAAGGAATGTGCGGGAACGGTGTGTGTGCGTGTCTTCTTGCTCAGCTAGGTACAAACATAAAAACAGTCACTTTAAAATAATGTCACGGTCTTTTCCATTTAAATCAAGTCATTTCTAGAACAATGCCCCAAGGCTCGGTGTCATTTTGGAAATGTGTGCCTGTGTCAGCAGTGTCGATGCCAGTCAGCCTCAAATAATGTTGAATTTCTTCTCGGAATCCTCGGAGTAATCTGCTCTTTCTTTGCAATTTACTTCCAGAAACCACGACCCAAACCCAGGCATTCCATCTCGAAGCCCATCGAGAGCAACTACTTTGGTATGCCACTGTCCACCGTCGTCACTCCTGAGCGGCCGATCCCCATCTTCATCGAGAAGTGCATTCGTTTCATTGAAACAACAGGTAAGAATCTGTTTTACTTTACATAATAAGGAGCACAGACACTTAATGGCATCAATTTGGACACAAAATAGGCTGTTATTTTCAGTTATTTAAGTATTACCTTTTTTTTTTAAAATTATTTCAAAGGATCCATCTGCCTCTGCATACACTATACCTGTCTCCTTTGAGCTGTCTTTTTTTATTCCCCTATATTTTTTTCTGTTATCTTAATCCTCCTCCCCGGTGGGATTGTTTTGTACTGTGGTCTTCGTTGCTAAGTGTGTGATTCTGCGGTCCTCCTCAAATCACACACAGCCTTTGTGTCTATGTGCATGTGTGTCCGTGCTTTCCTTTGTGTCTCCCTTACTCTTTGTTCAGGTTTGATAAATGGTACAGCTTTGTTGAGCTGTAGGCTTTATAGGTATGCACCTCCAGGGATGTGAACCAGGTTGGGGTGTTAACTTACTTTTTTTGATAGCCGAAACAGTTGTGTCATAAAAAAAGCAAAAATGAGGTGTGATAAGACTCACGGGTGAAGCAGGTTCATTGTTTGTGTGTGATTATTATAGAAATATTGTTACCAAGGGTTTGTGTGGCAACTCCTGAACTGACTCAAGTAAAAAGACCAAGCAGATCATGCTGGCTTCTGTTTCCAGTGGTTACGGTCATAGTGTTAACTTAAAAATGAGTCATCAGAGTCTCATTCAGGCCAGTGATGCTGATGCGAAAAGCCAAGGGGGAATTTAAGCAGCGACTAGGTTTGTCACGGAGCATAATATCAGAATGGCTCCATGTGTTTTAACTAAAATACTTTCATCTGCTTTGATTAACCTTGAATTTGTTGTGTAGATTAGAGAAACAGGTTTTCAAACTGTTGCCACCAGTCATACACACACACACACACACACACGCACACACACCCGTACCTCCTCCTGTCTCCTCCCTGGAAGCACTGGGAGCACAGATGTGGTTGGATAGCCTCTCCTAACCTTGCTACCCTTTTGCCCAGATGCCAAACCCCCTGCCAGGCTCTTCTGGTGCCCCATTGCCCCAGGACTGCCAGCTTGTCTCTCAGTCTGCCACCAGCTGTTACTACTAAACCAGAGGCGACTTAGTTCAGGGTCGATGCATATGTATAGATATTTGTACATGTCTCTTAGCTGGGCCGTAACCAGGATTTTAGACACTGAAGTCAAGAGTCAGTCTGCCACCTTTCTACCACCAAACACCTCAACATTTTTTAATACAACCCCGAACACTGTGTAAGAAATAAATAGACAGAATGCAATCCTTTCTGACCTTTGTTCAATTGAATACAGTACACAATATACACTCATGCTGAATTTAAAGCCTGCAGCATATCTACAGGGACAGGGTCAGGGACAGGGGCATGTTTACCACCGTGCTACATCGCCTTTCTTTTAACAACACCCAGCAAGTGTTTGGGAACTGAGGACACTAACTGTTGAAGTTTTGAAAGTGAAATTACTTTCTCAAGATTCACAAGCAGGCCCCCAAAAACCTTGAAGAATTCAACGCAGTCCTGTCTGACAACTGTGATAGATAAGTTTCTCCATACACGCTCTGAAATCCCTTTGAAAATTTGAACACAACCAACTAATATCTAGCTAATAAAAAGACCTGTCTCAGAAAAAGAGGCTACGCTTCCTATACCTAGTATCAGATTATATACTGTATTTCTTAACAGGAAACTTCCCACAGAAGTATCAAGACATTACAGACCTGTAAAATGAAGTGTTACAGTTTTATTTTTTGACATAAAGGTCCAAATGATGTTTCAAAGCGCTCTCTCCATGCTGCCAGGAATAACTCTGTGGCAGAGTAATACTAAATTATGTATTCATTTATTAATAAATTAATTTAAACTGGTTGCAAAACATGTTTGGGCTGAAAATACTGGGATCATGTAAAATAATGTTCTAAACTGTGTGACGTAAACTTCCCCATAGTTGCTATCCACCCTCCAATTTCCAGAAAAATGCAGACAATAATACAAGTTACTTAAGTACCAAAGAAACGTAATCATACATTTAAGTAATGTTCAATAAAAGTGTGCACTCATTTCGTTACCTCCCGTAAAATGAGTTGCATGTGTTTGTCAAAACACTGCTGTTGCTTCCTGACATGCCAGTGCATTCCACTGTAATCTCTGTCCTGATTAAAGACTCTGTATTTGTGGATTACTGCGGCTTCACAAAACATCCACCGCCTTTCTCTGTGTAGGAGTATAGGGGCAGAGCTCTAGATAAGGCATCATGCTAGATTTCACCTCCCCCTGTTCAGGTGTTAACTGGAGCAGTCACGGCACTTAGTTCTGGATGAAGGCGGAAAAAAAGTGGTTGAATATGCGTTTATGTATACATCGACTGACTCATGAGAATGTTTTCCACCTTTTACCCCCACTCACTGACTTTAGTATCTTGCCTAATCCTCCGTTTCCTCCTCTCCTCCTGTGCCCTTGTTTCTCTACTTCCTCCTCCTGATCCAGTCATCCTCCTCTCTCTCTCTCTCTGTCTCCTTGAGTACCTTCACTTGTCACATTTGATTTCTTTCATCTTCTTCCTAACCCATATTTCTATTTCTTCCCCTGTCCTATCGTCACCTCTCTCAATTCCCTGCGTTTTTTCTCCCCCTGCTATCCCCTCCATCTCCTCCTCCCCCTCCTTCATTGCGTTCTCTCCTTCCTCTTGTCAGCACGCATTGTGTATGTGTGTGTGTGTGTGGCGGGTGTGTTTTCGCCAGGGGGGTTGCCAGGTAATGTTCTGCCCCATAGCTCCCTCCGTCCGATCAATATCACAAGGTAGGAAATTGGAAGAATGTTTGGGCTCAGCTCTTCTCTGCATGTGTTTAGCTTGCGTCTGTGTTATTTATATGTGTATGCATGTGTGAGGAGTGTAGCTTCACACATCTCACAGTCACAGCCAATAAGAGTGTGCGCGATGAAACACTTTGTTTACATACTAACACATGCAGTACAGAATGGCACACCTACACAGAGAATTACTGCGACTGCGAGGGGAAATGAGTTACAATGTGCCATTTAGTTTCGATTGTAGTTGCTGTAAGTCAGACTTTACTTATCCTGTATCTGCGTCTGCAATCTGTGGCTATAATGGCACTCATGGGAAATTACCATACAGTGCTGACACTATGTTTGTCTCTATAGTGTGAGCTCATGATGAGTGAAGTAGTGAGGCTGACCCTGGACCTGCAGCTTTAACCTACATCCTTCCCCTTTCCTCCTTCTTGAAGCAAAAATACTCCCAAGCCAAACCCAGTGTTTTCTGCCTTTATTCTTATCTGTTTAAATGTCATTGATAATCCTCTTACAGGCTGTGTTCATACTCTGAATGACGACTTTGGTGTATGTAGTAAAAACATATTTTTTTTACCTATAGACAAAGCCAAATTGTTCATTAACTAGAAAACTTTTTCTTAGTCTTTATACGTTTTCAGAGGCATATTTTGGCAATACACAAAGGCACTAGAGAAAAACTTGTTTTTCTGTTTTTATATTTCTTTTCAAACATCTTATTTCTTTGTTGCTTCTCTTAATTGTGCTTCCCAGCTTCACTCCCTTTGTCCTTGAGAATAATAGGAGTAGATGTGGCATTTTGTGTTATTTTCGTGCATTCAGAGCTTGTAGAAAAGCAGCTATATAAAATCAATCCATTGTGACTGCCGTTATCTCTCCTCGGCTCTGGCTTTCTCTCGGCGTTGGTAGCCGCGGTGTGTTCCGCTCATGGGTGCCGGGGTGATGAATGTGTGTTAGCGTGTGCGGGCATATCTGCTGGCCATAGGAGCCTCCATAGCGACATAAAGGGCACCGCCTGTTTTCATGGTGGACTATGAAGTCAGCTGCAGGGGTCTGGGCTGATGTGGGATCAGCTGGGGTGTTGTCAGTAGGTAGCATGGTGCAGGAGAATGGTCGCTAACTGTGGGTACATTGATCTGAGACTTTGTGTGACTGCAGGTTCAGGTGTGTTGGAAGCTATGAAGTCACCATAGATGAGGGTATAGACCCTGAAGCTGATAATGTAATAGTATAGTTTGATAATAGCTCAAATGAATGGAAGTTGCATTTTCTAACAGGACTAAAAAGGCATTGTTAGAAGATGCAAAAAAAACTTGTTTGCCACAGGAAGTGCTTATATTTACATTGACCCCAGGAAGTGCTGGCGCTTTGTTTGACCCCAGAGGAAGAGGATGCTGTTGTCTGTTTGTGAGAGCCCACCTTTCCAAGCTATCACTGTTAAACCCTTCTATTCGCCTTCTTCATCCTCCGACTCTCCTCCCCTCCCGATGCTTTTGGGCTCCTCTTCCATTCTTGTCATCCTCCTGCAACTTCCATCTTTGATGTGTTCTGTTGTTTTAAAAGCATTTCCTATCCCTCTATATATCCTCTCCTTATCTTAATCCCTTTATTTTTTTCTCATTCTCTGTTTCATCAGTCCTGACCCTCACTCCTGTGCATCCTCACACTCCCCCTCCCCACTATCTCTCTCATACTTGTCCTGTTTTGCCCCTATCTCTCACACCCTCTCCCCACTGCTGCTACACTGCTCCCCTCTCCCTATCTCTCCTCACATCCCTGTTTTCCTAGTGTCTGGCTAGAAAAGCTTTTGTGGATAATTGATTGGTAGAAGGAGGAGATCGATGCTGTATATGCCGTGACTGAAAGCTCTCTCATTTCCTCCCTGCCTCTCTCTATCTCACCCTCTCTGTTCTGCCACTCCCTATCTCCCTCACTCCCTCTGGATTGCTCTTTGTCTCCCCGAATCTCCACCAAAGTGGGAACGAAGTGAGAATTTAAAGGGTGGGAGGTGGAGACTTATCTTAGATAAATTGGAAAAAAATATTAATGAAGGAAGATGAAGTTAGCGCTCACTCACAGCAGCTATCTAAGTACCTTTTCTTTCTGCCATTGTCCGGCTTTGACTGGGTTGTTTGTGTCTTACATGTCTGCATACATGGATGTATTGTGGAAAAAACAAGAGTTGAGGTTATATTTACTCATCCTCCAAGGCTAAACATGACTCAGGAAGGACTCAGCCAGATATTTCTCCATAGTGCTACAACACACGTTTTTCAGTTTAATTCATGTAACATTACGTTTAATGTTAAGGATTCTGTTACTCTACAGTATTGTTGTTTTGTAACCTGGAATCTGCTGCTGCAGAGGCAAGTGAAAGCAAGTTTGTGAGCCAGTGCAGGGCCACTGGGTGCTCGGTTTCCACAGTAACAGCTGGTTTTTAGTAGTAGTGGTTTGGAGAAGTGATGGACAACACCAAAATAAGAGCACTGTTGTTTTAAGGTGTAAACAGTTCAATCTTAAATGAGTTAATGAACAATTAAGTTTCACTTTCTTTGCGCCTGGTGTTCTGCTGCTCCATCTGTGCTCAGAGTAGGCTGCGTTTAATTACCAAACTGTATATATATATCGCAACAGGGCTCCAAATTAATAGTCCAGCTCCAAAAAGGGGCTGCACCCGACTAAGAATATTCCTAGTCGACCAATAGTCTTCACTGAGGGCCTTTAGTCGACTAGTTGCCCACATGTTTATGATATTATTTTAATTATTAAATTATATATTTTGGGTGGGGCAACACAATGGTTTGAGTTCAAGCTCTGAGAAAGAATAGTATCAGTAACATTGTTAACACTGTGCTACATTACAGAGAAATACAAAACCGTACTAATGAACCTTCATTAATATAGGCCTATATTTTATCTACAAGTGCACGTCACACACTGAGCGAGCTGCCTGTTAATGATGCTGTCTGCAAAGCAGTAATGATTGTGCTAAGTGGCTAATGGGCATGTAGCTACTTCCATGTTTCAGATGATATGTCATGTTTGTAGTCGACCAATGAAGATGAGTTTACATATCACCTTGGGTTCGTCCTTAACCTTCTCAAAATGATCCCACACTTTGGATTTCCTGCCCAACATGTTATTAACTAGCCTGTGGAATAACCACAGCCGCAGTCGACTATCAGGGGGCAGCCCTAGTTTTTTTGTGACCGTTTTTTTACCATTTGTGAAATAAAAATATATTATGCGTCACCCCAGTTTAATTCAGGGATTATTCAGAAAGACTAATATGTGAAACGATATGCTAAACAAGATCTGACACTGGCCTGTGTAGGACATGTTTTGCACAAGTGTTTTCAGCTGCTGAGCTTGAAATATTTTGAAGGCAGTTTTAAAATTGCTATTGTGCTTTTATTCCCTGTAAAATGAAAATTATACAGCATGTGAGGAAATAGGAGCTTGGTTAGTCAGTGGTTGTCAGCTCAACAAAAAGATCAGTGGTTATGAAAAATCAGTGTAGGAGATTTTTGTTAGATGTTAAAACTTTGAAACTGCCAACTGTATTAGATTATTAGATTATAATAGGGTGGATTATTACTGTAAACAGATAATAAAATCCAACAGGCCTGCTTAATAAGTCTTTAATTGGCTGCTTCAATCATATCGCACTCGACTGCACCTGCTGCGAGCCATTTAAAGTCTGGAAAAATGCATATTGAAGCAGGAGGCGAGAGAAACAGGAAGGCAGAAGTGGATGAAAAATAGCAGACTGTTACTCTCCTGCTCTTTTGTCTTGTATTTTTTATAGTGATAAATGGGGAGCTCTTGTTAAGTCACCTTTACATGCATCTTTTAATTTGCTGCAGTGTTCTTTATTGCTGCCATGAAAGTGTTTATGTCGTCTGAACTATTAGACTGACCAAAATTGTCTAAAAGCCTCCCAAAGTGCCAGCGGTCTCATTATGTGTGTGTTTGATAAAACAACTGATGTTTCAGGTGTTAAATTTTAAGACAGTTCCCTTTGCTTTATTGGTCATAGGATGTATTTTACACCTCTTAATAGACATGAAAAATAAAACGGATATTACAAGAACTAAAAAACTTGCCACAAAACCTCAGTAAACAGAGATGCAATCTGACTGTTCAGTGTCTGAAGAAAGGCAACAAATCCTCAACAAATATCCTAAAAATTAAGTTAGGCGTGAGAGGAAGGGCACAGTACAAGTCAAGCCATTTTTAAGTGTGTGGCTTCTAAGGTAGCCTCAAATTGTCACAGTGCTCCATTGGGCTCTTAGCAGGCCAGTAGGAGTGCTTTATGGGTTTAATAAATAGTGCTAATAGTGTGTCTAGATGGAAGGGGACACAGGGAGAAGCCATTAGAGCAGCCTGCAGTAGCTCCACTTTTTCAGCCTTTCAGAGTGCATCTATTCTCTCCGCATCGTGATGTATCAAAGAGTTCTTGGAGGTGATTGACTAGCTGCTATAAATAGTTGATACTTGTTGCAAATTAAACACGAAAAGAAAAGCTAATAACGTGCTTCTCTCTCTCTTCACCAGGGTTGAGCACAGAGGGCATCTACAGGGTCAGCGGGAACAAGGCCGAGATGGAGAGCATGCAGCGGGAATTTGACAAAGGTATGTGACTTTCTGCTTGCACCACTCACACGTACAAGTGTACACGTGCTTATTATTGCTTCAGCTGTACACTTACATGCTAGGTGTGAAGAAAAGGCCACAGAGATGTGCATGTGCACGTCTGCTTCTATCTACAACAAGCCTGGATCCCCTTAATTAACCAGGGAGCATTAATTCTACAGAGGGAATTGGCCTTTGCTTCCTTTTAGACTGTAGAGCTGCCTCCTCAATCTTCTACCTGCTCCTGCGTGCATGTGCGTGTTCACACATGTGCATGTACAAGTGCTCTCAATGTGTGTCTCTCCATGTGTGTGTCTGTCTGCTGTGGGCAGTTAATTACCTCCAGATTGGTTTGGTTAATGAAGCATGTCGCTGCCAAGATAGATAGCAGAGCGAGATGGCCTGTGTATGAGTGTGTGTACGCTTGCGTCTACGCCTGGTTGAGGTTAAATCCAACTCTGGTAATCAGAGTTGAAGCCCCGTGTTGAATCATTCTGAGCCTCCGGCCAATGGGACAAGACAATTACAGGTGGAACTATGGCGTAGGTGTCTCATAGCCATACTGAAGATGGCACTTCATCAGGCCCCTGAAGATTCAGAGAACTCATTACAGCAGAAAGCAGCATCAGAAGCACCACACTTTGGAAACTCTCAAAATGGGAGCTCTCCTCAGACTGTTCAAGAACTCACTAACCGTATCTGTATTAACTTATTTCTTGCCTCTCTTCTTTCTACACATACTACCTCTGTAAAGTAAAAAAAGTTATCAGAAAATGGCTTTTTTTTAATTAAGTCTCTCTCTCTTTCTCTCTCTTTCACACACACACACACACACACACACACACACACACACACACAAACACTAAAGTGGTGCTCTAGTGGTTTTGCTGTCTGGCTGTCTGAGCTGTCTCTCTCTACTCAAATCGACTTTATAGTTGTCCATGGATCATTCTACTTTTATTTCAGGGCATTAATTAAAGGGACACTTTGCCGATTTTCAACCAGCCTTGTATCATAGCAGTGTGGGGAGTATGTGTAAATGAAGTGTGGTAAACTTCCCTCCATCTAACCAGCGCCCAGATCTCCCTGCTGCTCTTGCAACTTAAATATGCGGAATTATATAAAACGTGTCATTTTGCGGATTTGCACTGGCTTTAGGGCTGTGGCTCAGACTACAGATTTTACTTCCGCCTTTTTATATGCCCGCCACCACAGATGTAAAGAGTATAAAAGTAGATCTCTCTTTTTCTTGCCTCAAACTCACACCAAACTCAGATTAAACAGTAAAACTAGGCAGTGCTGATCAAATATGAACCAAGATTCTGTTTAAGTATTGCCTATTTCTCATCTAAAATGTTTTCAGAAACATATTTTAGTTCACTGTTTGGCTGTAATATGAGAATTTGTGAACAGGAAACAGGCGCTATACTGTTACCTGTATTGTGAAAATGGAGGCTGAAAAACTGAGATCAAATAATAAAACTAAATAGTGCTGATCTAATATAAACCAAGATTCTGTAACTGTCTTGCCTATTTCTCATCTAAAATGTTTTCACATATAGTCCTTTTTAAATGAACTGAACTCGACAGAAAATTGACTTGGTTCTTTTTGTGTTCACATTGTCAGTTCATTTGAAAGAGGACTCTCTCTCAGTTATGAAGCCCTTCGATGAACTTAAAATTGGAGGAAAACCTCAGCGTTTCTGTGCTGTAGACTGTTGCCGTTTGATGTATTCTGTATTCCACATCTGGAGATGTGCAGTGTCTTTAGTGGACCAAACTACTTCTCATCCTGCATCCTTTCAAGCGTTGCAGACTGATGTGGTTTTGTCTGTTTTTTCCAATTGTCCCAGTGCAATAGCATGTGATCTAGAGGGCTAAATACAAAGGCAAAGAGCAAAGCGAACCTGGAGCACTTTGCGTTCACAGTACACAGATTAAGTGAACCGCACCACATACTTGAAACGAACGGTGGTCTGAGTTCGGTTTGCTTTAGAGGGGTCTGAGTTCTCTTGGAGCGTTCACATATGCGCAAAAAATGCTGAGTCACCCCTTTGAGTCCATTAAGATGTGAGAACACCCTTATTTCAGTGCACTGTTTGGCTGTAATTCAAGACTATTTTTACCAGGTGGCCGCAGTCCACCAGCGGGAGTGTTTATTGGGCCGATGCAGGCAGTGCATTCTGGTAGTTGCAGGTTTTCTACCTGTTGAGCAAAAGCAACATGGATGCTACAGCCATTTTCCTCTGTTTTTTTTTTCTAGTCATGTAGCACCAATTTACAAAGTGTTTGTGTCTTTCTGCTGCATAGACAGCCCAGTTATATGAAAAGACCATCTCTCCAGCAGTGAAACACTTTGTAAACTAAAATGATCCTATGGTACATTACCAAAGAGGCTGTTTGTTATTTAGTCATATTGATTAAATGATGAACTGAACAGGCCTGTTTGTGCAGACTTGTCTACAAGCTGTCTGCACAATCCCAAAACAACCACCAACAGTGAATTTTAAGTGAGCGATATGTATAAAAACCCAAGTACGCACACAAGTGTAATTTCACATTGTAATATCTCATCGTGACTTAGTACATTTTCCTGAAAATCAGTAACCAGACGGGCATGTCAGTTTTTGATCCAGAAAATTTAATACCAGACTTTAATAACAGACTAAATCACATTGATGCAAAACTCATATAAAAGTCCATTATTTCCATAAAACACTCCTGTTCATTGATTTGTCAAGCCACCATGCTGTCTTGTTGAATGTGTGCAGTTTTGGCTCAGTAATATGACGGGCTGCTAATAATAATAAATCAGCTTTTCATTGTACTCGAAGGTATATAACACAAAAAGGAAAGAAAATATGAAATAAAAAGTCTACAGCAGGGAGAACAGGTGCATTTTGAGACATCTTTTCAACTTTGTGTTAACCTTGGTACAGCTCTCTGATGGCATTGTTCCAAAGAGCTACTACAGCTTGTGTAAAAATTCCTAGGTGGACCTTTAATAAAAAAAAAGTGGTATAAACACTATAGAACAATCTCTGACAGTTTTATTGTCTCACGCTATATGTGATTTCACAGCCCAGTCAGTGGTGAGCCAACATTTCCAAAGCAGCCACCTCTCTTATTTACTGTATGCATGGTAAATTGTGATGAGTTTTGTTCTTCAAATGTCTTCTTTCCATGTCATTATTTTTCCAGATCACAACCTGGACCTGGTGGAGAAAGACTTCACCATGAACACAGTAGCCGGAGCCATGAAGGCCTTCTTCTCTGAGCTACCTGAGCCTCTGGTGCCCTACAGCATGCAGGGAGAGCTGGTGGAGGCCTTCAGTAAGTCCGGGGGCTCTGGTGTGAGGGCACATGGGGCACGGGGATGTGGGGGAGAGTCCTTCACAAAAACCCGAGGTGTATTGGATTTTGCCTTAAATCCTTTTCCCTTCTTTGTAACTTTTCTTTAACCTAACAAGCAAAACTCTTGCAATCCAAATCCATCCATGGGGAGAATTGGATTTGCCACTCGTTGAGGAAATGGGGAACGGAGGAAAAAAGGGATGGAGGAGAGAATATTTAAGGCTTGGAGAGGAAGGATGTGGGGATGATTGCACATGATGGAGGGATGCAGGAGCAATGTGGATAACGGGGTCTGGATGAAGTCATGAAAAAACAGTCATATGTTAGATAAACGAGGGCGCTCTCCACGGCCTCTCTTTTTCTCTTTGTGTCCTGTAATCTGTCGGAACGGAGATTTAAGGCATAGCTTAGTCTTGCATCGCGCCAGAGAGATTTACCCCCGGGCCGTGAGGCTGCTGTCACTCACCGAGCTCTGTGTGTGTGGGGTTTTTTTTTTTAACGGCCCCGGCGAGACCCTTCAGCCGTGACAGAGACCTGATAAAGCTCCTGCAGTCTGTGCCACAATAGAGGAAGAGAGAGTGAAAACAGAAAAGTGAGGTGGAGTTTAGAGACAAGAAAGCCTTCATTCGGTCGAAAATAGCAAATTGTGCTCAGCATTTTCAGAATTTGAGCTGTCGTTCTGTCACCCAGACTAAGAGGTGGAGAAAAAGAGGGATAGAGAGAGAGCTGGGCGTGTGGATTTTAGCGCATATTGTCATGGTGACGTTACTTTGAATAAGCTGTAGGAAGTTAAGTTTTGATTACAGATGATGGATGTACGGCAGGAGGAACTGGGGCTGTGTTAAGTCATTATGCCTCAAATCTGTTTTTGATCCACGCTGACCTCATTGTGGGAATACAAACTTAAATTCTCTGATTGTAAATCATGTTTGTGATGTGGACGAGAACATCTGCTGTTCCCACTGCTGCTCTCTGCCTCGCTCACACACACACACACACACACACACACAGGATGGACTGTGTTAGCTGGTGACGTCAGCTTTTCTGACTCACTCCTTGCTGCCATCAGGCTTAACACACCCAGTGTATGTGTGTGTTTGTGTGTGAGTTGCTGCAATCTGTAGGACATTGTTATGGGTGTATTTTTCTCCCCTGGAATGTGTGTGGTCTTTGTTGGCCGATTTTTTTTTTTTTTTTTTTTTTTTTTGAGAACTGTAGTGTGGAGTCCCTTTGAATCATGTGTGTGTGTTTTCATGACTGCGATGTGTGAAACTCGCACTGTTGTAGGATGAAATCACTGTGTCCTGCACAGATTTTTTGAGAGCTGAGTCCAATTGCTTTCACTATGCTCTTCAAACTCTCCTCTTCTCCATTGTACTCCCTCCCCTCCCTCCCCATCCCTCCTCATCTCAACTCTCACTCCCCTGACATCTTTTCCTCAGATTCCCCTAATCTTTTCTTTCAGCCACTTTCCTCACTCCTCTAACCTCTCTCTCGTCTCT
Organism: Epinephelus lanceolatus; assembly: GCF_041903045.1. Taxonomy (NCBI): domain Eukaryota; kingdom Metazoa; phylum Chordata; class Actinopteri; order Perciformes; family Serranidae; genus Epinephelus; species Epinephelus lanceolatus. The sequence continues at coordinate 26,373,633 of NC_135737.1, forward strand.
CTGCCACCATTCAGAGATCAACGATAGGGAGCAGCGCTTCCAGACGATGAAGGACATTCTGCGCCGCTTCCCCAAGGAGAATTACGAGGTCTTCAAATATGTCATCAGCCACTTGAACAAGTGAGTGAGTGACGGGGTCAGAGTCTGCCTCTGACAGCCGTGCTGACTACACTGCCGGTCACCCGGTCAAGTGACCTAGCGGTGACATCACCGAAGCTAGCTCACTGACAGAATAGAGGTTGTTTTACTCAGGTTGAGTCATGATACATGTTAATGCAGTGGTTGTTTAACCCTATTTGTATGTGGATGACTGCTGTGCCTAATTTCATACTATACTGTACAGTCGTTTCCAGGCTAGAGGAACTAAGTACGCCCCTTTTTATTATGTTTGCTCGCAAGAACTATGAACAATCAAAGTCTTTAGACCGCCATTTTGATTGACCTTTTTTTAGCCACAATTTGAGAGTACAAAGGAACTATGAGTGACCAAGGTGTATGCTGATTGGTCAAACACATGAGCCAATGCTGTACTGGCAACCACCATTTTTAAAAACCTGTTAGCTGTGTAAACAACAGACAACACAAAACACAAACAACAGCTTGTAAAGAAAAAAATAAAAGAAAACAGACATACTGAGCATACATGTATCAGGAGAAATACAGCCCACAGGCAACTGTGATTCAGGAGGTAGAGGGGAAGATCAGCGGTTCGATCCCCGGCCTCCTCGAGTCCGCATGTCGAAGTATCCTTGGGCAAAGTAGCGAACCCCAAATTGCTCTTGGCTGTGCCACTGGTGTGTGAGAGTGTGTTTTAGCTAAGTAGCAGGCTGCACCTTGTGTGGTAGCCTCGACCAGTAGTGTGTGAATGTGAGTGTGAATGTGACATGCGTGACTAAAATAGAAAGGTGCTATATTAAAAGTGCATTTACCTTACAGCACAATTTTGACTCATCAAAGCGAAATACAAGAATCTTTGATACATTACATCAGCGTTTCTGTTGGCGGTGCAAATGCAAACCGAAAGAAAGCCCTTGACGGTATGCAGTTACCAAGGGAAAACACCTTATAGTACAGATCAGTGGTTCCCAAGAGGTCCCAAGATAAATCTGAGGGGTCACAAGATGATAAAAGGAATAGGAAAAAAAAGTTGCACAAAATTAAGCTTGTTTTTCCACAGTTTTTTTTTCTTGATGTAAAAAAAAAGAGATACTTAACCTATATAAGAACATTTTAGAAAATAAGAGCCCCGTGCTGTATGAATTTATGCCACATTAGGAGCACAAGAGATTAAGAGGACAACATCAGGTTTTGATCATTTGAAGCATCCCTTTGATAACATGTTATTTTGAAAATTAGGTTATGATTTGTGACTTATTAATTTCATCTTTTGGTTTCTTTGTGTTTCGCAGGGTGAGCCAGCACAATAAGCTGAACCTGATGACCAGTGAGAACCTGTCCATCTGTTTCTGGCCCACACTCATGAGACCAGACTTCACCACCATGGACGCCCTGACTGCCACCCGCACCTACCAGACAATCATCGAGAGCTTCATCCACCAGTGCGCGTACTTCTTCTACAATCAGCCTCTGGCCGACGGCCTCCCCGGCTCCCCCACCTCTACGCTCTCCTCTGGGGGCGGAACCTCGGCCTACTCCTGCATGGCTGGAGGCTACTCATCCTCACCGACTCCGTCCCCGACTCCCTACGTCCTCCCGGCCACCCCTCCTGTTATCCCACACTACGGCCCTCCTATCCACCACCAACACCACCACCACCACCACCATCAACATCAGTCCCCACCCCACTCTCCACCTCCTACTCCTCAGTCCCCGATCCCAGCCCTGCTGCCGCCCTCGCTGCACCCCCATCACCCCCCTACGGAACAACACACGCTGTGAACCAGGGATCAAGGGAAAGAGGAAAAAAAAAAAGACTGATAACGAGATTCAGAGAGATTTAAGGGTTTAGAATAAGAGATTTTGAAGTTTGGGAAGGAATTGAAGATAAATTGAAACGAGAACAGGAGGTAGGAAGAGAAGTCGGGAGAGATTGAGTGAGATGCAGTATGTACAGGGAGAAACCTACACGTTTGGGAGAAGACAGGGGCGTTTGACCCTCTGTTGCTTTTAGAAAAATGGACACACACACAAGGAAGAAAAGGGGAACACTGAAGAGCCTCTGAACTGGCAGTATGATCTTTCCCCCTCCTCGCCACTTTATCCCTTTGTCTCTCAGTCTCACTTCATCTAGACCTGCCCTCCTTGCCTTATAGAGAACCTACACACAAACACACTAATGAGTGAGACGTTGCCAGTAACTGTCAAAGGGACTCAGGGAGGGAAATGGAAGTGAGGTGGAAAGGAGAATGTGAACTCTTGTTATGTTGGGATTACTTCACCACACACACAAACAGACACACACTTGACACAAACACCCAGTGGCCGGTGTGCCTCCGACAACCATTCTCCTCAATCGCTTCGCCTCTAACTGCGCTTGGAAATTTGGTGGACGGCGCCCGTCTTTTTGCAATCCGACCCACCTACTGTACTGACCTGGGAGGCTGTGGCTGGGACAAAGTGGAGCAGAGAGCAAGTCCTGAACACGTTTGTTTATTTCGCCACTGTACAGAGGACTTAAGCAAGAAACACGTGTTACCACTCATCCGACAGGATGTTCTGTCCTCCGCGACACACGCATTCCTATCTATCAACCCCTCACAGAGCCACACACACGCAGACAAATTCAGTTTCAGTTGAGGCAGTATGCCAAGCACAGAATAAAAAAAAAATCTCAACCGACCGGATCTTCTAGGCAGCAAATTGGAGCAAAGGATTTTGGGAACATCGCTTTGCATTCTGGGAAGGCTCCTCCCAGTCTCCTGTTTGTTCTCTCTCTCTGGGTTTGAACTTCAACCTCATGCCCTGTCCATGTAAACACAGTAATTGGTCTAAATCTTGATTCTATATTGAGATTCCTACTGTCCCGATGCGTTTTTTTATTCTGTCCCTCATTTGACAAAATCTTGGGAAACAGAGAAACCCGGGCCCATCGCTCAATGAGTGGCCTTGTCTGTAAGTGTCTGTGTGACTGTCTATCTGTCTGCGTGTGCATGTATCCATGCCTTTTTGGTTTACCTGAATTTCCCTGCATTAGGCAGATAGTGGGAATAATTCTAGTGTTGGACCTTCACCTGTCATGTCGCTTCTTTCACGCTGTGGTGGTTTTTACGAGCGAGTTCAGTGCTGCAGTTATCCACAGTGAGGACCTTGTTCAAAAAGCACTTTTCTGAGCACTTTGAAGGCACATTTTAAATTGGAGCTGCCATGACATGACAGCCACCGTTCACTTTATTGTCAGTCCGCCCTACTCTCTCTCTCTCTGGGAGCACACCACTGACATCTAGAGGAAGAAATGGGTATCGCAGCCATAACCTCACATCCACTACTGCATGGGCGTAGCACCATTTTCCTACTGTGGTTTTTGTAGCGTCAGATTCTCTTCTAGGTGCAATTGTCATGATTTTTCATCACTGTATATCAGGTAAAATTAACTTTAGAGCTCATGAAATGTAAGAGTGTAAAAATAAGAAACGACGGCAGTTTTAAATCTGGTACAAATCAATGAGATTATATAGATTCAAGCTCTGTAGCCACATGTGGTTACATTGCAGTTGATTAGACGTGCAGTGAATAAAATTGCCTCTCTGTCTTTTGTTGTTAGTTTCCACTTCACCAAAGCACTCAGCCCTTTGCAAAGGAGTACATGCCGCTTCCCAGACGCCATATTTGAGTGGAAGGAAATGAAGACTTAGGAGATTGAGGCACAATGTAGCATTACAGGCCAGAGAGTAAGAGCTGGAAGCGAGGCTTTTTGCTTTGACAGGCGGGAGGAGAGGCTTTTTATTGTTGGAAATAATTGGTAACCACAGCTCCACGCCTCAGCACGCTGTCCTCTTAGGACACAGCGTCATGCCTCCAGAAAGGAGACTCAAACCTGCTCTCTGTGGACTTGAAATATAATTTGCAAGAGTGTAACCACTACACCAGACTCCCCCCGCTGTCACTGTTATGCCACCACATCCCCCTAGTCATTCCTAGTCCAAGAGAGACAGTTGGGTCTGGGAGAGACAGCAGACAGAACAGACAGTCCATTCATCCGTCTGCATGACTGGAACGGAGCATCACAGAATTCCTCGGCCCAGCCTGCTGTTACCGTAGAAACCAGCGAGATGGGGCTCGAGGAGAATTGCTGAGCCCTGATCGAAGCAGCTTTTGAAGTGTGTGTGTGTGTGTGTGTGTGTGTGTGTGTGTGAGAGAGAGCTTGAGAAAGTGCGTGTGCATGTGAACCTATGTGTGTTAATGTTAAGCAGATGCTCGCCAAGGTCACTTATTCTGTTTGACACTGAATTGCCTCTCTGCATGTCTCCGCAGACTGTCCTCTCTGCCCAAAAGGAAAAAGAGAAAAACCTTTTAACCAATCACTGAACTCCTAAAGGAGCTTTTATAAGTCTACACTACCTATTTACCTTGTGTGTGGGTGTATTTGTGTGTGCGTGTGATTAGAGGATAGAGGAATTAAGAGTGTGTGTTTGGGTGGGTGGGTTTGAGCTAACATGCTAGCAAGCTGTGCTTGGCAGACGGCCAGACACCAGCGTGATCCAAATAAACGTGAAGGAGAGGAATGCAGTTCTCCTTGCGGTCATTACCCCGCTGTGTAACCCTGTTAGCTCGTCCAGATTACACACACTGATCCTCAGAGAAAGTGTGAGAGAGATGGGGGAGATTGGGGAGAGCAAGAGGGAGGGAAGACAGACAGCAAACGGGTGAATGGGATCATTATTTGGGAGACGGAGGGAGGAAGGAGGGGTGACCACTGGTACTTGTGTGTGAACGCCAGCCAGTGGCGTTGCCTGTGTATATCAATGTGTTAATACTGAACTGACTGTGAGGCAGCCAAAGACTGTGGAAAAAAGGGTCGAGGGAGAGATGGGAAGCAAAGTGACAGTTTAGAAGAACAATTGAATTAAAAATGTGACTTTGGTTCAGCGATATTATGTGGCTGCATTGCTTTTATTTTTCTTTTTTGTTTTGTTTTGCAACAATGGTGACAGATGTCTGTTAAGTTAAAATGAGAAACAAGCAAAACTATATTCAAATGGTTGTTTATTGGTATGTTAGGGGGTCTAACACTTTGCCCTTTAGTCAGTGGTGATAGAAAAAAAAAGTTTCTTTTTATGTTTTATTTTAATAATTAAAAAATACAAAGCATTTTTTTTTTTTTTTAACAATTTCTTTGTGAACGATTGAGAGACCAGCCCAGTATAGTGCATGATTTCTTCCCAACCAAGGAAGAGGGCTCCACCACTCTCACTATTTAAGAGATGATTAAAAAAAATATTAAGAAATAATGGGGGAAAAGAAAATAATAAAAAAATGAAGTACTGTAAAGTGAAAAGATAACATCAAACAAAAAAACTGTCATTATTTGCTGAGTATGGTAATTTGTCTCAATGGGAATGGTGTATACAGCAAGGCCTTATGTGATCTGTATCATAGTTAATAAATCAAATCTTGTAAAGCTTCTGCTTCTTGTCTCTTTGTTACACATGGGTGATTATTGACACATGCAACAGGTGAGGATGTCCTGATCAAGTTTGAGAAAAAATGTGAACGTCCTGGGACACAGTCTGCATTTAGTGTAATGCATTCTTAGCACTAATGACTTTTCCTGTGAGGTAACACTCATCCAAATTTCCCAAATCTATTGTTTAAGTCAGAAAATTGTGCACAGGCATGAAGGTATATTATTAGTGTGATTCTTGATTAGTCTGGCAATTATTTTCTTGATTGATCATTCAGTTGTTTGTCTACAGAATGTCAGAAAATGGTGACAAATGTTGATCAGTGTTTCCCAAAACCCAAGATGACATCATCAAATGTCTTGTTTTGTCTACAACCCAAAGATTTTCAGTTAACCGTCATAAAGGGGTAAAGAAATTAGACAGTCTTCAAATTTAAGAGGCTGAAATCAGAGAATTTTGCCTTTTTTCCCCCTAAAAAAACCAGATCGATTATGAGATTAGAAGGCGATTAATCTTATGGTTGACAACTAATTGAATAATCGTGGCAGCTCTAGGCAAGAAATGGTCCACACTTGTGGTTCCCAACCTCTCTGGCTTGTGACAACATGAAAAAAAGACATCTTTTTGCAACCCCTCATCAGTGGTTGTGACCAGTTTTACCAAAATGAGAGATTTGCCTTCCTTCGTTTACTCTTTCAATTCGATTTTATTTATTTATTTTTGAACATTTGAAAAAATAGAATAGAATATATTGTAGAAAAAATCCTACAAAACAGAGACAAACAATAAATCATGAACAGACTCACAATGAGAAACATAAATTTACATTTCATGTCCGAAAAGGAGCAGGAAGTCTAGCCCTACCCACAATCCCAAACTGTACTAATCCATCACTAATCAAACTGTTACAAAAATACACTCTCCTCACCATCGATCAACCACACATTTACCTCACTGCAGTTTTTAATACCTGATAACCAGTGTTACCCGTGTACAAAACAAATATGAAACAGTATCACCCTGAGTGTGCTTTACAATCCCTCTAATCGTGTCTGTACATTATGAAAATACTGTCTTCGTACCTCTTTTTAAACTGCCTGATATCTTTACAAAGTTTGATTTCTTCACCAGGTGCATTCTACACAACTTAAACAAAAGTTAAGAGACCTGAAGAGGTGAAACTATCCAGTATTTCCCTATAAAGACTATAAAGATAGCTTAATTAAACTGCTGAAAAGTAGAATTACACAAGACAGAATAAGCAGTATGCATGTTAGTCTGGAAATTAACTTGAAATATTACGTATTAGATTTTATATTCCAAGATAATTAACTTGACAAACTAACTCAGAAATCTGTCCCTGCGTATGGCAAACATGTAGCAGCCACATGCAGGTCTGCATCGTATATTCAACTTCCTGCTGAGTCACTGATTAAGATACATGACATCCATTTTACAGATGTTTCTGCTTTAAGTAGAAGCAGTCTGGGGGTCTATATAGGCGTGTCATGATAAAAAGTAACATAACAAAGAGCAATGAACTTTAAGTCTGACCAGAAATGGCAGCTTTATATGACTCAACAGTTTTTTTCTGTTCATTCTGCTTAGGCACTTAGTCATACAGTGGTCGGGAAAACCCAGCTGTTTATTCTGACATCATGCTGGCTAAAATGTTGCTGACATTCTTATGTTAAAAAAAAACAAAACGTGAACACAAGGGCAACATCAGATATATAGACATGACCTCGATCATTTTCACTGACTTCAATAAGTGGATAACATAATTATCATGGCAGGCCAGGCTCTACGTCTTTGTCAAGGACACTTTGGCATGTGGACGGTCACACACCTTACGATTAATGGTCACTCTGCTCCTCTAAATGCCAAACAGAGATACAGCGGGCCGGCCCAGGATGCAGTTTTTGGGTGGAGGAACGAAACACACAGTGTGTACACGACTAGTAGGTGAAGAACAGTTATCTATCCACCCTAGGTGTTACTGTGTCCTAAATAGAAATACAAGTATTTACAGTCACAGGAAGACGTGCATACTTTAATTTATAAACCTTCCTAAAAGTTTAGTTGCACTCAACTTGTGACAATCATTGTATCACGGTGTGTAGCTCTGCTGTCTCTGCACGCTGTTGGAGGGCCACTAAAGCCACATGGGGCACCAGGCGAGGTCACAGCACCCCACGGGGCCCTCCCAGTTCTTCTGAGAGCGGCCCGAGAAGGGCTCCGCCTGTGCCATTTTCAGGGTGATGTAAGGACTCGGGTCCCTGTGAGGGTGATGTGAAGGCCTCACTGCCATTTCATGGTGCCCTCATCTGACCTTTTCATTGAGTCAAACCAAAGGAAATCCATGTCCATGACCTTTGTGGTGCATCTCTCTCCATTCTGGCACAGGAAGAAAAAAAAAGCGAGCGCAGCTGATTGGGAATGAAAAGGGCAGGCCCGTGTGCACACAGGACACATGACCCTTGAACTCTAACCTTTAAAGAGTGTCACGAGGGAGAGAGCGGTGTGGGATTTGATTGGAAGTCAAATATGGGGATCGTCAACATTGCTTTACGGGCCAATGTAGGCACTCAGGGCTGTCAGGGATGCCAGGATTGATGCAAAGATGATACTTTGCAAAGTTAAAGCAGCCCATAATCCATTTAACTAATTTACAGTTATCTAAAATCCTAATTTTCTTTAATAAAACGTCCTCACAGGCATTTTGCTGCCTTTCCTTGTGCGTGCACAAACTCGCCACTAGGAGGCTGACTTGTCCCACACTACCCATCATCCATAGCTCTGCTGTATCCGGGTAAAGGAGGCAAACGCCGAGCATGGACCTAATTGATTGGGTCAAGGTTTGGATGTCAACATTGAGACGACGCTTTAATCCCGCGCTCACAGTGAGATGAATGCGTGAGACGAGCATCTGAAGACTTTTCTCATTGATGTCGAGCTACACTTCCCCTCTCACAGTTTGAAGTTGGTGGAGGAAAAAGGGTTTGACTAAACTCCAGAGATTGTGTGAGGAGTCGGAGGAGGAGGAGGAGGAGGAGGGGAGCTCGGCAAAGTAAGCCTCGGAATAAAGACAAAGAAGTTAATTTGAAGTCATTGTTGCTCTGTATTAGAGGCGTGATGTGCTTCTTCAGTGCGAGGCATGACCAAAAAAAAAAAAAAAAGTTGTGAGGTAGACAGAGAGGAGGAGGAAGGGGACATATATGGAGAGAAAGAGACTAGTCTTATGATGAGTCGAGGCACGTATCTCCGCTCAACCGTGTCTTTCTGGGCTTCGAGCTCGCAGCTGCGGCGGCGGGTATTGAATTCAGATGCGGCCTGTCTCTCCGCTCCGGCCGCTACAGGTGGAAATGCTCTTATCAATACGGACTGTCCGAGCCTGACTGCGGGCCGATCCGTCTCATTGATGATTTTAGGTGCCCCTGCCCTCCCTCTCCTCCCCGAGGAGCCCATTGATTAATGTCTGGGTCACAGTGATATTTCCATATTGATGGCTCGATTGATGACGGCGCTCCAGGAACAAGCCGTATTGACCAGCAGCAAAGTGATACGTTTCAAACTGTTTGGCGGATGTATTTATGTATAATGGGCATAATGAGGGTTAGGTACATCTGGCGGAGGCGCAGGAGATCTAGGTGAAAGATGAAGTGCATGTGCGAAGCGTGTAAACGCAGCGATGCTCTGTATCCTGGGAGGAAAAACATCAATATTCCTGCAATAACAACAACCTTTTATACTCTCACAGCCATCACAAGCAATGGACACATTACCACTATTAATACCTCAGTGTGACATTGTGCTTTATGGCATCTTCACCATCCTGTATTACAAGATCAGATAGCCTAACTTAATTGATCACCAGGTACAAAACTAATAATAAATCAAAATTAGAAAGCTATATAGGTAGTTTGCAAAGATAAACTGTACGTGCAATGTTTCTACTAAATAGACTCCTCATCTTTAAGGTCATTTGTTCCAAACCTGGAAGACAGGACGCCCTGATGTGTCACAGAAGCAATCTGAGGGGTCATGAGAGGCTCAACAAGGTAGGAAACAGTAAACGCAACACACAAAATTATGCTTATTTTTGCTAACTTTTAAATCTCTCCTACAGTTTTGCCATCTGCAGGAGTCCAAACACCATTACAACCAATCTGAGAAAGGAATAATAATTATTTGTAGAGCTTTCCAAGAAGAAGAAAATACAGAACAAAAGTGATACTAATAAAACATAAGCATATGCATATGCCTTCACCAACTTAAACACATATATACCTGTAAGTATGCAGGCATGTGCACATGGCTGCAAATGCATACACACCCATACACACAGTAAGTCTATCAAGTGTCAGGAAAGGCCACTCTGTAAAAGTCAGACGAGGTTTAAAGACGTGAACAGAGTCAGCTAATGGAGCAAGAACTGAAAAGGCTCGATCGCCTTTTGTCTTTAACCTGGAATGAACCGAACACTTTGCTCATATTGTAGCTGATGGACATCTGTAACATGTGACTACGGGTGCTGGGGGGGTTTAAAAGGTTTAAAGGTGCTTCATGTTGGAAAATTGGGGCAACAACTTTTGGATTCCTAAATGTAGTCAGTGAGGAACTTTGTGCAAATATACCTTGAAAATATTACAGCAAAAATGACCAGGGAGAATCCCATAAATGCCACATGAAAAAGGACGTTTAAGTAACTAAATTATTATCAGAAACTCCTACAAATATCAGGTCGTAATAGGTTGCATGCTGGTCAGCAGCAAAAAAGACTGTACAAAACAGACCCAGCAATCACTGCTCTGATAAATGAGTTTTCAAAGTGGGTTTCAAACAAGTCAAATTATCTGTGCCCAAATTGCAGGTGCAGTGTTAAAGAAACTGCGCTGTTATTGAGCAGAGACCTGTCTTGAGAATCACATATGTCAAAATCAGAAAAAGTAGCTGTTATAAGGATACAGTATGATGGACAAACAGGAGTGCGCATGACTTTAGCAAGTGCTGCTTTTGACACGCAACCTAATGTGACCTTTGCAGCTATGCTTGTAATGGTGATTTAGTTATTTTAAAGTTGTTAAGTGGGGTGTTTACATGCATTTGTCAGCCTCTTACCGCTATGGGAACATATTGCTGTGATATTTCCACGCTATCTTTCTAAAACTGTCTAGTTTTTTCTTCATCAGGTCAAGTGCACACACTGCATAATGCAGAACAACTCCACAGAGGGCCCAGAGTTGTGAACCCAATTTTGCAGACACCCAATTTAAAGGACGGGCAGACAACAACATGATTCTGTGGGACTTGTTCTGCTTGTTGTGGAGATTACTTCGGAGGCAGAGGGCATTGTGTGGAGATGGTAGTCAGTGGGAAAAAAAATCAAGCCTTGAGCAGAACTGATCCCACTTTACGCTTTTAGGGTCAGTGGTCGAATAGGACGCTCGGCCTCCAGGTCCCCGTGACATGGATCAGGGGCCCCAACGTATATCTGCTGATTACATCTCCTGAAGTGGAAAAAATGCAAATAATAAATGTATGAGCAACGTGCTTGTTTTTTTGCTTGATTAATTATGCCGTTTAATTCCAGATCCACCACGCCGCTCCACCGTATAATTTCCCAGTGGTCTTGGCTGTTTCTTCTCTCACATGCGCTCTCTCCTTTTTTTTCCTCATTGCAAAATGAATCATGGATCCAACCGTCTGTACCCGGGGGAGAGCGGCGAGCTGGCGAACGAGCTGACCAATCATGAGCATCAGAGGCAGACACACAGACGGAGGGAGCCTATTGTTGTGTGCTGCACTCATCAAGTTAGGAGACAACTACCGATTTGGCCTGAAGAAAATTAAAAGATGGAGTGTAAGGAGACGAAATAACCAGCTTCATTTGTGTTTGTCAGTCTGTTTTCTCTCTCTGTTGTTACATTAAATCTCCTCTTTGCGCCGCAGCTTATCCAGTCAGACTGGCCAGTGTGTGTTTATCTGAGTGGGTGGCAGAGACTCAGCGCCATTCATAATGTCAACTGGGACCATGACCGCTCCTCTATTCCCAGCCTGGCCAACCCTCTCTCAGCCTCCTGACAGTTCCAGGTTAGCCTCTCTCTCCTCTATCCCCTGGCCCTCCTCTTCTCTCTCCTCCAGCTTTCCTCTCTAGCTCTCCCAGGGGCCCCACTGAGAATACTGCTCAGATCCAGGCCTCTGAGCCCCAAAGCCGGCCCTAATCCTCCGCATCGATCGCCCTGAGAATTTCCTCCCCAGCACAGCAGGCCCCGCTCCCCGGCACTCACACTTCTCGACCCTGAACAGCCAGCACTTCTCAGTTAGAGACAGAGAAAATAGGGTTGGGCACATTACCTGTGTCTTCCTAACAGATGAGTTTTTTTGATGTGATTTGTTATTTGGTGCTTATAGCAGGCTATACGTCGCTCCAGAGAGCGCTGATGTTGTTGCCTCCCCAAATTCAGTTAGATTTGACTGTAATAGGCTCAGTTAACATCTCACAATGTTTCAAACTGATCTATCTGTACAGTCTTTTTCTAACACAAGTGGCAGTCAGGAAACTGGCCTAGATGTTGTTGCTATTGTATTCAGTGATCCCCAACCAGGCATGCTTGTACCTCAGGGGGTACTTCTGCAGTTGCTAGTGGGAACTTTGGAAAAGAAAGAGTTGCTATTACGAATGCGTGAAAAGTCTAAACAGGTAGCTAAAAGTAATGTATTAGATGATTGAAATAGTATGAAATAGTAAGCTAAAGGTGATGGATAAATGGTCAAAATAGTAAGCTAAAAGTGATGTATGAATGGTCAAAATAGTAAGCTAAAAGTGATGTATAAAGGGTCAAAATAGTAAGCTAAAAGTGATGTATAAATGATCAAAATAGTTAGCTAAAAGTGATGTATGAATGGTCAAAATAGTCAGCTAAAAGTGATGTATAAAGGGTCAAAATAGTAAGCTAAAAGTGATGTATGAATAATCAAAATAGTTTGCTAAAAGTGATGTATAAGTGGTCGAAATAGCTGGCTAAAAGTGATGTATGAATGGTCGAAATAGTCAGCTAAAAGTGATGTATAAAGGATCAAAATAGTAAGCTAAAAGTGATGTATAAATAATCAAAATAGTTAGCTAAAAGTGATATATAAGGGTCGAAATAGTAAGCTAAAAGTGATGTATAAATAATCAAAATAGTTAGCTAAAAGTGATGTATAAATTGTCAAAATAGTAAGCTAAAAGTGATGTATAAATGGTGAAAACAGTTAGCTAAAAGTGATGTATAAATGGTCAAAATAATAAGCTAAAAGTGATGTATGAATTGTCAAAATAGTAAGCTAAAAATGATGTATGAATTGTCAAAATAGTAAGCTAAAAGTGATGTATAAATGGTCAGAATAGTTAGCTAAAAGTGCTGTATAAATGGTCAAAATAGTTAGCTAGAAATGATGTATAAATGGTTGAAATAGTTTGCTAAAAGTGATGTATAAATGGTCAAAATAATAAGCTAAAAGTGATGTATAAATGGTCAAAATAATAAGCTAAAAGTGATGTATGAATTGTCAAAATAGTAAGCTAAAAGTGACGTATGAATCGTTGAAATAGTTAAAAATGGTATATAAATAGTCAAAATAGTTAGCTAAAAGTGATGTATAAATGGTCAAAATAGTCAGCTAAAAGTGATGTATAAATGGTCAAAATAGTCAGCTAAAAGTGATGTATAAATGGTCAAAATAGTAAGCTAAAAGTGATGTATAAATGGTCAAAATAGTTAAAAGTGATGTATGAATGGTCAAAATAGTCAGCTAAAAGTGATGTATAAATGGTCAAAATAGTTAGCTAAAAGTGATGTATAAATGGTTGAAATGGTCAGCTAAAAGTGATGTATAAATGGTCAAAATAGTCAGCTAAAAGTGATGCATAAATGGTCAAAATAGTTAGCTAATAGTGATGTATAAATGGTCAAAATAATAAGCTAAAAGTGATGTATGAATTGTCAAAATAGTAAGCTAAAAGTGATGTATGAATTGTCAAAATAGTTAGCTAATAGTGATGTATAAATGGTCAAAATAATAAGCTAAAAGTGATGTATGAATTGTCAAAATAGTAAGCTAAAAGTGATGTATGAATTGTCAAAATAGTAAGCTAAAAGTGACGTATGAATGGTTGAAATAGTTAGTTAAAAATGATGTATAAATGGTCAAAATAGTTAGCTAATAGTGATGTATAAATGGTCAAAATAGTTAGCTAAAAGTGATGTATAAATGGTCAAAATAGTCAGCTAAAAGTGATGTATGAATGGTTGAAATAGTTTGCTAAAAGTGATGTATAAATGGTCAAAATAATAAGCTAAAAGTGATGTATAAATTGTCAAAATAGTAAGCTAAAAGTGATGTATGAATTGTCAAAATAGTAAGCTAAAAGTGATGTATAAATGGTGAAAACAGTTAGCTAAAAGTGATGTATAAATGGTCAGAATAGTTAGCTAAAAGTGATGTATAAATGGTCAAAATAGTCAGCTAAAAGTGATGTATAAATGGTGAAAACAGTTAGCTAAAAGTGATGTATAAATGGTCAAAATAATAAGCTAAAAGTGATGTATGAATTGTCAAAATAGTAAGCTAAAATGATGTATGAATTGTCAAAATAGTAAGCTAAAAGTGATGTATAAATGGTGAAAACAGTTAGCTAAAAGTGATGTATAAATGGTCAGAATAGTTAGCTAAAAGTGATGTATAAATGGTTGAAATAGTTTGCTAAAAGTGATGTATAAATGGTCAAAATAATAAGCTAAAAGTGATGTATAAATGGTCAAAATAATAAGCTAAAAGTGATGTATGAATTGTCAAAATAGTAAGCTAAAAGTGATGTATGAATTGTCAAAATAGTAAGCTAAAAGTGACGTATGAATCGTTGAAATAGTTAAAAAATGATGTATAAATAGTCAAAACAGTTAGCTAAAAGTGATGTATAAATGGTCAAAATAGTCAGCTAAAAGTGATGTATAAATGGTCAAAATAGTTAGCTAAAGTGATGTATAAATGGTTGGAATAGTAAGCTAAAAGTGATGTATAAATTGTTGAATTAGCTAAAAGTGATGGATAAATGGTCAAAATAGTAAGCTAAAAGTGATGTATAAATTGTTGAATTAGCTAAAAGTGATGGATAAATGGTCAAAATAGTTAGCTAAAGTGATGTATAAATGGTCGGAATAGTTAGCTAAAAATGATGTATAAATGGTCAAAATAGTAAGCTAAAAGTGATGTATAAATGGTCAAAATAGTCAGCTAAAAGTGATGTATAAATTGTTGAATTAGCTAAAAGTGATGGATAAATGGTTGACATGGGATTCCCCAAAAACTTGGTATTTCACACAGATGAGCGTGGTTTTGCAGGATGCAGCAATGTATGCTTTAGGGAGTTCTGTAAACGTCTCATCCCATGCTCTGACTGCATGTTCATACTTTATACAATTACCTGCACACACCTTTGTAAGAATACAGGACAAAGACCCTGAATTATTTCTAGTTTGGTGAAAATCAGAAGTTGGACTGAGTGGCAAGGTGTGGACTGGTTTTATTTCTAAAGCTTGGAAAATTAGGCAAACTAGACGGCATAATACACGCTGCAAGTATGAAGTCAAACAGAATATGGGCTGCTACTCAGGTGGTATATTGGTCTCACACCTATACAGTACATGGAAATTGATAGTCTGCCACGCAAGCCAGTTGCTCTCAGATTACAGCCTCGTCATCTGAGCAGATTTTTGTTGTTGGACATAATTTAGTCCATTGAAATGTCATTATAATTTAGCTCTGTTGAGTTGGAGATATTTTACAGTATGACATTATGATGGTCAGTGTGAGAATTTATCAGCAGCCAGGTAAACGTCATTTGAAAATCTAAATCTACTATTAGTCGCAATTGCAGCCATGCCCACAGTACAAGGAGTAAAAATCTCAGTGTATCTTTTAAGATCAATTATCACAAAAATTAAATAAATCATCGCCATTTGAAGTTGCAATTTGGTATGAAGCTTTGTGTAGGTTTCATCTTGAGGTCAAGACAATGTGTGGGTTAATAAAAGTAATAGATAAATGGTTGAAATGCCCCGCTTTTGTCACTCTTGTAATAGTACGCAAACATGACCAAAATGGCCAAACAGTTTACAGCTAAATTGCATGTTATATTACCGTTAGAATATCCACTTTTATATAATCAGTAGTGTTAAATATCATCCAGTTCAAATGCAGGTGAAATGCTGACGTCGATCAGGGGGTACTTGTTTACCTGATAAGGCTGTGAGGTTACATCAGTTGGGACCACCGCTCGACTGTGAGGAGCATTGCACAAGTTTGAAATACACAGTTCAGTTGTTGAAAATCTCTGAGAAATCTAAAATGCAGAGCTCCTGGCTTAAGGATAGGCTGTATTTCCATCCATCATGCTGATGAAGATGGAATAATGGAAGATGGTGTATGCTATACAACTCTGCTGGAAGATGAGAAAGCATCATTACTGGAGTCCTCCTGGGAGAGCTCCCAACCAACAGTCTATGCCGCGTAACATACTTGTTCATAATTTATTTACGCGGCAAGCATCCCCTGGACTCTGTACTCTGTGTGTGGGTGTATGTGTGTCTTTTACAGCAAGTGTAGAGGTATTTGAGAGGTATTTTCCTCTACCTCTGTCTGCTTCTGAACAAAACCAGCAAGGCTATGTATCCAGTAGTGGATGATTAAACCTCATACTTTATTAACACGTTTGCTGTGTGGTCATCCCAATGATGAACAAGAGGGGGGTGGGGGGGGGGGGGGATTTGGAACATTTGGCCCTGTCAAAATGCTGCCATGTGGACCAGTTAGAGCATCTCTGTCAATACTGGCATTTAAGAGCCAGTACAGATGGTAATGTATCAATACTCTGTTTAAACAGGGCTCTGAGCCACATTTCTAAATCTGCCCCAGAGATATTTTGGGGAAAATCTGTTTCCAGTCCTTCTTGGGTAAATTTACAAATCTGGTTGACTTGTGGTCCGCTGCGTTGTCACAATATACTGCAGATCCATCTTTTATCTGCATTTTGGATTTTAATGCGACAGATAAATTCAGTAATTATGTACCTTTTACTCTCTCTGCCTGTCTTCCTCACACTCTCTATACCTTTTATTCATTAGCTTTTTTCTACCTGAGCTGACCGCACACCCTTAGCAGTCACACACACACCCACACATCCACACACACACTCTATTTTTGCAGCTTTTACCTCCATCTCCTCCCTCCCAGACCTCTATACTTCAGTGCGTTGCTCTTTCCTCTCATACCTCTCCTTCCCTGCCCTTTCCTCAAGTCTGCTTCCTTCCTTCACTCACTCTCCTCCCGTTATACCCTTGCACTTCCTACTCTCCTCTTGTCCGCTCCCCCCCCCCCCCCCCCCCCCCTCCTCTCTCCCCTCTTTCTCTTTATTAATTTATTGGGTTGTTATTCTCCTTGCCTGGCTCTGCTAATGAAGGCAGGATGCAGATGAGGGCGAAGGTCGTCTCCGTAGCGATCGACCCCACCGCCCCGCAGTATGGCACTCTGACTGGCACAGGTCAGTGGCAGCTGTCAATCAAAACACACACACATGCACATTCACGTGCACATGCAGTCTCACACAGACACACACACTATCATTAAAATACATTCATACACAAAGATATGAGCCATCACAATTAACAATTCATAATTAGCTATGCAAATTCAGATGCTGTGGAGCACAAACTTTGCCAGGCTCTTATAGCAGTTTCGGTATATAATCCCTCATCATGAAGCAGGCAGCAACATGCGACCCCTAATCATAGTTTGTACATGTCTGTGAGCTTGTGAGCAGCTTAACCAGTGAATTTTCCCTCTCAGATTTTTGCATTTTTACAATTTTTACAGGCCTGAGGACGTAAAACTGTCTGGAATTTAAAAAGGAAAAAAAGCAAAGATTAAAAAGTAGAAGTCCATAAAAACGGACTGAATTTTGAGTAGTTTATTAGGTCAAGCCATCCTCCATTTAGTCTACCCTAGTGGACAGTGAGACAGTGTGCTGTAAGACACTTTGGACAAACAGTATATACTCAGTATAACTTTGAACAGTATTGTTCAACAACAATAACTCAATCTAAAGCCTCCAAATCTATCATTAAGTTGCCATAATCAACATATCTCTAAAACAGTTCACCTTCATTAAAGAAGAATTCATTGCAGAGCTGGTTTATTAGACTGCATCTGAATCAGATAAGATTTATTACCAGGTAGGTTTTCACTTATAAGGAATTTGCTTTGGTTTAAGCATAATAAGTCAAAATAAAAATAAGAAAAAGTACTGCAACACTTAAGAAGATAAATATAGATAAAAAAGTTAAAATGAAAAGTACTTTCAAAAAAGTACTTTAACATAAAAAATGCTTTGGTTTTAACTAATTAATTGATGACTGAAAGTGTTATTTAATGTTCTATGGGTTGGCTGATCCACATATATAAGTTAAAGATTTTCCGCAAATGTTGGGCTGATTTGCCGGCCAGCTGGGAGCGTTTATACACACAGGCGGAAAGGCGAGTTGATCCGAGACGCCCAATTTTCCACCATGTAGGGTAGTTATAAGCCCATTTTAGATAGGAATTGTGCAAATTTGCAGGAAAGCCCAATCTGTCTTTTTTCAGCATTGGCAGTATAAAAACAAAATCGAGGAGGGTGGCAAAATGCAGCCTACCTACTTTTGTTTATACAGAATGCGCCTTTTTCAGGGCAATGGGGGGCGTGAGCAAGTAACAAAACGTGTAGCTCAGCGTGTGACGTAAACAGTGACATGGGAGGGAAGCCGCGGCTAGTCAGGCGGCTATTCTCTCATAAATCGGCCCGTTCTTCACCATCCCCGTCATCTGATGGTTAATGGCCTCTTCGTTTATGGGTGCAAGGAGGCTGCGCTATTCCTTGTCTCCCCAGTTGCTCATCTTTACAGAGTCTGTCAGGTTTGCGTTTCCCTCTTGCTACTAGCTGCTCCATAATTACTGCTATCAGCTGTTTCCTGTTTATTTATTTATTTTATTTAATTATTTTTTTTAAAGATATTTTGGGGGGCATTTTTGCCATTAATGGACAGGACAGGTAAGCATGAAGGGGGGAGAGAGAGGGGGGATGACATGCAGCAAAGGGCCACAGGCTGGATTCAAACCCGGGCTGTTTCCTGTTGTGGCCAGTGGGTTGCACATGCGACGTCATCAACAGCTCCTCCCACAAGTCTTCAACAGCCCCTCCCGATGCGGAAGGCGGCCTCGGTCTGTTTAAACTAAAAGGGTTCCGCCAATATGTCTACCCTATGAGGCGGAAAATTGGGCGCCTCAGATCAACTCGCCTTTCTGCCTCTGTGTGTACAAACGCTCGCAGCTGGCTGGCAAATCGGCCCAACATTTGTGGAAAATCTGGCAGTGTAAAAGGGGCTATATTGGCGGAACCCTTTTTAGCCCCTTTAACACTGCCAGATTTTCCACAAATGTTGGGCTGATTTGCCATTACAGTCATTCTTCCGGCTGCAATGACTGTGCAGAGACGCAGATACTGCAGACCTGGAAATGCTGACCAATCAGAGCAGACTGAGCTTGTTTAGGAGGGGAGCTTAAAGAGACAGGTGCTACTATGAAGTGTCAGATAGAGGGTGAATACAGGAGTTCAGGCACAGACAGTATGAGGATCATGTTTCTGACCAAAACATAGTTTAGTTTTGACCAATCATGTTTTATCAACACTGAAACATGTAAACATGTTCTATTAGAGGCCCAAACTGTGAGTATGACCCTGAAAATGACTTTGTTGAGCCTCTGACTTTTCATGTAGCGCCACCATGAGGTTGACATTTGTGGTTCTGAGGGAAATGTCTCAACCACTGATGGATAGATTGTTGTTATATTTGGTTCAGATATTCATGTATCTTTCATGTAACAACACATTCTCACTCCAACCTTGTCACATACTGACGTTTGATCATGGACTTTCCATGTCCACATACGACGTGCAGGATACCCTGGGTGGGTTGGTTGTTGACGTTCTGGGACACCATGTCAAATTCTGCCTGTTACATGCATTGTCTTATTTCAAAATACACTTCCGTTCTCACAGGAAATTTAATATTTACATACAGTCTCTTTCACAATAAATGCACTACATCGGTACAAAAAACGCAAGTTGACGTTTTTTTTCCGTCAGCAACAAACACACATGGTTGGGTTTAGGAAAAATGAACAGGGTTTGGCTTTAGAATCTTACAGGAGGCGAACACTGTCTTGGGTGGAAGTTGGAAGTTGTTTGTTGGACCCATCCACCACTCCTCCTTCCCGCCCCAGTTGGACTTTCGCCGCCGTAACTTGTGTCCTTGTCCCGCTGCGTTTCCCCCTGACCCCCTGAATGCCTTCTTTTGTTGATTTCTGATGCTGCAAGTCACTGCCCAAGCGCCAGAATTCGCTGACTTTGGAGTGAGACCGGGCTCATTGTAATCACTTAGGTGATTACCTGACTTTGAATCAAGCACCATCATTAGGTCAAAAATTTAATTTGTCCAGTAGTTTGGTTTATGACTAAATACCTGCAAGACTAATGGAATTCCCATCAGCCTCAGCTCATTTGTGTTTGATGCTAATTAGCAAATGTTAGCGTGCTAACAGGCTGAAATAAGCTGATGAACCTGGTATATGTTATACCTGCTAAACATTGTGAGCATGTTAGCATTTAGCTCAAAGCATTACTGTGTCTACGTACAGCCTCACTGAGCCACTCAACATAGCGTGTGTCTTCTTTTCTATCTTGTTAATCATATTGTAACCCTTTAGGGGGTCCTGACCCCCAAGATGGAAACCACAACCATATAGAACATCAAGTGTGTCCAAATGGCATCACCTCAACACCTACACACACAAATACACTCACAGATAGTCTTTTATTTAACACACATTAACTATTACACATGTGTGTGTGTCCACAGGTTGTGTTATAGCAAAGATTGTAACCCCTGCCCTGCCGTTCATTGGCCTCGACATGGTGAAGACCTCTGAATTGCTCCTCCCTGCGTCCCGTATCCCAGTACTTGTAGCATTTACAACCTCTGCTCTTCATCACAGCGTGTCAAGAGATTGTGCGTGTATGTGTGTGTGCGCATGTTTGTAGATGCACGCTGCGTTCAGACATCCTGTATGCATGAAGATTTTGTTCATGGTTATTGTTGTGGGTTTATTTGTGTGCTCAGCCATGTTCTTGAGTGTGTTCACCTGCATCTGGGCGTCGGTGAATGTGCATGAGCGCACAACAACCACACGCACACACACATATCTCTATTAGCAGTAAGGTAGTGTTAACAGTGTTATGCCATGCGTGAACCTCCCCACCTTTCCCTCATATCTATGCAAAGCTGGGGTCCTGTCAATCAGTCACCTTGGTGACATAGAGCCCCACCTCCCCAATTAGAGCTGACAGGGCAGGATTAGGAGGGGGGCGGGCCCCCGCCGACCTGCCTACGTGTCAATCACGCGCCGGGCATCCACACGCCTGTTTACTGTCAGATCCCATCTCCGTCTGTCAGACTGCACGGCAACCGTCGCCCAGGGAGGAGAGGAGGAGGGTGGGGGTAGGCGGGGAGGGGGGAGGAGGAGATCTGATCAGAATTAACTATGCTTCTCCCCACAGACCGGCCGTGCTTTTAATTCATGAAAGGGATGAGAGGAAAGTGGGAAGAGAGAGGGAGTGATAGAGGGAGGAGAGCATTTAAAACCCAGAGCAGGGCCTTCTTTAGAAGTTTTCAGAGTGATGTTTCTTCTCTCCCTGACAATCACTTTTCTTCTCTCGCTGACTCTCCCTCCTGTCTCTCTCTCTCACTTAGACTTCTTTCGAAGGTGTGATTCATGCCGCCTTAGAGCCGCTACGATTTATCAACAGCCTTCCTCTCTCTCTCTCTCTGAAGTTGTTATTTGACCCTGGTTTTTTAAAGTCGCACAAATATGTATTAGTGTTTTTTTGAGTTAGAGAGTTAAGGTCAATTTATTTAGTTCTGCACATGCTCATGCAAATTTGTGTCTCTGTTTCGGTATGTGTCTGGGGATGAGGGTCCTGCCTACACACCTACAGTATGTGAATACATAATGCTGTTATGCTCCTCAGACTGTGTGTGCTTTAAAGCAGTGTCATGTGTGCAGAGTGTACATAATGCTAATGCGTGTGTGTTTGTGCGTGCACTCGCGGCTCTGTGGTCCCTGGTGTGTGTGCATTTCTTCTCTTTTAGGGTCTCTGGTGGTGGCCTCACTTTGACCCTGGTGCCCCTACTCTAATCCTTTAGCAAATGAGGGCTATGTGGGGCTGAAGGGGGTGTTTGGGGCTCTGCGCCAAGCCACAGTTCTAGTAATAGAGGACCAGAGCGAAGGTCCCGGGGTTGAGGGATAAAGCAGAGGGAAACAATAGATTGTACTGGAAGAAAGGGAAAGGATACTCCCAGCATTGTGTTGGCCAGCAGTGGTCATATGGGATGTTTAATTACCTCCATCAAAGAGACTGCTTTTATTGTCTCGTCATATTTAGTTGTTTTTTAGTTACCAGGATCAAATCTACAGATTTAGTTAGACTATAGTCCAAAAAAGGTTTGATTATTTATTTTTTGTGTGCCTGTGTGTGTGTGTGTGTGTAAATAGCTTCACAATATGGCCATTTATAAACCAGTTAAGCTTTTCTTAGATTCCTTGGTTCAACCCAAAAAAATGTTATGTACTCATTTTTATCGATGTCATGTTTTCCGTAGTTCCAAAATGTGGCCAAATTCCTGTAAACCTGGCTTACGTTTTCTTAACTGCACAATTGCAACCTCATTTAGATAAAATGTGAGCATCTCAACTCCAAGCAATCCTGTAAAATTTTATACTGTATCATTTATAGGTGGCGCTACAAGTAATGATCCTTTTAATTGGCTATTACTCACTGGTCATGAATCCAACTTGGCATAATTCAGCCTTGATCTCTAAAGAGTTAATAGCCTGACATCTTCGGACTAAATCACAAATGCGAGGGGCAGGCAAGGGGGCATTTTTATCGGCAGTACACCGAAATGCCTCTGGCTGAATTGGATAGATTTACAACCAATCAAAGCAACAAACCATGTGATGTAACAGTGAGTGATGGACAAATGTATACAGATTATAGTGTGCAGAGGTGAGCTGTGATGGTGCAGCATCAATATGTCTGTGAATGAGTGTTGCCATCAGAATTTAAAAATAATACTTAAACAGAAAGTTCATGTCAGCTGCAGCCATTTGGGTTGTTACTGGAAATGCCTCAAAGGCACTCCTCTTTACTGAGTTAGGTTTATGCTCACCGTAGTGTTCCTGGCACCAGGATGTGCTCGCAGAAAATGACTTCCTCGTGTATTCTGCGTAAAGTGTGAAGGCTCTGAAAGTCCCAATCATCGTCTGAAACTTCCCCCATATTAGATAGATGGTTGTGATTGGCCTGACCAGGGGCGGGGGGGGGGGGGGGGGGGGGGAATGCAGATTTATCTGTTTCCCCAGGCTAAAGAGTTAGCTCTTTAATAAGTAAATTTTTGGCCACTTGGGGGCAGCAGAAAAAAATTGTTAACTCTGACATATTATCACTTTTTAACTTGATATGACAAACTAGCAAATAGTTGCTTATGTACACATCCAACACTTTCGGAGCAACATTACCATTCATCTGGAGTCATGTTTCTGGTCACCTGGGGAATTGAAGTCCAATATTCGCTCTCATTTCGCTCTCTTTCTGAACTCTAACAACTCGTGAGGGAAACGTGTGGCTCGTTAGCTGTTAAATGCTCCACTACGTTCACTATGGCCACACTGTGACCATGGTGAGAGTGAACCGAAACATTAAAATTGTTGACCGGACAGCTAAACAATGAGATGAAACTCACTATAAAACTCAACAAACTCAACAAACTCAACAAAGCCAATGGGAGTTGTTTTCACATTGTCATTTAATACACTGTAATTTAAAAATACTGATTATAGCCACTTTAAAAAATGGAATGTCTTAGTTTTGTCCAAATCCAGTTGGGCATTAAAAACATTTTTCTGTGAATAAAATCGAGTATTTAGAGCATTTTTTGCTGCTCCCTGAGTTTCTAGTTGTCTCTGTTTCTTGCTTCCACAGTTTCTATATCTATTTGAATTTTGTTTGCATGATTGTCAAGGTGAATTAATAAATGTCAGTTTATTCTGTATAAACAGTTTGTCAGCCATCACGCAATATGCCGCTGACAGGTATACATGTACCATGTCATTTCTGCTGATAGCTGTATGTTCCCAGTATTTGTTGGTACCAGGCATATGTGGGGAGAACGTGTGTGTGTGTGTGTTTTGCATTAGAGATGCGTTGCAGGGTTGTGTCTGAGACGCAGCTCAGGTGTCTGTTGGTGTCTGTTGAACGACCTCGCTGCAGGGAACAGGCTATCAGGCTTAGAGGGAGGCTATCATGTTAATTACTTTACACACACCCCGCCAGCCAAGCGTGCAACACAACTGCTGAGCTCACACTCACACAAACACACTCACACATGCACCTGGGCACAAACACCATTTAGCACACACACACACACACACACACACAAGATCAGCCGTCTTTCTTTCATTTTGTCGTTTTTCTGTCTTCCCACTCTGGCTGTTTGAAGGCCTTGGACATCAATTCCCTTTTGCTTTCAAGAAAGATTGTTTTATATTCTAATCAATTCAAGTCCGTCCTGTGAAATTAATTGACATTCATTCAATGATTTTAAATTCCTCCGAGGCTGTTCTTTTGTTTCAGCCTGTCAGCGAGCTGCAAGTGAGATCGGGCTAAATGTTTTGTCATCTCACACTCCAGGGTAAGCCCGCTCCAAAGCGTGAGCCTGAGGTCAGCTTAACCTCCTCACAATCGTCGTCTTTACCTCTGGTGAAAGGAAGGGGGGAGGGCAATACAGATTCATGATCAGAAACTTGGGTGAAGCTCATTCTTCTTTGGCAGCCTTCATATGTCTCCTCAGGAGGATGTTTTTTTTTTCAGGATCATGTCAGTGGCTTTGAACGGCGGGTCCGGCGCTCTCAGGCCAGGGAAACAGCGGAGTGGTATTGGCTGGGGCAGGTTGATGCCTTTAGTTAAATGATGCTGGCACGCAGAGGGATTGCTTTGGGAAGTTGTCATCCATCATGATTTTAGAATGACTCAAAGCAGCACTCTGCTTTTGGGGTTATGGTCTGGGATCCATGATTGATGTGAAGTGGATGTGTGTGTTGGAGGGAGGAGTGAACGTGAGACTGTGTGTATTTGTGTGCTAAAAATAAGTAAAACTGTTCCTTTGGAGAAGTGTGTTTAATTTTTCCTCAGCTCCTTTTTTCATGTTTTGTTAAGGCAGTTAATGGAGACTCCGCTGATTAAAGTTACTCTAAATCAGATACTAATGATCAGTGCAACATTTTGTGAATCCTACCATGTGGCAAAATGTCTATGCCCATTTATCTTTGAAGGAGCTCCGATTCTTTCCCCCATTTTGTACGTGAGCACCTGTGCGTGTTCCATGGATGCACCCCTGTGTGTGCTTTATTGTATTTCTTTAAGCTGAAGCATTTTGTCCATCTTTGCCTTTCTCCCTCTCCCTCTTTCCAGGTTCAAGTCTCGCCTAAGTTCATTCTTCAATTAGCGTGATCCCGATATTCAGGAGAGATCATGGAGGGAGCCCCGCAAATCGATGTCCAATTAGTAAAGGCTCCCTAGCCCAGAGAAGAGGGGGACGACCGCTTTGGTCATTTTTAGAGAACAGGGGGCTGGGGTGGGGTCTGGAGTTGAACGGAGAGGTTTAGAGTAGCAGAGATAAAAAGGAAAAGAGAGGCGGCATGAAAGGAAGAACAGAAGTGGGTAAGAGGAAAGCATTCAAGCTCTGTAAGTGGGTGGAGGTGAGGAGGGAGCATCAGGGTCTGAGGAGGTGGGGTGTAGATGTTAGATGCTCAATCAAGCTGTGTGAGGACAGTGTAATTAATCCATTGAAGATGTCTGATTGCAGATGACTTTGGGAATACCAGAGTGGTGGCTGGGCCTGGGGGAAAGGGGGAGGGCAGGAACAAGATGGATGCAGGGATGCGGGGAGTGGAAAAGCGGAAGGGCAAACAGAGGGAAAGAGTGAGATTAATTGAGACAAGGGAGATACAGTACCTTTTAAATGAGAAGGATGAGTTTCAGTGACAATGTAAGAAAAGGAAAGAAAGGGGGGAAGAAAAGAAAGAATTGATCATGGCAGGGTTAGGTCAAAGCATCGCTCACAGCACTGTAGGGATAAAGACCTCCACCAGATGTCACATGTATGTAAAGAAAGAATCACGAGGCTTGCTAACTCATCCCTGAGTTTCTCGCTGCTAAAACACTCTCTTACGAGACAAATGAGTGTCTATCCTGTTCTAATGCTAATATGCTTTTAAGGCACTATTAGCCGGCAGAGTTTTGCTTTTATTTAATGGACTATTAATTTGTTTGAATGCATTTTGTCTCGGTGGCTACACTACAGAGTTGGCTTGGCTTTAGCTCAGCTCCTGCCGGCACATGATTTACTTACCCACAGCTATTTGGAGGCTAAGCCTTTATAATCTAATTAAATTTGATAAAGCAGAGTAATCATCAGAGTATTATGGCGAGTACTCATCATACTGATATGGTAATTTTGTTCTATCGTGATTGAATGTTTTCATTAAGGGCTTTTTTTTTCATGTCTGTGTTTAAAGCTGCATTCACTTTGTTGTGGTACGCTGTTCATAGCAAAGCAAATGTTTATTGTTTTCAGCAAGAGAATGACAGTAAACTGTGCTGGGTAGTCACAAGGCGCTACCTTTCACGTGTACAGGTGGAAAAATGCTGACAAAAGTTAAATTCTCTAAGTGTTTGAGTTCTTTCATGGCAGAGAACACAGAGTGGATCTTGACATGTCGCAGAGCACTTTTTCCCTCTCTTGACAATTGAAGTCAAATGGGTGCACACACCTGTACAAACAGTGCCGCCTGTAAGTAGGAGGACAGTGACATGTTTTTGTTGTTTGGCTCTGTGCTGGTTTTATTTTTTATTTGTTTGTATTTTCGTTCTGACATTGTGTCTTTTTATTTCTTTTACTCAAACCATTACTGTAAAGCACCCTCAGTCTATTCAATAAAGGTGCTGTATTACATTTACTTGATCCAACATATTAGATTTTAAACGAAACGATTAAAGCTGCTTTTAACTTTAGGTGTTTACATTTATATCAAGTGAATTGTGCTCAGATCATGGTGCTAACAGTGCAAACAATGGCAACAGTGCTGACAGAGCTAACAGTGTTAACATCTGAGGGAACCAGATGTTGGGCGCCAAACTTTCAAGCCAGGGCTTTCCATCCACGTAGGTCAGGATGGTGTTATCAGCACTTAAGTGAAGAACAGAGACGCTCGGATAACAACACACAAAGAGGGAAAATGGCGACACGGTGGTGCAGTGGTTAGTATTGTCACCTCACAGCAAGAGGTTCGAACTCCAGGGTGGGGGTGCCTCTCTGTGCATGTTCTCCTCGTGTCCCCAAGGTTCTCTCTGGGTACTCCGGCTTCCTCCCACAGTCCAAAGACATGCAGGTTAATTGGTGACTCTAAATTGGCTGTAGGTGTGAATCTGAACGGAATGGTTGTCTGTATGTTTCCACATACAGAGTACATGGGAACGAAATTGCGCTTTCTCACAACCCCAAGGTGCCATCAGACACGTACAAGTATGAAAATATTAAGATAAAAAGATATACACATCGCACATATATGTATATATACATACACGTGCACATATATACATATACATATTAATAAAGCGCACATGTAGAATGTAGAATATAAGACAGAAAAGTTCCAGCAGAGCCCATGACTACCCCGCCTCTCGCCGAATGTCACTTGGGATAGGCTGCTATATTAATGCTCTGAATGTCACATACAGCTCCTTTACAATACAGCACATGTCATCATATTGACATTTGGTGTCTAAGCCTTTGCGGTCAGTAACAACCCATAGACCTCAGCAGACACTTGGTATCATCCCTGGTGACACTCTACCAGATCTGTACTTTAACCAGCTTCACTTTGTGTTTGTTTCAGGGGTTTCTGCATTTGGCTAACTGAGCAATAACAGGTCAATCATATTTCAATGTTTGTCCCATAAACACTTTGCCTTGTCTATATAATTATTAGGGCTGTCAAGCAATTAAAACAAATGATCTAATTAATTACATGCTCTTTGATTAATTAATCTCAATTAATCACATACATCAATTTTTGCTGTGAAACTACTTAAAAATTTTCAATTCAAATGTGTCATAGTAAAGCTGCTGGATTTTGGACACAACAGTCCCCCTGTCCTCTCCCACCAAAACTGGGCTGCAGTCCATTGCAATCCATTTTGCAAGGGAGTTAGTTAGTCAGTTGCAGGTAGACTTACTCAGTTTGCGTCTGAACACCTGGTCAAGTGTGGCTTGACAAGGCTAGATGCTAGCACTAGCATCAGAGGCTGTGCTAGCTCGGACCTCTGGGTTTGCTGCTAAGTGCTTTGCGTTGATTATGATATTTCAGGCTTTAAGTACTCCAGTGGTACAAAAATCCTTGCTGCAGAAATTGCAGAGATGGTGCTCCTATCAACAGTTAAATCTGGGTGTTTTTTAAATGTAAGTATTCCATTAATTGGGCCAAGCAGCATCATCTCGTCTGCCTCCATAATGTGACAAAGCCACTGTGGCCTTCAATGACACTGGGTCTAAGGGCACCACGGAACATGATTAATCAGCGTTCATTTTTTAAACATGTTATTTTTTCAGTGATTAATTAATTGCAATTAAGGTGTTATTTTGACAGCCCTAATAATCATATTTATTTTTGTTGCTGCTGTTTTGTCCTTTGTATAAAAACTGATAACGATTCCTAGACTGTTCACTAAACTAAATTAAACACTACTGAAAAGCTTAAGATCAGCACTTGAACCTCATTTCAAATCCAACCCTGAGTATAAAACATACAGCTACTTCTATACTCCACAGTACATTTTTCCACTTGCTGCCATCTTCTAATAGAGATAAGGTGCTAAATGAACATCTGTTTTCTTCAGACCGTCGTACAGTCTGAGAGAGGAAGATGAAATTCCATGTTTTGGTTCGGCTGCACTCTTCCATTTTCCCTCCTTGTATTCATTTACAGAAGGAATTACGTTTAATAATTAATGCAAAAAATGCAACCTTTAATACATTCAATGAATAATTGAAAATGAACATGATACTATTTAAATGGATTGCTTTTTATGTATCTGCATGCACCGGATGGTCAAGGCTTGTGTTTATTAAAATCACCATGGCAACAAAGAGGGAGTTTGCCTTTGCACTTAGCTGACATCCTGCAACACTGACCCGCAGCACTGTGTTTACACTCAGCGGCGCTGTCATAGAATTTAATTTTAAATTTAGATTAGCTCACTATTCTATGATACATTTAACATTTTAATGAAACGATCTAATGAGGTGATTATAGCAGGAATGAATGGTGAAAAAATATGTGAGCATGTGTTTCAGGGTTGCAGCAACACAGGTGTGCACGAAATGCTTCCTGAATCTGTATTTATTTACTGTATGTCTGCTGTTATTGACAGATAAATCTGATGTGTTACTTAAAAAGTCACGCAGACATACCTGCCAACATCATGATACACACTAGGTAGTTTCATGACTCACTTCTGGCAGTCATGGCTGGAGTCGGCGGTGAACAGTATAATTTCTAGGGGAGACTACAAGGGGCACATGAGGTGTTGAATGAAAATAATGCGAAGAGAAAGGGGGCAAAATAGAAATTAGTGGAGAGAAAGATAAACAGAAAGATGACAGTGTGAGATAGAGTGATAGGGAGATACAGGAAGACTGCAGAGAAAATTGTCCAGAGTGTAGAAAAACAGTGACAGGCAGTGGCAGAGTGGAGGGAGAAATGTAACAGACAGACTCAGGGAGAGCGAAGGAGAGAGAGACAGGCAGAGACAGACAGAGCGAGAGATAGACAGTGACAGAGGGAGAGATAGACGAGCTGTGTGAGGATGCAGAGAGTGTCCCCCTCTCTCGGCTGCTGCCAGAGGCAAACAGACAGCCTCTCTGCTGGTGGAATGCTAATGCAACAAGCTGCTCCTCTCTTGTCTTCCCTCCCTTCTTTACCTTTCTTCTTCTTTAACTCTCCTCTGTGCAGAAAGTTTAGAGACTATAGACACAAGCATAGACTTTGATAATGGAGACCCCGGTGCTTTTATATTATTTGCACTTTGCAGATCCATCTGTGTGTGTCAGTTCTGCAAATCGGGCGAGGTGAGCAGCTTCACATCGGAAAATAATGATTTTAATGGGAGATTAGTTGGGTGTGAATGTGTGCGTGTTGAGCGGAATCTTAGATGAGTTATTATTTGACCTCTCTCCTGCACCCCACCCCCCCCCAAGTCTTACTCTGACATCATGTTTGTCTGCAGCTCAGTAGCCATGGCTACCACGGTGTCAGTGGGGGGTCGCCATGTCACGGGCCAATCGCAGGTCAGTCAGTCGACCTTTCTCTGTCTGTGTCGCAGTCGGCTGACCTCTGACCCCCAGCCCAAAAGAGAGACACAAAGCAGTTGTTCGGGGACGATAAATGTCTCCTGGCTTTATCGAGCAGGCAGGTTGTTAACTTCCATCATTTAAGACATTCACATCACACCACACGGAGAAAGGCCCGCACGTAAAGACCACGCTTATTTTTCCTCTCAAACTCCGTCACATTTTCCCGCTGTAGCGACAGTCATCAGTTTTCAACTTCAGGCAGGACATAACCTTGAGTGGAGCAAGCCGGCTGAGCCTGTCTCCCACCCCCCCACCCCGCCCAGTCTGTCTGTCTGTCTGTCTGTCTGTGCCGAGATGGCAGCTTCTGAGAAATGGCGGCACACTCTGAAGTGTGATCCATTTAGATAGTGGCGAGGTTCACTCCCTGCGCACACGCACACATGCATGCACTCTGATGCTAAACACACACAGCGCAACAAACAAACACGGGCAAACACACAAATCTGTGCGCACACGGACACAAAGAAACAGAAACAGATCTCTCTTCTCTCCACACACACACACACACACACGGCAGTCTCTTGACATACACTTGCTTGGTTGACAAGTCATCTCAGATAAGCTTGAGTGACAGGTAGGGAGTGTTGACTACTAGTGTGTGTAGAGCGCTCTGGTAGATATCGCCACCTTATGATTATTGTATTATACAGTATTTACTTAATCAGATTTGTATTATTTGTTTTAAAATAACAGGAATCCATTTCCAACAGATGCGGCGACGATTATTTTTTTTCCATTTTGCTCTTTCCGTGGACTTCATCTTGTACTGGGTATATATATTTTTAAGACACTGTCTCCCCCTGTTTCATTTTGGTTGTTAATTTCCCTGCCACCTTTTTCTATCTCTGCTCAAACATATTGCATTGCCTCCGTCATCTAGAGAGAATCTTGTCACTTTTTTTGGCACCAGATGTATGTTCAAGCTATATTTTGAGGATTCAGGCCTTGTATACCCGCTCGCTTACACTCCCTCCCTCCACTCCTTCTATATCCCCAGGCCTCCCCATGCTCCATTCCTCTATTTTCTTATCTACTTTCTTCTCCTACTTGCTCCTCTATGTCATTGCCAAATCTCTTATGTCTGCTCCTCTCTGTCTTCTCCTCTCCCTCCCTCCTACCTCTCTCTGTTTCTTTTACACAACCCCTTCTCTCTCTATCAGTCTCTCTATTCTGTGACTGCTCTGGCTGGTCCCCCTGTGGCACACCGTGTCGTGTCCCTAATTTATTTATAATTAGTGCTCTTTGTCGGGATGCGCGGGGAATGTTAAAGTACACGCCACCTCGCTCTGGGTACAAATAGGCTGGTGTTCCTCCATCCTCCCCACCCGCCCCAACTGCCCAACCGACACGGCCACTGGGATGGACAGATCTTACATCCCGAACCCAGGCTCTTAAAATTATAACGACTCCACAGAGGAGACGGCAGTGCACTGCAAGAAATCTCCATCTTATCAAGTCTTTACCTGAGTCCTAAAACACTTATTTTGTTGGGACAAGTTAGCGCAAATCACTCTGTTATGGATTTTGTACTAATTTTCTAAAAGACTGTCTGTATCAAAGAAGGGGAAGGTAGTTGATTGCATTAAAATCAAGTAAAAATGCAGCTTGATTATGGAAGAAAAATATTCCCTCTTCCTCCACTTGCATTGCTTACGATTTTATTTCACCTTTTTTAAGGAAATAAGGCTTTAAGACAAAAACGACTTCATAACAAGGAGAGTTTACACCCTGAGTGACACCTGCTGAGATACAGATACACATTGTCAGTGCGCTCACCTGTGCAACGCCTGAATGCAAAACAGAATAACAAGATGGGACAACATGTAATCTGAAAGTGTAATTTATTAAACATCCTGTTGAATTTTAATGGCCATCACTTGTAAAGTTGAGTTGTTTTGGGGGTTTGAGCTGCAGAAAAAAAAATTATATTTTTTTTATCACACCGCATTAATGTCAACGCTGTCTTTACACATAACGTACATGACCAGGAATGACGGCGCTGACAGGACTCGCTGAGTGTGTGTGTGATCAGCCAGGAAGAGCTTTTGTCCTTGGGCTGAGAGGGCACCTGGCTCCTCTTCCCGTCCTTGTGATCTCTCTGTTCCCTCTCTCTCGTGCCGCTCTATCCCTTCTCTATCTGTCTCTTCCTCTCTTCTCTCGGCTCCGATCCCTTCATCCCCCCATCTCGCGTTCTCCCTCTCCTCTGCCCAAGGCGATGCCGTCCTGCAGGCTTTGATCAGGGGGCCAGGGAGGAGAGAGGAAGTGGGTCAGAAAGTTGTGCTGGAGACTGCAGGAGAACAAGGCTGGAATATCGAGTAGGTGAGGCTGGGAGAGGGAGCGAGGGAGAGATGGGGTAATCTAGTGAGAAAGTGATAGAGGGGGAGAGGGGGAGATAGCGGGGGGAGAAAGAGGAGGGAGGGAGTAGGTAAAGAGGAAGAGAGGGAGGGGTGAAATGGGGCAACTGTGAGAGGCAGCGCGAGGGAGGGGGTACTGCCTGAACTAAAAGAGTAGAAGGAGATAAAAAGAAAATGAAGAGAGCAACAGGAGGAGATAGAGGAGAAGGACGTGGGAAAGGAGAGGTGTCTTCATTTACTGAGAGGAAAAAAAGACAACACATTTGTCTTGAACGTGATGCTCAGCATTTAAACAGCAGGTTGGAGGATAAGGCCCTGTTTTAACTAATCTACACAGCACAGGACAGATAGTTCAGCTCACTGTGTGTGTGTGTGTGTGTGTGTGTGTGTTTGCATCGGCTTCTCTGTGTTTGTGTGTGTTGCTGGCAGTATAGCGCTCGACTGTGGCTCTTTGTTTTTTTTTTTTAAAGATCATTAAGATGCATGGTTTATTAATATTCAGATCAAACCATTAATATTCGCCGAGTGTTTCTGCTCTCCTTGTGTCGTCAGCTCACCTGGGACCAGGGAGGGCAGAGGGGGGAAGAATGGAGGGGGGGGATATGGGAGGAGGGGAGGAGGGGGCAAAAGATGGAGTGATTTAGTGGGACTTGTAGAGACGAGGGGAGCAGAAGGTACAGTAGAGGTGGTGGAGGTCCTGTGAGGGGTCGGGAGTATTGTGATGGACAATCTGGCCCGCGCGGGGCTGCGGAGAGGGGGGTGGAAGGTTGGGGTGTGTGAGGGGGTCCACCGCTGGGACTGTGAGGTGAGAGGGGTGAGGGATTTTAGGGGAAAGCAGGGAAGCAGAGGGGGTTTGGTTCTGGAGTAATTGGGCCAATGGGAGGCTAACCATAAGCATACACACACACACACACACACACACACACATGCACAGGCACGCACATTAAACAATACAAAACACACACGTTTATATACACTTTTAAGTCCACACATACAGATTTATATTTATACAGTCACACAAATATATCTTTAATTTGGGTCCATGAAAAACAAATGTGCTCACCTTCCTTGTATTTCTAAGCACATGAAAATTTAAATGTGCACGAATACTTCATATACTCACATTTTGGGCTACAACTAATGATCTTTTTCATTTTCGATTAATTTATCAATTTCCCAATTCATTGAACCATTTGGTCTAGAAGAAAAAAAGTTGTTTTAAAATGTTTTATCTGACCAACAATCCAAAATCAGACTATTAAATTATAGTAATATGTAAGTGGGAAAAATCCCAACACATTCTCACTCCCAGCTTGCCAAAGACCGACACTTGGTCAGTGGCCCTAAATGTCAAACTGTGACACTTGTAGTATCCCTCCAATGCCGGTTTTGGACGTTCAAGGATGGTGTGTCAATTTATGCTGGTTACATGCATTGTGTCTTTTTATAATAGACTTTAAACGTTGGTAAACCACTTTGTTTTTAGGTTTACTTCCTTAGGTTTAGGCAACACAATTCCATGGCTAAGAAAGGAAACATAATGGTCTGGTTTAAAATAACTACATTTGTTAATAATATAATGTAATGTCAAGTGACATATGTCACTTAAGCGTAGCATGTAACATTTACCAGCACACAGTCATTAAAGTAACTTGATTGACTTCTGGTTTCAGACAGGATAAAAACAGCGGTCTCCTGGGTAAAAGTCTGAAGTTTGTTTGACCAATCCACTAGGGGTTTAACGATCCATCGATCTGGATTGATATATCGATATGATCCAGTTTCATCGATGCAAAGTGAGAGCATGGATCCATATTATCATCTTTTGGATGTGCTTTTATTTTGAAAATCTGTGTCACCATCAAACAGCGGCAGGCAGACGGCAGGAAAGCCAAGAGAAAGACGATGAGGATAATGTTATACACTCGAGAATAAATCAGCACAGTGGAAATATTTTGGATTTCGGAGAAAATACAGGACAACAGACGGAGCACATGCCGTATGTAAACAATGATGCTATGAAATAAAAACACGACATAACGTTACCTGCTTGGACGGGCATCTCACTCTGCTAACTTCTTGCTACAGCAACATTAGCCGCTCTGTTTGGCTGAAAAAACGTGCATGTAGGCTGATATTCAACCATACTGTTGTGTCGGGAGGTGCAGTGACTTAAACCACCAATGAGTAAGAAAAATAATAACGTTACATGTAATCTGTTAAGCTACGAGTAGAGGAAAAAGTCTGCTACCTGCGAGGCTAATTTATGTAATGTAAACATGCTTAAGCTAATAATGGCCGACTAGCAAAAATAGTTGTTTTGTTGTTTTTGACAGTTATAACTGAGCTGAATGTGATACTTTTGCTTTGTTTTGTCGTTGGGAGAAGTTTGCCTTCAGGATTTAGGCCAGATAGACCTGAGGTTTTAGGAAGATGATTGGGTTAAAGTGAAAAGGTTTCTTCCAGAAACGACTCTCTTGCAGGAAGCCCTGAAGGTTAACGTATCCCATGTGCTGTTATGTGTTAATGGAGTTAAAGTAAACTTCACTGCACTGAACCAGTTACAGTTATTTACATAATTTATGTGTTGCTTTTATCGCTTATGGCCAAAAGTAGAAAAGTAAGGGGTGGCAGCTGCTTCTGTAACTGATTCTGTTAAATGGGCAGATAATTTCGTCTCATTTCAATTGCAGGCCCTGAAATCACACTGAATCAAAATCATATTGTGGCTTTGTGATATCAGCAAATATCGCGTTGTTGTCCAAAGATTAGACATAATATCGTATTATGATGAAACTGGTGATTTACACCCCTACCATCCACTTCCTCTTTCACCCTGTGTGGACTTTCTTGCTCTTTATACTACAGCCATTGCTTGGGGCGTCAAAAAATTCCGCCACTTGGTGTGTCTCATACCAAGCAAAGGATGCCTCTGTGTGTCGGTATTTGAGTTTGGAGTGGGACTGCTTTGAAAATCCTCACACTTGAGATGCTGCAACCAGTATTTTTACTTTAGTTTGATAAATGACTTTTACAACAACTAATCAATTATCACAGTTGTTGTGAGTTCATTTTTTTCCTATCTAATAAATTATCAACTCATTGTTTCAGCTCCGTGCTTACATTTAAGTACGTGCACTTCATGTAAGCATACATGTACCCACACACACACACACACACACACACACACACACACACACACACACAGTAAGCCCTCCAGTCAGCTCCAGATACACTCAGGCATGCACAAAAGCGGACAGCAAATTAAAGTGGTAATTACTTTTAAGCCCAGAAAGGTGAAGGATTGTATGGCAGGGAGCAATGGGTCACTGTTGAATAGAGAATAGCGGAGCAGGCAGACAGTGTGAAAGGCCGATATGCATCTCAATGAAATATGGAGGAGCATACTCAACAAAAGGCGAAATGGCTCCTTAATGGCCACATGCCCTCAAAGAATTATTGTCTGATAGATTTGGAATATTATCTACTCTATGGCAGTTATCTTAAACACCCTTTTATACTTATCATCCGTGTGTGCTGCTGAGGGGAAGGTGAAGAAAATGTTGTGTTCTGCCGGGCTAAATTTTCATAGTCTTAAATACTTCACTTACGGCTAGCGGCTCGGGGGAAGTATTTTATTTCGAGACAGAAGCTGATGGCAGAAGGAAACTAATGATTTTTAATGTTGCAGAAATGCTGCATCCTATCAATACCATCGATACCTTTAAAGACAAATATTATTTTTAACAGATTTGTATCAAGGCTCCCCTCTGATACTCAGGGGTGTTCCTGCAGTTTATTCTGGCTTTTACTACAGGTCAAAACAATACTGCTTCCTACACTTCACATAATGCAACCTGATGGTGTACACTGCCTGGCCAAAAAAAAAGTCGCCACCTGGATTTAACTAGGCAAATAGGTACGAGCCTCCTATTGGATAATTACTGCATGGGCGATTATCTTTCAGCTGGCAACACGTTATTTAACCCCAACTGGTGCAATGAGTTGCTTCACATTTCCTAAACAACCATGTCGAAAGACACATCCCGTGGTCGTGGAAAAGATGTTAGTCTGTTTGAGAAGGGTCAAATCATTGGCATGCATCAAGCAGAGAAAACATCTAAGGAGATTGCAGAAACTACTAAAATTGGGTTAAGAACTGTCCAACGCATTATTAAAACCTGGAAGGATAGTGGGGACCCATCGTCTTCGAGGAAGAAATGTGGCCGGAAAAAAATCCTCAATGATCGTGATCGGCGATCACTTAAATGTTTGGTGAGATCAAATCGAAGAAAAACAACAGTAGAACTCAGGGCTATGTTTAATAGTGAAAGTAAGAGCATTTCCACACGCACAATGCGAAGGGAACTCAAGGGATTGGGACTGAACAGCTGTGTAGCCCTAAGAAAACCACTAATCAGTGAGGCTAAACGGAAAAAAAGGCTTCAATTTGCTAGGGAGCATAAAGATTGGACTCTGGAGCAATGGAAGAAGGTCATGTGGTCTGATGAGTCCAGATTTACCCTGTTCCAGAGTGATGGGCGCATCAGGGTAAGAAGAGAGGCAGATGAAGTGATGCACCCATCATGCCTAGTGCCTACTGTACAAGCCTGTGGGGGCAGTGTTATGATCTGGGGTTGCTGCAGTTGGTCAGGTCTAGGTTCAGCAACAGTATGTGCTCAAAGAATAAGGTCAGCTGACTACCTGAATATACTGAATGACCAGGTTATTCCATCAATGGATTTTTTCTTCCCTGATGGCACGGGCATATTCCAAGATGACAATGCCAGGATTCATCGGGCTCAAATTGTGAAAGACTGGTTCAGGGAGCATGAGACATCATTTTCACACATGGATTGGCCACCACAGAGTCCAGACCTTAACCCCATTGAGAATCTTTGGGATGTGCTGGAGAAGGCTTTGCGCAGCGGTCAGACTCTACCATCATCAATGCAAGATCTTGGTGAAAAATTAATGCAACACTGGATGGAAATAAATCTTGTGACATTGCAGAAGCTTATTGAAACAATGCCACAGCGAATGCGTGCCGTAATCAAAGCTAAAGGCGGTCCAACGAAATATTAGAGTGTATGACCTTTTTTTTTGGTGGTGACTTTTTTTTTGGCCAGGCAGTGTATTATTGGTCTAACAAGTACTTGCCAAGACTACTAAACTGATTTTTATGTATAAAATTGGCACAGTGCCCCTTTAGGTTACTTCCATCAGGAAGAAATCATCTCTTTGGTTGGCCAACTTAAACTTGATGATGAGAAAAGATGATGTGATGAGAGCGTAGTTACATGTGTTAGATCATTTTCTACAGCATACACTGCTTTATGTTGAATGTTTTTC
The DNA here is from genome assembly GCF_041903045.1 of Epinephelus lanceolatus. Classification (NCBI taxonomy): domain Eukaryota; kingdom Metazoa; phylum Chordata; class Actinopteri; order Perciformes; family Serranidae; genus Epinephelus; species Epinephelus lanceolatus. Next base: position 26,411,589 of record NC_135737.1, read on the forward strand.
AAAGAAACATTATCATCTAAAAGAGGAGGACCATTTATTTGTTAAATGTTGATTGTTTTCTCTTTGTGTGGTCTGTACATTCAGTTTACTGTATGTTAAAATCTAAATATGTGTATGTGTGATGTAGCCCAGTCTATTTTGGGAAGTATTTCAGCGGAGCAACTTCATTTTAATTCACTGCACAAACACGGTGTGTTTTAGCTGTAAAGAGTCTGCCAGTTTTCACCGTGTTTACTTCCCACAGAAACAGAAAGCAGTCTGTGGTAGTTCAGAAGACACACAGTAAATGTGATCAGTGTTAAACATTCAATTGCCACATGTTGTTCTCCCTGTCATTTAGGATCGCTAACCTCAGCTAAAGGTGTTGATTGAAGTTCTTAGATTTAAAAGCTTTTCGTTGATTTAACAATTTTCTTTTTTTGTTAAATCACTGTTTCCAATGTCAAAAATGAACATTTACCCTCAGATTCAGTTCATTTTTTAAAGCTCCTTTTCATTCTTTTCTTGAAGTAAATATGTAATATTCTTAAAGAAATTCTTCACCCCCAAAATGATCATTTGTGTATGAATTACTCACCCCATGTTACTTTTAATGCAAGAGGAAAATTTTGTTTTTCTTGCAAAACTGAGAAAAATCTTTCGTGAATTAAAGTCACAGGGATCCTTGACTAACAGCAAATCTATATCAAAATATCTGTTGACAAACTCTCACACAACTCCTGCAGTATATTCCAAGTTTCTTTTATCCAGTTGCATTCTCAGTACTTCCCAAACTCAAGCATTTACCCTAAAACCATAATATTTAAAACATAAACAGCACAAGCGCGCTACTCGTTATGTGGCAATGTTTTGGGGTGAGTAAAAATGTATATGTTTGGGAAGTACTGAACATAAAACTGGATAAATGAGTCTTGGATTATACTGCAAAAATTGTGTGAGAGTTTGTAAATGGATGTTTGATAAAGTTTTGCTGTTGTTAAATGGAGCTCCCTGTGACTTCAATTCATTAAGACTTTTTTCTGTTTTTGGATTCTTTGTTCACCGTGGAGACTCGAAAGTTTTCTTCATGAATTCACCCTATCTTATTAGGGTTTATCTGGTACTGTTTGTAAGTATGCTAGCCAGCAAAAGAGAAAGTAAAAGCCAACCCCAGATTCACTCTCATTTGGCGTTTTGCCTCATTGTATTTGTTTTTTATGGGGTTTTTTTTTTGGCACTGCGTTTCTTGGATGCCTGCTGCTCACAGTCTGGCATCTGGTCCCTCCCTTTTTATAAAGCTTCAACCTCACCTGATCGCTGTAAGGGTACACGTCTATAAACATCTGGAACACAGAAAATAAGAAGGAAATACAGACAGAGGGCAGAGTCTCTGCAGCCACACACATCTAGTGGGTTTTAAGTCATTGAAAAGAATTAGTTATTTTGCATGTCAAGATTTTAGACACAAAACAAGTGATAATCTTCTGAAATATGATGCTTGTATAAATTAAACTATTCAAATACAACTGTAGTAGCACAGTAGTTGTAATTAGCTTTACCTCGTCCAGCTACAGTAAATTAATAATAACTTGAAAAGTCTATTTTGCAGAATGAGTCATTTTACTTTTAATTATATTCCTCTGCTACGACATGTTTTTAGTTTCTCTTCTTCCATCACTGGCCTCTTTGAACTGTGTGTCTGAAAAAGGCAGTTTCCTGTCACTACATCGAACTGACCACAGCCGATAGCATGTGTAGACAAGCGGAGAAACAAGGCCAGACATGGGTGTGACTGTCTCGCTGACTGCAACAGTCGTCACACGCTATTCCACATGCATGTGCAGACACACACACACACACACACAGAAACACATACACACTCTGACTAAGGATTTTTACTCTTATTTACCCACTTGATTCAATTACATTTCTCATCCATCAGGCCGGGTTAATTCTTCAGCCTCAGGTTGTAGTTTTTCTTACTTCCAGGAGCACCCTGATTTGTGAAGGGAACACCTGTAATACTGCTCCGCGAGGCAAGCCTCCGGTACTAAACTAAGCCTGTGAGGGCTCAAACACACGCTGACACACACACACTGACACACACACACAGAGTCAGATATTCCCTGCAAGTCTCCTTCAAGGACGCCTGGGGAAGACTTGGAGGACAAAATCACACACTCCCTCTCCCAGTGTCTCAGACGCACTGCACTTCTAATGCAGACAGAAAGCCTCCTCCAAAGAGACTAGGCACACAAAAACTCTCTCCTGCGCAGACACACACTTACACTCTCACACACTTAAACACACAAATACCCTGAAAGGCCCTTCCACCTTCCCATCCATGTGAGAAAAGCAGGACATTTTCTGTTTGTATTGTTTCTCTTATTGTCGCTCTCTCCTGCTCTCAGCTGTTTCAAGCTGTTGAGTGTATGTGTGTGTATGTGTGTGTGTCTGTGCAAAGTGGAGGGGGCTCACTGGGACTCTTTGACGACCTCATTCACTCCCCCCCCCCCCCCCCCCCCCCAGCCACACCATAGCCGACATGCCCAACAATGAGGCAGGAGGGTGGGAGTCGGACAAAAACCACTGAATGCGTCTTCATTTGCCTGAACTTTTCACACGTCTTTTTCCTTTTGTTGCGGGCCGCCCGTTCACTACAGTGCTGCGAGCCGCTCGGCCAGTTTCCGCTGGCAAGACAGCCAACCAAAGCAGCACCCCCCCCTCCTCTCCTCTTCTGACACCCCTCTCCCCTCCTTTCCACAATGTTAAGCCCATTTTTAGCTTGACATAATCTGAAATGGTACTTAAGTGAATTTATGTCTACCTCAGTGCATTAACTTCTGCTATTTCCTCCTTTATGTTGCTGTTTTTTTTTTTGTAGTGGGTGCAGCGACTGGAGGCAGCAAGAGGGAGGGAGAGATTTGAAACTCAGACCACGGAGTAGACAGCCTATCAGTATTCAGTAGAGAAAGTGAGTGATGGAGGGAGAGAGAGAGACGGAGAGGGAGAGAGAGAAAAAGGAGGAGGGGGTGATGTATCAATATTCTGAGTAGTGTTTGAGGGCAAGGGGAACGAACAGAGGAGAGGGGGAAGGGGGAGAAGGAGGGAGGGAGATTGGTGGGAGAGAGAGTACTTGAGTGAGTCTCTGAGTGTGATTATTTGTTCACATATACGCTCGCATGTGTGTGTGCGTGCGCATCCGCAAGTATGTGTACGTGTGTGGGTCTGAGCACATGTTGACTATAGGTTGCACATACAGAACATACAGACGCTCAGTGGAGGAATATAACTAAATACAATTAAAACACTGCACAGTTTTGAGGTACTTGTACCTTACTTGAGTATTTCCATTCTATGTTACTTTGTAGACTATGTCAGAGTGAGTTGGCAGCAGAATTCATACATGTATTAGCAGAAATCACTGACACATCAAGCCAGTGGTCAGACGGTGGTCAGCGTCACGCCATCAGTGAGTGGCTGATACCTAGTTTTGTGGTGTGTCCCCCGTTGTTGGCAATAGTCAGCCCTCGTTTGCTATTTTTCAGCTAATTCAGCACGTTGAATTGCGAAGCCTGTCAATAAATGAAATCACACTGACTGACAGTTCAGCTCAGTGCACGGGAGACTGAGACACAAGTGTCCCGATGCGACACAACAGTTCTTTGATGTCAGCTTGGTGTGTCTGGCCGTTAAAGGTGCTCTGGAAAGTAAACAAAAAAATTTGTTTCCCTTCAGTGCTGCTCACCAAAATGTATCCCTAAGCTCTGACAAATGTGTGTTGTGCATTTCCTGCCTTATAAAACTAGTTGTTCACTAGTTTGCAGTCTTCTTCTGCATATCTTAATGTGTTATCGCCACCTGTAGATTAGTGGGATAGTGTGAAACCTTTGGCAGGAGAGTAGTGTGTCATCCCTGTGTGCATGCATGCGCTTAGGAAGAGACAAACAAAAAAAAACACTCAGAAAAAAAAACTACTAGAGGTCAAAAACTCCACAGGGAACCTTGGAGCAATTTGGTTTAAGCAGTAAATTTATTAAGTGGTTAAAGGTTCTTTATGGTTATGGATCTAGACGGTCCAGAAACATCGAGGTGCTGAGTAGCATCAGTTCCTACTGTCTCCACTGCTGTTTGCACCGGCAATTGAGCCAATACCTGTAGTAATATGTTTCTTTTTTTAAGCTTCCAAAGCAAAGGCAAAAGTAGTGGACATTGCTGTGTCACAATCCAGATACTTCCATGCAGTACACTGTGTACACTACATCACACAGTACGTCATTTTCTACAGGGTAGTGTTGTTTCAAATTGAACATGGCTGTTGTGCACTTACCATAAATGACAATCACATCTACTTTTTAAATGGCAAATTGCAACTGGATAGAGCATTACAACCAACAACCGACTGCTATTGTCGCCAACCAAAATATCTGTCGGCTTGTTAACTTGTTCACAGCACCAACCGCTGCAGCTTCCTCAACCGCCATTTTCACAAGTTTGATTGTCCCTCCCCTTGTGCTATCTAGTAAAGATGGTGAACATTGAGGGTTAGAAGTGTCCAGTGTTCAATTAAATTTTTGATATTATTTATAAAGCCCAATATCACAAATCACAATTTGCCTCACAGGGGCTTTACAGCATACGACATCCCTCTGTCCTTAGGACCCTCACAGCAGATAAGGAAAAACTCCCCAAAAAAACTTAAACATGAAAAAAAATGGTAGAAACCTCAGGAGGAGCAAGTGAGGAGGGATCCCTCTTCCAGGACGGACAGACGTGCAATAGATGTCGTACAGAACAGATCAACATTAGAGCAGTAGCATATATGTTGTAAGTATATATATAGTAGGAGGCACCAGGCAGGACCACAACAGCAGTGTAACCTGGACCACGATCCAGGCATAGTCTGGACTCGAGGGAACTTGCGAGATAGTGGAGCACAATGACTCCAGAGAGGAAGCTGAGTTCATGATATGCAGTAATAGGACATGACTGTTAGCAAATGAAGAACAACCAACTTTTCAGAAACAGAAAGAGAAGGAGAAAAAAAGAGTAGGGACTCTGTGTATGATAGGAGGTCCCCTGGCAGACTAGGCCTAAGTCAGCCTAACTAGGGGCTAGTCCAAAACAAGCCTGAGCCAGCCCTAACTATAAGCTTTATCAGAGAGGGAAGTCTTAAGTCCACTCCTGAATGTGGAGACGATGTCTGCCTCCAAGACCGAAACAGGAGGATGATTCCACAGAAGTTTTCCACACTCAACTTTTTGACTGTTATGTTTACACCATCTGGGTACTCATAGTGCATTGCATTTTGCCATACTTTTCAGTATGAAAACACTTACGCACTTAAAATAGCAAGTGTAAGTATGCAAAGATGCAAATTGTGACAGCTTGTTGTAGTTTATGGAGCCCCTCTGTGCGGAGCTTGCATGCTCTCCCTGTGTCAGTGTGGGTTTTCCAGCTTCATCCTGCAGTCTTAAGACATGCAGGTTAATTGGTGTCTCGCAATTGGCCGTAGGTGTGAATGTGAGTGTGAATGGTTGTCTGTCTCTATATGTCAGCCCTGTGATAGTCCGGTGACCTGTCCAGGGTGTACCCTGCCTCTCGCCCAGTGCCAGCAGGGATAGGCTCCAGCACACCCATGTCCCCTAACAGGATAAGCAGTTACGGAAAATGAATGAATAAATGAATAAATCAGAAAACGGACGATATGAATTATGTTTGTAACAGTTTTGTTAAGATGACTGACAAATGATATCTGATTTACGATGCGGGCGTCAGATATGGGTCGTTTTGGAGGGCAAAGACAAATGTTGGCTTTTCATTTAGTTTGGAGGACTTGCGTAACAAACGTGTTACCTACAAGATAAACATGAACTTCTATGGTTAAAACTTTGTTTTTTGGTTAACAGTAGGTCAACATAAGTGTCCTGGAATTAATGTAAGTCAACGTGATGTCATCCTAAGCGACAAAAACAAGTTTCTGTGTATGTGTGTTTGCACGGGACAGGAGTCACAGTTTACAATACGTGTGGATGTGATGGAATCTCCCACTTGTTTCAGTCATCCCTTCTCTCTCTCTCTCTCTCTCCCTCTTTTACTCTGGCTGCTAATCAGCATTTGAAAGGCAGCTTTGACAGTGAGAAAGAAAGTGAGGGGGGCACAGGGAGGTGGGGGTAAACGAAAGCATGAGACACAGCGAGTTAGGGAGCGAGAGCCAGAGAGAGACTGAGGCGAGGGGCTGTACAAGCATGCCTTTTATATTTACTAGTGACTGAGAGAGAGAGGGAGAGAGGGAGCAGCTGAAGGCAGAGACAACTGGTGTGCACGGCTTTCCCAAGAGGAAATGAAAAGAAAGAAGCTCAGCGAGGAGAGTGAATGAGTGAGCGGGAGAGAGGAAGGGTGGGAGGGAGCATGCCGGCTGGAGGGAGGCAGAGAGAGAGAGACGTAGTGAGGGAGAGAGAGCGAGAAAGAGATTCTCACACTGGCTGTGTCCTAATCCGAGTCCATCTCCAAGAAGCAGCGGAGCAGAGTGTTGGTGAAGTGAGTCTGAGAGCCAAGGAGAGCTACATCAGCTAGCTCCGCTCACACACACACAAACACACACACACGCACACACACACACTCTCCCTCTCTCTCCCTCTCTCTTTTTCTCTCTCTCTTTCACACACATACACACACACACTCACACACACTCTTTTGCAACGGGAGTCCACGATGTGTCCGGCTGCACGGCCACGGCTTTTGTGAAAGTGAGGGGATTGACGCTGCCCCCGTCCCAGCCCCCTTGGCTCACACACACAGTGTTTGTTTGCTGTGTTTAAGCTCGAGGTGCTGGTGGAGCTGGTGTGGTGGGGGGGCACCGCCAGGGCAGAGCAGGGGCTCCGGAGAGGAGGAGAAGAAGAAGAGAAGGAAGAAGAAGAAGAGGAAGAGGAGGGAGACAAAGTGGATCAGATCAACAGCAGCAGACTGAACGCTGGAAATGCCCGTCAGGTGAGTAGATAATGGATCTAACAACTCAGGTCAACATACACACACACACACACACGCACACACACACACATGCATGAGTGTACACACAGTTTGTCACTCTCTTGCTTGATTTTCTCACACACATGCCGGACACACACACACATACGCACAGTTATAAAGTTGTCACCTTTTGTCAGATTTTTGCTGTTAGTTTAAAATGATGTGATTGTCATATCTTTATAAAAAATCGAAAGATAGTTTTATTTTAACTTGTTAAATTTACACCTGAAGTTGTTTTTCTCTTTCTCTGTGACGAAATATCTGCACGTATGCAGCGGTGGTAACTTTTTGCTGAGTCTAACTGAAGACAATTGCGACAATTATTTGCTAAAATTGGCACATTAGCAATTAGTAAAAAGTAAAAGTGTTTTTTTTCCTACATAAATTATAAAGAATAAAAGAAAAAGAATAAAATCTTGAGCTGTTTTATTTTAAAATTGACCTGTCCTCTGCTCACAAGAGTCCCCTTTTCACTATACATTTGAGTACAGAAAATACAAAGATATATGTGCATATTTTAGCATAAAAGCATAGATTTATAATATACTATAAATCAACATTGATGTTTCATTTGATCAGATAATTAGGGTAAATGTTTGCTCTTCCTTGAAAGCACCATTATTGCTTTTACACAAAGTTGTGGATAAAACATTTCCACTGCAAATATTCCAACCGCTGCTTTTCAGATAAGCCAAATAATTATGTATGTTTATGTTCTGTGCTGAATGAGCGCAAAAATACCAGCCCACCACTTTCTGATAAATAGTATGTGTGTTTGTGTGTGTGTGTTTGCATGTGTGGTGGACTTTGAGATACCAGAGGCAGAGAGTGAGCGTCTGCGTGTCCGTCTCCACCTGCAGAGGCAGAATTGGTCACAGTTTACTGGCTCAGTAACATTCGGTGCCTTCAGGGTGTTTGCAGCAGGTGGTCCAAATTGGCAGAATGACTGTGACAAACGCACAGTGTTCGCTGCCGCTGTAAAGTAAATAACAACATCAAACCATCACATAGTGATTTCAGGTTTTTTTTTTTTATAATTTGCAGGTGTTGTGGTCGGAGGCTTATCACATGAAGTAAAAGTCGGAATGGTTGAACGGTTATTTCTCAAAGGAAAAACGTGTGTGCAAATGTAAAGGTATCTGTGTGATTTCCTGCAAGGTTTCCTATTTGCCTATTTGCGTGAACGACTGTGTCTGTCCATATGTGGATGTTTGTGTTACACACCCTCTGAATGTTTCTCCAAAACCTGTGCTGTAAATTCTGCTGTGTTTCGTACAGCCCCAGCAGCATCATTTGCACACACACCTGCTGAGATAGCAGGTGCTTTAGATAAATTCAAACCAAATAACTACCTGCAGTACAGAGTCCCTCTTTCATGTGTCAGAGTGTTTCTATATAAGAGTTGCTGTCCATACTTTTATGTAACCCGGCAGTTTTTAGCAACTTACTAAAAACAAGCTTTTTTTTTAATCTTTTTCCAGCTTTTAAAATGTCTAGTTGACTGTTGCTTCGATAAAGAGAAGCAATGCACGTTTGTAGCAACAACAACTGACACGAAACAGGGTTAAACCGTGTCATCACATGTCCGTGGTACAGTTTATACCCTGGCCCGCTGAGCAAGTAAGCTTCTCCATCCGTTCCAGTTCTCGCATGTGCAAGATGCTTTGGTCGTGACCCACGTTTAGGCCTTTTTATTCGACCCAGACGCAGGTTCCTTCTTTGGCTTTTGGGTTTAAGCAGCTGCGGTTCATGCCAACAGGCGACTGTGTGACAGACCCTGACTTGGATTACTTTGCGAGAGTACGAATGTCGGCAACAAAGTGTCCCGTTTAAAGACGGCAGATGGAACAAAGTTGAATTTAATTTAACACTAATAAAGAGTTGTTCTGCGAGCGAGCAGCCAGTTTTATTTTGCTTCCCCTTTAAAGATGAGCGCTGATGTGTGTTTCTGATTATGCTGTGAGGTTAACATCTGGTTCTCTTTTCAAGTTAGTTGTATTCTCTGTTTTCATTTCATAAGATCACATGAGTGGATAAATTAATAGCAGTAATGTATAAACGTATCTGGGTTGGCAGACAGAAGCAAACAGTCACTTTTCGTGACTCATTGACAAGTTCTCAGGTAGACAGACACCTCACCTCTCCCTCCCCTCCTCTTTTTTTTCCTCTCTTGATATTTTTGTCTCTCTCTGTTGCTCTCTTACACACACACACTAAGGTGGTCAGTGTCTGGCGTGTTGACAGACAGCCACTCACACACGTCTTGCTCCCGGCGTGCGTGTGTGTGTGTGTGTGTGTGTGAAGAGCGTTGACAGACAGTGTGTGGGTCTGTGACAGAGGGTGTCAGCGCGGTGTCAGGGAGATGTGTTTAGTGTCACACTCTGCTGACCTGATCTCCGGTTGGACTGTCCACTCCGGCCCCGCTGTGGCTCCTTACATAACCCCCGCTGTCATTCACACGCCGGCCTGAAGGGATCCACCAGGCTGGGCGCACACGCACGCTTACGCACACACACATGCGGTTACTTAGTGACGTGCACACGATGTATAGGCATCTACACTCACAGTCACATTTCCCTCTAAAGTGGACGTCAGATCAGGTGCAAATCTTCCTCACTATCCCTCCTTCATGTCCTCTTTCTTGTTCTTAATATATGCCATGACATAATGCATAAGTTACATAAATTATCTGGAAATATTCAAACAAAGCGCCAAGCTCCGAGCAGTGTGTGGGAATATAGTATGAGGCCAGCGGGTATCGTGGTTTCCCCAGTGTGCTGCAAGACACCTACACAACTTGTGCAACTCTTATCAAGAGTTTGACTCTGCTCTGAGCTCTGACATTTGCACCATGCTAATTGAAGTGTCTGTATTAGCATGTGGACATCTCTGTGCTGATGTGCAGAATGATGGTGTGCTTTCAAGTCCTGCTATTCAGTACACACGTTGGTGTGTGTGTGTGTGTGTGTTGGAAGGAGTGAGTGACCCTGTGTGCTGTGCTTTGGCCTGTGGTTATTTGGAGGTCAGTGCTGATGTGGTCTCTGCCTGCAGGAGTGGATTTACCATCTTCTGCCTTATAGAGACCTGCATCCACTTAGCTGACCCACAGTCAGAGGAAGAAGTTTCTGCCTTCTTTCAACCTTTTTCTATTTGTTCACCAATAACTTTTACACTGTATATGGATATTATCAGTATTCTCTTTACATGTGACCACATCGGCATTCCTTTTTTGAAATAAGAAGCTTTTATCATCAACTTTCCTGTAAGTCACGCTTTAGTCACCTTTATCCCGGCATTACATCGAGGTCGGGATGTTTAACACCAGAATAGATTGCTGCTATTATTTTGACCCAAGATATTTCCTGTCAAGTAGGACAGTTAACTTCATAATAGACTGAATATTTTTACTTTTTGCCTTTCTTTTAAATATGATATGAAATTTGATTCTCAAAGTTATAAGTAACATTAAGTCTCTCTGCTGAACCATTTGTTGAAATCTTCCGCCTGTCCTGCGATCACTCTCACTGCTCTCTCTCTACCCTTTTTCCTAATGTGCTGTGCTACTTCTGCTACAGGGTTAAAGCATTTAAACTGAATATTTTGTGAAATCATCTAAATTGCGTATTAATTTAACATACTTGCCTATTTTATGTGGATTATTTTGTAGATCCTGTCGCTCCAAATAAGACCATGTTGCTCCTTTATGTTCTGAAGAAGTGCCTTGTTGTTCCTAAAACTGCCAGATAAAGTCTGCACCCGTCTTCGAGTTATTATACTTAAACCTTTTTCATTACTTTAAATATTGAGCGAGGAATGACATCCAGTTTATTTGAGAAAAATCACTGGAGAGCAATCTTCAGAGAATAGGTAGTTTTTCTGGTAAACACTGTAAATATGGGATTCTGTGCGCCGATACTTTCAATTTCATATTTAATACAGCGCAGGTGAAGTGGAGCATTTCTTTTGTGTATACTCAGGCCGAGGTAGATGGTAATTATGACAGGCATGGATTGGATTCCGCGTAGCTCCACGCCCATGAGGAGTGGACATCAAAGCAACACTCACCAAAGCCCTCTGTAATAAAAGAGAAGGAGGAGAAAGATATTGATTACCAAGGGTGAACATTAGCAAATCTCTTTCTCTCTCCTTTTTTTCATCTATGTCTTCATCCGTCTATCATTTCTCTCTCTCTCTCTCTCTTCCCGTCTGATTTGGCTCCCTCCGCCTCAACTTATGCTCTCACCCTCCCCCATACACCCTCCATACACCCGTCTCCCCCTCTCTAATCATTTATTTATCGCTGATCTCTTTATTCTGTATTCTTCCAGTTTAGGGATGGTCCACGCTGTGACTCTATGTCGCTGTTTCGCACATACGGACTGTTATCATCATTCCTTTACACCCCTTTTCCGAACCCTCCTCTTCCTCCTCATCACCACAGAGATACCTGGGGGCGAGCGGGGTCACTCTGGTCCAATCTAACGCTGTATTGATTCCATTAGATAATTAATGACCCAGGCAGGGGCCAGGGAGGAGCAAAGAGGGGGTTAGGAGAGATGGGGGGGTGAGGATGATGGGAGAGGCGAAGGGGGTGGAGGAGGGTGAGGGAGAGAGCAGGCGAGGGGGGGGACGCCAAGGCCCTTGAGAGTTGAAGAGAACCTTGGGTTGGGAATGATCCAGAGTCGTCAAGGTCAACCGCAGCCGGCGCTCCGATACGGAAGCAGAATGCCGAGCGAGTCAGAATATGGAATACTGATAGAGAGGGGGGGGGAGAGATCTTCATGTCCAGCAGCTGTCGATTGATCAGCAGCTGAAAAATTGTACATTAAAAAGTCTTTTGACTTCCAAATCCTGAGGTCCAACCGGGGCCGTAATGCATGATAAGTAGTTTTCAGCCCTCCAACCAGAATACCAAACTTCCAAACCCCGGACGCTCCAGACACTCATTTACAACTACTCAACAACATGAAAGGCAAGATAGAAAACTAGCTACATCAAATATTCTGTTCATGTTATTTCCAACCATGTTTTCTACATCTTCCATGATATTGAACGTTCTCTGTTTGATAAAATATTATTCACAGGAATATCTTACATCGCTGTTGTATGTGTGCTCCTCTTTTACCTTTAGATAGAGATAAGTAGAGACGGGTGGGCGTTAGAGCAAGAGAAGGGATCTGTCTTAAAGTGTTAGCACTAAAATTTTATTTGAGTGAACACTGAAAAATTACCAGAATGACTGCTGTACACAGTTTTGATGTTAAGTGAAAACTAATGTCAGTGTTTGCCGTATTTGGGAGGCAATTTTTGACCTTTCATCAGTCGTAGACAATTGAGAGGTGACAGGAAACAAGGGGAGAGTTAGAGGGGGTGGTGCTTAATGATGATCCCATTTCGCAAATACAGTTTGATTTGCGAGCACCGCTTAAAGGCACATTGCAAATTGTGACAGCATCATGATTCACAAATGGCTGTCAGTTATAAATTGAAACTGAATAAGCCCTTCGAGGGCAAGAGTATGGTTTGTTTTTGTGTAGTGAAACGTGTCAAAATTAACAGGAGAGGAAATTATCGAAAATTGCAGCTTGTATGTTGCAAATTTCATATCAAAGGCCCCAGGGACGTTTCGATCATGAGTAAGAAGACATACCTATCCTCTGTATTTTATCACTTTGTCCTAACTGAAAAGGAAAGAGATGTAGTTTGTGGATTTTCCTCAGTGTTTCTTCAGAATTTGGTCATTATAAAAAGAAAATTGTCAGAAAAAAAATCTTCTTCCTCCTTCTGTTGTAAACTCTACACTGCATAGGCTTCGTGCTGCTCTTCACCTTGCATGATCGCAGCGTGCATGTCGTCTCCAGTGGGCTATGAGCGCTCCTCTGCCTCCACATTCACAGTCTTGGCCAGCCTCTGTATTGGGCCCCAGGGGTTGGGGAGATGAGGCATAAAACAACCATGTCTCTACCTAGGGGAGCTGGTGGCATGGCAGTGGGGCTATTGTCTGTCTGCGTGCTGTTTGACTTAAATGTGTTCATTTGCCTGATGCCCCTGACTCCCTACGGGGAGGGGCGGCTCGGGGAGAGGAGGGGCACGCTAACGAACCTCTGACAGCTGGAGGCCCTAATTAAACGTCCCTGCTGAAAATAAACAGAGCGGGAGCCAAGCAAGCAGCCAGAGAAAAACGCACGGCAAACAGCGGCTGTGAACGCTTGCCGTAGTGCCCTCCGCTCTGTTGCTGTTGAGACCGTGCCAAGAGAGCACGGCTCTATAGGGTAGAGGTCTCAAACACACACTCACGTATACACACACACATATACACCACACTTATGAATATGTAGCACTGCAGCAACACATTGCGAACACCTGCGGTCACACTTGATACAGGTTGATCTCTACAGCTGTGGGCGCAGTATATTTTTACACTCAGTGCTCTCAGAAGTCACACTTTCCTTTTCTATATATTTCCCACTGTGCCATTACAGAATAAGTCGACTCAGCTCTATTGAGCAGATTGTTTCACACTCTGTCTAGATGACACTTCTGACATTCAGCCTGTTGTGCTGCTAGCTAGCCGGAGCATTAGCAGTCAAAGTGGCGGGGTCCATTTGGGTGAGTGCATTAATGGGCCGCCCAACCTGCGACAAGGTTATGAGGCTGATTGAATAATTACTGTGGAGGCCCCTGTCCATTACGCCCCTGTGTCTGCCCAGATAGAGGGAGACGTAGAGAGAGATGGAGAGATAGTTCGAGACAGAAAGATGGAGGGAGAGATTAGATAAGCACAGATAGGGTCAATTAAGAGATAAACATTCAGGTATGGGATGGAAAAGGGTTGTGCATGTGTGTGTGTTTGCGAGGCTGTGAAAATTTGAGAGTAAACTGTTTTCTTCCTGTGTGTCCTTTTGATCTCTCCGTCCTACTGTACGCAGCCTAATTTGGCATGTAGCGCATTTATCCAGGTGAGATAGAGAAGGTGACAAAGGTGAAGTTGTTAGACAGAGGTGCTCTGCCCTCTCCTCGACCCTGTCTTCTCTTCATCAGACTCTCTGAAAAGAGGACTGTCAGTGTTGCAGGCTGGAAGCTTTAGAGGCAAAAAAATATATAGGTTTCCTATAGTTGGATGAAGCTTTAGCCTTATACATAAGCCTTGGACAAAATATTCTGTCAATGTAAGGGCCCTGGGAAGAGGTTAAATCTGGGACTGTAATATTAACCAGATTGATCAAGTCTCTTACTCACTTGAATTTACTTACATGGCAATCAATTTTAGAGTAAATTCTCTGAATCACACAAAAAAAACCTTGAAGGAGCGACAGCAGCCATTGATATCTGATCAGACATTTAACCCTCCAACTGGCAAACAGTTCAGTCCAGAAATCGAGAAACTTAAATGAGCCAGACTGTAATTAATCATGCACTGATATATTTTTGCAAAAAAGTTAATATATCTTTGATGGTTTATTGGTTTTATATAAATAATATATGCTTATGCCTACCCCAGTTATCTCCTAGTGCAGCACAGGGTACTACAAGTTCTTGTAGTATTGCCTCTTTTTTGCCCCACTAAGCAACATTGTTCTAGGGATGGCAACGTCAGTCAGTCCGCCACTTTGCTGTAAACTGGGGTATCTCATTAACTGTCATGAAATGTGGTACAGATATCCATAGTGCCCAGAGAAAGAGGCACACTGACTTTGGTGATCCCGTGACTTTTCCTGTATTGCCATCATCAGGTCAAAATTCAAATTTTAGCCAATACCTTGGTTTATGATCGAATATCTGTATGACATTCCCGTCAGCCTCAGGTGCACTTTGCGTTCACTGTTAAGTAGCAAATGATGCTAAAACACTAAGCTAATGCTGAACATGGTCAATATTATACCTGCTAAGCATCAACATGTTAGCATTCTGATGTTAGCATTTAGCTCAAAGCACTGCTGTGCCTCACTACAGCCTCACAGAGCTGCTAGCGTGTCTGTGTAGACCAGGGGTGCACCGTCAGGAGAGGCAAACCAGGACAATGTTTTGCCCCCCCCCCTAAAAGAATTTGGAATAAGGGCCCCCCTCATATTGGCATATTTTGCAATGATGACTTTAAGTCCCCTTAAGCCTCCCATGAAGGGACCTACCACTGCCCCAAATATCCCCCGAGTAGGACCCATTCTAGCTATATGACCTTGATAGGTCTTGATGGGCGTCTTTGACTTTGGCATTGACTCTTAGTTTTGTTGAGTGAGCACTGAGCTTTGAGCACATTTTTAAGGCTCTATTAATAGATGCATTCTGATCAATCATTGCATGGTTGAAGGAGATATTACCAGGTAGATTTTCCCACTGAAGCTGATAGTTTTAACACTGACTTAGGACTGTTTAACAATAGGCAGCAAACAGTTTTGCTTAGCTATTGCTGCTTAAAAGTACTAAAGGTAACCAAATGACCCCAACTCCCCTTTCAACAACTCTTCTCTCTGTGTTGAATTTCTCATTGACTCGGCTACCTTTGAAATTGGTCCAAGAAGTTTTCATGCATACATTTAATGTTGGCTGTTTTAGCCCAGATTTGTGAAATGATATCTGCCAAACCTGCTCAGCTTCTGCTGACCCCTCTTAGCCAAGGTCAGCATAGCCATGCTCAAACTCGAGACATAATCCATTTTCTTCTGCCCCGGCAAAGCTCTACTGACTTGATTGTGCTGACCCAGCCGGGCCAAAGAAAGAGAGAGTTAAAGAGTGAGAGGCAGTACGAGAGAGAGAGGGCATCTCAGGCCCAAGGGCATGACACCGCGGTGCTCCGGGCCACGCTAGCCCTTTAAATGTCAACACAGCAGAGAGGGGAGGGAGGGGAGAGAAATGGATGAGGAGCGGCGCTCTGTTTGAGGACAGGGAGGAATATTGGCAACTTCCGTGGTAGAGTTGGAGACTGGCAGCAGGCAGTAGGCAGCGGACAGCATGTGCTTCGTCTTTGGAGATGTTTTCTTTAAACTCCAGTCGCGGACAAGTTTGAATATTCTCTCAGGGATGAAGGGAGACATTTGGAGATCTGTGATTTCCAGCTTAATTGTGACCTCAAAGGGTGCTCAGTGTTTTGTCTTATGTCTATTACCTTGGGAACAGTCTCTGACCTTTATGTGAGGAAGTACATACAGTACCTAATTGCTCTCTCTCAACCTCGCCACCTTCTTTCTTTCTTCCTTTCTTTCTCCCTCTCTGTCTCTCTGATAGATGATGTAAGAAATAAGATGGGTTTTCATCCGAGCATTTTAATGCAAATTGTGTTCTATCAAATTAAAAGGGCTGAATGGGAAACTGAAAATGGAGATAAAATGCCATAATTTTTCTTTATTGAAAAACAGGCTTTATGCTCACTCTGAGCCTAAAAAGTATTTCATTGAAAAAATACATTATGCAATTTATCGTGATGGAAACACATTTGGTAATTTAAAAAAAACGCTAAATTTGACGTCCCGGTGTGCTGTCTCTTGCAAAAGTTTAAGTAGTTCATGACTATTTGATGGCTGTTATTGGTGAATGAACCGACCTCACTAGACTGATTTTCCTCTTTCTTCTTTTTGTTCCTCCTCTGCTGTCTCTCATGGATCTCCAGGTCTGACTCTGTCACACCCTCAGCCAATCAGAGCCTTCGTTAACAGCGGCGTTGGCACGTGATTGGGAGAAGGATGGCAACCATGCCGTTTGTCAGCGAGGGGAAGTGCGTGAGTGTGGAGTGGGATTTCCTACAAGGACTACTGGCCAAGCCTCCCACCCTTCCCTGGTGAGACATGGCACACACACACACACACACACACAGGCTGATACTGTATAAGCCTGCGTGCATGCCCATGAATTAATCTCTGCAAGGTAAAATCCATGCATTAACACCCTTGCGCACACCGACAGCCTGAAGAGGAATTTCCTATCAATGAAACACAATCCAGGAGACATAAGTCTGATCTCCTCAGTGCTACATGTAACCTGTATTGTTGCTCACCTGCCAATCCTGTCAGAGCCGTGAATCCCCTCCCCTTAGTGGGAGATTAAGTAAATTTGGCTGGAATTATTAATGGGCAGTCATTTACAGGCGGATATAAAAACTAAGCAGAATCAATGTGTGTGTATTGATTGTTCTCGGTGGCTGGGGTCGAGGCAGTATAATAATGAGATGTTACAGAGGCCTGGCAGCGTGAGTCCACAACACACACACACACACACACACACACACACACAAACAAATACACAGTTTTTACTTATTAGAGAATAGCAGGGAGAAATACAACAGCTGTGTCAGCTGATTAAGATATAAACATATGTACACACACTATGTACAGCCCCTTTCTTTGTTCTGTTCTTTCTTTCGCTAATGCATCCTCACACACACATGCACACACACCACTGGTGGTCTTTCTTAGGATGAGAATCAACAACACAGATACGAGGGAGAAAGGCTGGTTCTTCTTTCGGCTCTCGTTCTCTCTCTCTCTCTCTCTCTCTCTCTCTCTCTCTCTCTCTCTCTCTCTCTCTCTCTCTCTCACACACACACACACACACACACACACACACACACACACACACACACTTTATTCCAGCGCAGCACCGACACAAATTGTGAAGTGGCTGTGACAACATAATTCCACCACTCAGGCCCCATTGAGGAGAGTCAATACCCAATCAGAGAGACAGGCTACCTGAGCCCCGGCCCCCCTCTGTCACTCTGCCCCTCCCTCTCCTATTGATCCCTCAATCACGGCTTCAGCTCAGTAGCCCAGGACCAGATGAGAGGGAGGGAGAGAGGGTGAGAGAGGGGGGGGTTGGAGGGAGGAAGGGAGGGAGGGAAAGTGAGAGATAGGCAGCGAGAGATTGTGTGTGTGTGTGTGTGTGTGTGTGTGTGTTCACATATGGATTGTGGAGCAAATGGCATTATTAGGACTCTGCTCTGCCTGATAGAAGAAGGGAGTTTGTCTGTAATTACCAGGCCAATCTGCAAGAGATGGGTCAGAATGGAGATTGTTTCACTTGAATTGCAGGAGCCGTTACCATTATGTGTACTGTATTTATGAAATGAGTTTTCTGGATTGATGCTCAGGTCATTTATACAGCGCAAGAATCAATCAACAGGTGGTCAGCAAATGGCCGTTATGATATACGACACCTTACCAGTATTGATATTCAGACTCTATTCTTAGCCGTTCTCTCATGTTTCTCCATGCGTTCCTCTATTTCTTGCATTAACGCACCTTTCCCTTGTTCGCCTCTCAGTCTCCAGAACCTGCGTAAAGAGAAGTCTCGCAATGCGGCTCGTTCACGCCGGGGGAAGGAGAATTTCGAGTTCTTCGAGCTGGCCAAGATGCTGCCTCTGCCGGGGGCCATCACCAGCCAGCTGGACAAGGCCTCGGTCATCCGGCTGACCATCAGCTACCTGCACATGCGCACCTTTGCCAGTCAGGGAGACCCACCCTGGAGCCCTCTGATGGAGGGAGACAGCAACTGCAGCAAAGGTGAGCAAAAGGGAAACGTCTAAAAACTGTAAAGAAGAACTGCTAAGCAAACTGCATCGCTTCAGTCCACAACGCCACTGAAGAATTTCTGTCTAATCCTTCCTTTGACTTCCTTTGAGTGGTCGTAGCCACTATTGAGGACACTGAGGTCATGTCCTCAGTACTTCCTCTTCGAATCTGAGGTTTTAGGGACAAGGAGAAGTGAACATTCTGCATTTTGTGGGCTGATTACAGTATTTTGGACTCAATATACTTACATTTGATTACTCTTGGCAAAATGAAGGATTTATACTGTAATTTCCCCACCAGATTTTGATACTGGCAGTCTGAAGAGGGGAGGGAACAGTGTTTAGGCCTTCATGTTGGGTAATCAAATTCCAGAGACTAAAATAAAGAATCAAATAAGAAAAATATTTAAGGCCTTTTGTTGTCAAACTTTCCTTGGGTGGAGGAGACTTGGACTCATGATGTCATGATGTTAGTATTTTTAAAATCCTGGCTACAACCCTGTGAGGAATATCTTTATAATTTATGAATTATTGACACTTATTATGCACTTTGATGATGGCAGCGTTCAAGTATGCAGTTAAATGAAACATGGTTGCGACGGATCATCTCTCAGCTTGGCTTTCAGGCCATTCAGCCTGTGAGAAAATTATACAGCAGAAATAAATATGCTGACATTTGTTGCCAGTGGACACAAACCACTGAAATCCCCGCGTCTGTCCATCTTACATCTCTCTTTCAATCAAAAGCAGTCCTCAGCAGTCAGATCTGCCCAGTTACTGTCGCCCACAGAGACACCCCACGCCACAAAAATCCAGTTCGGACCAGGACAATTATCCAGTCCTCGAGTAACGACCGTAATTACTTGTGCTGTGAATGTGACACAAACACGTGTCCATTCACAAGCCTGTAAACATACATGTGCGTATAATCATACAAGGACTCTCCATAGGCTTTAAATGTACGTGTTGTGTGTAATTGTGTGTGTGTGTGTGTGTGTGCGTGAGATAGATGATACACAAAGAAGGAGGAAACTATTGGTGCGATTTGTAATTACAGAAATTAACTATATAACGAGGACAGTGTAATTATACAGCCTGTCTAATTGCTACTATTACTGAGGGGAAACGATGCAGCTACAGTACAATTAGAGGTGTGTGTTTGTGTGTGTGTGTCTGTGTGTGTGTTTATGCCTGTTCTTTTCTAATTTGAGGAAATGTGAGCAAAAAAACAGTCATGTTAATAGCATGTTTGTGTGTGTGACTGTGTGGGGCTTACTACGACACAAGACTGTATGAACCACACACTCCTGGTAAGATATAATGGTTTTGATGGTATAATAAATTGGGCTGAGTATCAATAGTGGCGCCATTGCAATACCTGAGTTATGGCACCAATACCAAAACAATACTTTCATCAAAATCCTTTTTATAAATAACAAAACCTGTGTTAAAAACTGGGGGGGGGGGCTTTAAATATGTGGTATTTACCAGTCAGGAATTCTTTAAATGAGAGATGCTAATGGCTACATCATGGAAAATGTGTGATACTAAAAGTCAGAATATCTCGGCCTCTGCTACTTCGATTTTAACCAACCTTTTTTAATCTGCCTCTTGTACAGTAAGTAAGCCACAGGAGTGTGACAGTGAGCCAGCATGGACAATACCAGATTTCAGAAACTGAAGCATCCATCCATCCATTTTCTGTAACCGCTTATCCTCTTAAGGGTTGTGGAGGGGCTGAAGCTGATCGCAGCTGACACTGGGCGAGAGGCAGGGTACACCCTGGTCAGGTCACCACAGGACTGACACACAGAGACAGACACCCATTATGCTCATATTCACATCTAAGTCACCAAGCAGGGGTGTAAATATGGAAAGTGCAGATGATTCAGATTGCCACCTCGGAATTACACCTGTGCTCAAAGAAGAACTCACATTCTATTACAAATATTGCCCCAAAAATGCAAACCCATATTTTTCTTTTCTTTTCCTTTTTGGTAAATTAGTCAGTAGCAATCTATAACGATATTATATGCTTATTCTACATAAAATAGAAAAACCATACATAACTATATATATAAAAAACTATCCAACTAAATTAATAATTTCTTATTTTCTTTGATATTTTTGTCATATACAGGTATGCAATAATGATTGTTGGGTAACATCTATGTTGATGTTGCCTGATGTCAAGTCTCTATTGGATCATGTGACCAGACAATTCGATACGGTTGCTTGTTTAGGCGCAAAATCTGTCAAGACTGACAAGATGAGCACATCTACAAATCCAGTGAACAGTCATGGCTTTTAAGCATAAAAGCGGCAGTAAGAAAGGACGAGAGAAACGAACAGGTGGAAGAAGTAGCAGCACTCCCTAATTCAATTCAGTTCAATTCAATTCAATTCATACTTTATTAAAGACACATCTCAAGGAGAGGTCCGTAGCACAATAAGAGTAAGACTAAATTAGATTCATTTGGCTTTTCGTTAACAGTCACCAGGTGTATGTGTGCGCTTTATAACTAGTAATGAGCGTTCACTAGGTCCTGTCATGATAGCGTGCACTGAGGCCCATGGTAACTGCTTCATGCCACTGACACCAAGTAATCTAACCTGCATGTCTTTGGACTTGGGACGCTGGAGAGCCTGAGGAGTAAAAATGAAGCAGCTAAATGGAATTGAGCCATCATTAATTGTATTATTTACACCTGTGCTTCTCCTACTGTGACATGTTAAAATGTCTTTTGAAGGTGAAAAAGGCCCATTGATGTTCAAAGTGGCAGGCACTGTTTCACTTTCTGTACATTGATTACGTAAGGTACATAGGTTTTACTAATTGCAAAACATTACAGGACATTATGAGAATTACTGAACTGAACACAATTAGTAGGCAGTATGGACCTGAAACTAGGTATGGGACAAAATATAAGAGTTTCATTTCACAATTATCCTGGCCAAAATAATTGTGATTCACAATATGACACTGATAATTATCAAAATATGCTTAAAACTCTTAAACTAGGACTAAAACATCAATCCATCACTTTGCCTTACATAAGAAATAAATATTGTTACTGCATCACAGAGAGAACACACATCTTTTTTTCCTACGAAAGCCAGGCTTTACAACCATTTGAAATGTCACCATGTCATTCGATATGAAATATGCCAATATTTGATTGAGATCTTTTGCGTTTTTTGAGATAGGTGCAAATGCAGCCTGTTTTTGAATAGTCTTTTGTAATGTTCGTCGTCCAGCACTCTCTTTGGGTGCTTTTAGACATGATTATCATGATTATCCTGATGAAGGAAGTTCACTATGATCAACTTATTGTGTGTATTTTTTATCACGATCCATGATTTTTGATACTTGACAGTTTTCAATATACTACATACTCTTTTCAGTTGAGTTTCCCAGCCATAAGCATCTCATGATTTCACAGGAATACCTCACCGTGCACCAAAAGCATCCCACTCAGAGAGCTCATATTGCATTATACATACATGATGAGCCCTAATCTATAGCCATGTTATCAGAAAATATACATTATTATGGGTGAACCCATTGGGATCCATCAATATCTAATCAGCCATGCAGCGCTGCACATTCTGAATGTCTGAGTGATATCCATACACCGTGTAGCCCACAGCCGCGGCCTTGACTGAGCTCTGCACGTAGTGAATTGTTTTGCCGCGGTGTTCCAGGCTCTCCTTCGGCCTTGATAGAATGTACCTGTTTAGAAAAGTAGGTGTGCGGGTAGCCGTGCTGTCCTGTGCATGAACTGGAGGTGTGGTAGAAAGACAAATGTGAGGTATGCTGTTTACACCACAATGAGAAGCATTTCTCGTACAAATGTGAACCATAACTGTGGATATATAGAATCCTGCAGCGGCTGCACGAAGGTCAGAGAAAATTGTGAGGCATTTGAAAAACACAATGAATCGCGTGTCAGCTGCGGTCGGTATTACACCCTGAATTATCTTGAACACTTGTTCCACCAGGTCGGGATCTGATATCTTGAGTATTTTATTAAATGTTTAGAGATTTTTACAAGCAGGTCACACAGTCTCAGCGGGGCCAGGGCTGAAAATGCGATGCTAATTTGGACATCAGTTTGAACAAGTCTACCCACAATGCATTGGCAGGGTTTTAAGTGTGATGCATGACTTTAATTCCGTTAGTGGAATGTGGTCAGAGATCCAGCTGAAAGGGAGAGGAGGACGGAGAGGAGGGGAAGGGACAAATGTAGAAGGAATAAAGAGAGAAAGAGGAGAGGAAGGAGAGGAGTCTGAAGAGAGAGGAGAGACGGGGTGGAGGGATGGCGGGGGGTTTGCATTCCTCCACTCTCCCTCTTGTCCGAGGGTTTTTGGACGGGCGAGGGCCAGCGGAGAGGGAAGGAAGGTGGAGGGTGGAGGAGAGGAGAGGGATGGAGGGAAGGGGAGGGGCCGGTGTGGCTTTTGTCTGCTTCCCACGTTTCAAAGCCAGTCTTGAAAAATGAATAGACAGAGGAAAATCAATTGCATGACCTTCACAGAGAGAAAGAGGGAGAGATTGAGAGAGCAGGAGAGGGGGGAAAGAAGGAGGAGAGAGACAGATTATGGAAGGAGGGAGCAAACGAAAAGGAAAGGCTGAAGGGAGGAAAAGTAAAATGACCCATGATATTCATTCCCATTCTGTGTGAGGTGTGTGTGTGTGTGTGTGTGTGTGTGTGTGTGTTTGTACCTATTTGCACAGCGCATTGAAGGACTAAACCCTTTTATTTGAAGCCATTTATATTTCAAAACATCTTTATATTGAGTAAATTTTGCTTTGGGGAACAGTTTCTTTTTTCTGTTTCTCTGCCTTTTAAATGTCCCGTTAAAGCATTACTCCACTTTATTTTATCCAGAGCCTTATTTCCTATTGGTTATGATTAAATTGCCCCCTGGACTGTAATGTGATTACAGCAGCAATGTTGCTAAAAAGCAGTCTTAAGGGGCAAGAAAGGCAAGTGAACAGGGCCCACCTTTGATCTGGATCAGAATGATCCTGATTTGGAAATCTCATCTTTTGCTATGCAGGATCAGCTAATCCACTTTATTTGTTTTTGAATCATCCTCATCCAGAAAGAATATTAAAGATTACCAAATCTGGATAACCAGTGCTCTAAATGGGACTACATATCACAGTTTAGACCAACCGCTGTATTTAAAGAACAACAGGTAGAACGAATGAGGGGCGAAATTGTTAGAAACTTCTTTTGACTGTGTCGTTGTAATTATAATAAAGCAATGCACAAGAGTTAAAATTAATCTCAAACATTTTCATTCAAATAAATCTATGTTCGGTCACTCTCTATCACCGGATGATGTAAGACAATGGCGATTGAGCCTACGACCCACTGATGAAAGCCTTTCATTTGCAGTATCAAGAACTGGGTGTCTGTGGTGAAACATACTCATATGCATACTCAAACACACTGCAATTAATCCAGTGTCTTACTCAGCATCCTGTTAATCTGAACCACATCTATGTTGTGCTCCGATGTTTAGCTAGCTGCAGGATCTTTACTAGCAGCTACTCCCTCGTAATTATTAACGGTAGTAGGCACGTAAAGTTGGGTCTGTGTGATTGAGCGAAAGTCCATAGTATTACAAGTAGACGAACCATTTAACCTTTGCCCATAAAAAAACTGTTATCTGAGCATGTTTGAGGATGAAAAAGAAGATATTAACCCCAAAATAGGAGAGAGGACAAGTTCAGGCTTGCCATCGCTTATCCCTGTGTCACATGACTCACACACTGCAGTTACTGATGATGGCCATAGGTGCTGCCAAAGAGAACAAGACGGAGATCTTTTGAGATTTTAACTTAAAGTTATCTTTGTTTGATATTGACAGCTATTTGAAGGATTATTTTATGGGGACAGAATCCTTACATTTTTTGTTTTACTTTACTGTACTTAAGGGACTAATAGGTAGCCTAATGTCTACAACAGTTAAACAAATCTGCTAAATATAAATAGATGTGTATATATTTGACCAATTTAAAAATGTTATTACATTTTCTTCTTAAAATTCACCTTGAATCCACCTTCCTGCTGGGATCAGGGTAATCCTGATTTTTGGATCAAAGGTATCCCAGTCCTACGAAAAAGTTTTTGAAAAGCACACACTGAGGCTTTAGGGGCCGTACACACGCCGCGTTTTTTGCACCTTCAAATTCATTAATTTCTACGTTGACACACGACAGGCACACTCAAATGCCAGAGTGATGACATCGTGGCACGCACACGTTCCCAAGTGCCCTGAGTTCAACTTTTGGAGCGCAGCAGCGCGCGCTGCATGTCATGTGACCAGGAACAACCAATCATAGCCGACAGATATCTTTCCCTTCTTCCGTAAATATAAGCCTGTAATAAATGTGGAAAAGTTGATCATTTTGGTGCAGGGGTACCAGAGCTTTACATCTGTCCCACGGGCGATAGGCCTACGCACTTTTTAAACAGTGCTTGGAAGGAGATCAGCTCTAGCCTGAGTGTCAGACTGAAGCTCCCAGAACCTTCAGTCTGACATGGCTTCCATTGAAGGCGATTTACAAGGGGGAGGGAATTTGATTTTTTCCCTAACCAATCAGTAGAGATCAACGACTCACCCAGAATCTGACGTCATTAGTATCCATGCCTCGGGGGTGCCGAAAACAAGCGAGCATTGCCCGTTTAAAATGTCTCCGTCGTCGTGCACGCCCAGCTGCATCGCCGTTAAATCCAGTTTAGCAGCTTCCTTAATTTGGTCCTCCATTAACGCGAGTAGTGGCAAAATACCTCGATAGCATCGTTAATGTGGTCTGTAGGATCTGTAGCGGTCGCCATTGTTGCTATCCTCACCAGTTACTCACCGGCGCACAGCTTGACATCAGCGTGGCGCTGATTGGCTAATCGCTAGACCCACCCCCACCCCCAGCATTCATTGGTCCGTCCAGCGTTTGGACGAGATAAATCGCAAATTCATTGAAGTATGCCAGACCAGAGATGCAAGTCTACTCAGTTGAGTGGGCGGGGTCTATGGTCTGGAACCAGGCTAGATCAGCTCTGCACTCATTTCAGATAAACGGTGCCGTGCTTGTTGAGGTTGCTTAACAACTTTAGACGCAACCTGCTGTTGCGCTCTTGAAAGCGGGCAAAAAAAGGCACAAAAGTAGTGCCCAGTGTCCAACCTCGAGTTTTCCAGGTGGATAAACATGCAGCATGTGCACAGCCCCTTAAACTAGATCAAAACCAAGACTAGATTACATAATCAAATCTGTTTTCAGAATCCTTTTTTGTTTCTTTTGAAAAACCCATTTTCAAGATTTGGTTCAATCCAATAGCTGGAATCCATTCAGATTACTTCTGAACAACTGGGCACAAAGGGTCAGACAGGTTGTAAACAAGCTAACAGTTTAGCTGGATTAGCTAAATCTCATTATTTAATGGGTAAAAACAAATATAAGCAGTAGTAACCCCTCATTGGACAAGAAAACAATGCACACACAACTACGCTAAGTACAGTAGGCTTAAACAAGAATCAGAAAGTCAGCAACATCAAGTGTGATGGATGTAAATGTCATAAGATTTGGCAATAACCTAAACATGTGTCTTTTTTTTCTTTTACAAATTAGTTGAAGGTTTGTTTTAAATTAACTCAACACCAGGCTCTAAGGCAGCGTTTCACTGCACTCTCGTTTTGAACATATGTAGTGTGTTTCACCTCTGACCACACCCTGAGTCACTGTATGCTCTGGTCAGAGGTGTGCTTTACTGCACATCTGACCACACCCAACAGTGATGTCACTATGCACTGTACCCTCCTACATCACCTCAGTAATTTACATTTTTGATTGCACAAATTTTCTCTCCTCAAATCTGTGGCAACTCAACCTTTAACAGGTGCAACATGGCAGCTGGAGAACCCCTCAGTGTTTCACAAGGTACAGTACAATGACAACTCACTGCCAGCAACAGGGCCAGCTCAAGTGTTTTACTGTCTCTGTTAGTGAGGTCAAACACACCTCTCTCCTCCCCAGCGTTGGTGACATTGACTTTCATTCCGCCTCCACTCGCTCCCTCTCTCCCTCGTCTCCTTTCTTTCATTGCCTATATCTCCCTCGCCTCCCCTTCTGTCTCCCCCACCTCCTCGCGTTTTCCCTGCATCTGCCTCCCCTCTAATTCACGGCGTTTAAAGCAGCCGGGGCTTTTAAGGGAAGTTAATTGCACTCAAATTATGTTCGACCGCAAAAGGAGTGAGGGAGCGACGGAGGAGAGACAGAGAGATAGAGAAGAGATAGATGGAAGGAGGGAGGGATGGATGTCAGAGTGAGAAGATAATTGCGCCAGAGAGGGACGCTGCGATTAGGGTCACTCTTTCTCCCTCTGTCTGTTGAACAGACGAAACGTCACATTTGGATGGTAGTAAACAACTTGGCAGGTGATCAGGCTCTTGTTTTGAAAGGGTGAAAGTACGGCAGCGGAGCCAAACTTGAGAGACAAAGACGGAGAAGAAGACAGAGAGAGGGAGGTGGATGGGAAGAAAGAGGGGTTCACTGCATCTGTTATCTGTTTGGTTCCCATGGTAACATCCTAACCTGGTTTAAAAGGTTGACGCTATGGGGGTGGAAAGGGAGCCGATGTTCGTGTATATGGTTATGTGCATGTAGGCAGGGGGATGTTTGGGTGTGTGCGCGTGTGTGCGGCCATTACTCATGGACTTAACTGGGACTAAATTATGTATTAGACAGAGGTATAATGAAAATCATTCAAATGAAATTTCTATCTTTTCTTCTCATGGAGCGCTGGGGAGACCCCGAGAATTGACCTGCGAGTCAGACCATAATTAACGTGTCCGATCGCGCCCCGTCCCATTCTGTCTCCTATTCCCACAATGAAATTAAACCTCGCAGCAGAGTCCTGGGGAAGCTAATGAAATGGGAATGTGACAGAAAGGAGCGATCAAAGACCTCAGGTGCACACACGGGTCTGCAGCCAGGACTGTACACAAGCACGTACACGGAAGCACAAAAGATGTTTGTATATTTACATAAACAGTTTAAAAGGATAATTCCAGTTTATTACAATCTTTCCTCTTCTCCTCCACTATTTCTGTGACAACATTGTACTCACCAAAATAACTGCTGAGATCTGGGAACGTGGCAGCCATGCTACAACAAAGTCAGACGGGGTAAAGAATGAGTCATCAGACAGCGACACTTAAGGCTGATTACCTAAACCACTATTTGGAGGTAAAACCACAAGCTAGTGCGAAAGGTTGGCGATCATCCTGCATGACTTATATTACTGGCACATGAGATTTGTGTCCAAGTGAGCAACATTACTCACTTCTCAGCACTCATTGTGTATTTCCTGTAAGTTTTGGGCAAAGCAGGGAAGGGTTTAGGGGGATATATTGGCAGAAGTGGAATAATATAATGTAATGAATATGTTTTCTTTAGTGTATAATCACCTAAAAATAAGAATTATTATATTATTGCTCGAGCACTCGGAGAGCGCAGACCTCCGCCAATCAGCTTGGATTTCCCGCCATTTTATTATTTTATTCAATTCGCTTCAACCAATCACCACCAAAATTGTATCATCTGTTCCTTGTGCTATTATCAACCTTTCCTGAAAACTTCATCAAAATCCGTTCAGAACTTTTTGAGTTATTTTGCAGACAAACAGACCAATGCCGGCGAAAACATAACCTCCTTGGCGGAGGTAATAATAAAGATTGCCATGTTGCACCACGTTTCCACAGTAGCCCAGAACAGACAAACCAAACTCTGACACAAGAAAGGGCCATTGGCGTCTTTGAGTTTTCGTGTTTTTGCATTGTCATGTTGGCTGCAGTACTTTGCAACCCCTCCAAAATGAGAGCATCGAAAAAACACAGATTTTTTTTACGTGAAACTGCTTTATTCAGTGTTTTATGCCATTTTTAAATCACTGGGTCTGTTTGTTTTGGAGAGGAAGAGACCTCTGTCTGACAGTAAGATCCTCCTGAACGTCTGAAACAGAAATAAGGTGAGCACACATTAAGTTATTAGAGAAGCACATTAGCAGATGCTGGGCAAGCCACCCATCTGTGACTTGCCAAAGAACATTGCAGAAAAACTGATTTGCAACGTGAAACCGCTTTATTCACCAGTTTTAATCAGCTGGTCTGGAGGAAGGGACCTCTGCAGATAATAGGCTCCAGCTAAAAACCTTCTAAACAACGAATACTGAAGGAATTCTAACTGAGAGAAGTTTCAGCTTGTTGCAATCTGCAATCCTCGCTCCTAAATGCTACAAAATCCCCCTAAATGTTACTCAGTGTTCCTTTAAACACGCCACAAGATACAAATACACAGCAGTGTGAAGTATAAAGTGTTTTAGTTCAGTCTGACAACTGCTGAAAAAAGAGCTTAGATTTTCACCATAAATAGATCCTACTGTAAATGATCTTTTTAGAGCCTAGCAGGTAGCAAGGGTAGTTTTTGCAATTTGCTTGTATTGCATGATTCAGTTAAGTTATAATCCAGATCAAAATTGTTTCAGTCCAATTTAAAGGAACAACAAAACAGGAGGTTTCAAACACAAGTCAGCAATGAAGAAAACCGCATAACAGCAAACATGAATGTAAACAGTGAGCGACTTTATTCATTGAAGTGGCTTTTCAAATTTTTCATGGGGATGGACATGCATTTAACACTTTGACACTTCTCCCACCAAATTTGCTCATGTATGCAGGTTTTTTTTACTGTGGGAAAACTCGTTATAGATAGGTGATAGACTGCTCTCCCATTGCCAGTAGACCAGTATGACTTTGGCTTTTTTTCTTGGTGTGTCTTGTTGGGAAGACAGGTTAGTCAACAGTAGAAAGCAGCATCGAGGCCAGTGGGCAGTGGTTACTTCTTTTTTGTATCTCTTACTTACTCAGTTTCTCTCTCAAACTCGGTGCTGACTAAATTTTGAACAATGTTTGAGTCCTTCTTGGGGGGCCTCCCTGGTGTAGTGGTTAGAGCACTCATCCTCCATGCGGACGGTCCAGGGCTCAAATCCTGCTGGGGTCGACGTCAGCAAAGGCATGTGGTCACAAGAGGCTCCCACCGCCGAATCAAACAGGATCGGATTCCCCAAGGAGGCTGCTGGATAAGAGAGTAACTCTTGAATCTGTGCCAAGTCCTCAACGAGGACACGTCTCAAGCCCATTGTAGACGGGAGGTTCCAGATGTAAAAGCAGATTCAGTTTGAGCGCTTCTTGGATGGAGACAGACAGTATTTTATTGCGGCTCATCATTGCGCCACACCGGCAAAGGGATTAAAATCAGCTCATCTACCCAGTCGTCATCATTCAATCACTGCTGACCAGAACACAGCTGGAGCCAATAACTACCTGTGACTACTGCAGAGTCATGTCCCAGGAATGAATGTCGATTGTAACCTTTACCATTATACCAAAGCCAAATGTTAGTAGTTTTTTGTTCAGTGGGACTTTACAGATTCACACAATGCAGTTTGGTTAGATTAATGCCCCCGTTTTATTCCAATTCAGGCACTACTTATTGCACAAGAAAACTTTGCAGACAGCTACGGTAGGTGAGGCAGGTCAAATTTGAACCAGGGGGTAAAGTGTGACGGGACAGTTTGGGTGATTATTTTGTTGTTTGACCTCATTTTCTCTTCCAAATAACTTTGGCTGCTTCAGGTGTTTGTTAAGAAGCTTTGTGAGTAACTAGCTGCTTGTGTTTTATTTCTCATTTGACTTTAAGTTTTAGTGATGATGCAGCTATCATAGATCTCAGCAGTGGACTGATTACAGTTGCAATAAACAACTTTTTTGTGAAATGAGGGATCATTACCAACACTTTGGGTTGATGTTGTTCAGATAATCTGGCTACGCTGCCGGTTTGTTAACACCTGTCTTACCGAAATTTTCCTTTAGATGACAAGACAAGATATTACAGAGGTGATAATATTTAAAGACACAAACAGAATAATGCAAGGCCCTCACACACACACACACACACACACACACACACACAGAAGTAGGGGTTCACAGCGTCACTACAGAAGGATCTTTGTTCTCAGGGTGAGATACGAACACCGCTGTGAGACTCTCTCTTCACATGTGTGCACGTTTGTGCTTGTGTTCTCACACACACCCACACACACACACACACACACACACACACACACCAGGTCCAGTGTTTTGGTTTCCTGGCTGCCCTATTGTACCCTGGCAGTCTTTAATAAATGGTCCTCTGTGTATTTGTGAGCGTGTGTGAGTGTGTAGACTCATCTGTCAGCCCTCCTGGCCTCTTGTCACATCCAGCGTTTCCTTCGCCCCGCTGACACTACTCAGCGCTACTGATCACCCGCCATCACCTTCACTCCTCTAGGGATCTGTGGCATGAAACTCAAGACACACACACTCCATGTATTTTCTTTCAATTGTGCATGCGGCCTGCACAAACTAACATCACGGTGTGTGTGTCTTGTTTTTGATTCACTCTCATATGGCCATGATGGGGGTTGCTTCCCTCAGACTCCCCAGCGCTGCAGCTCCATCACAGCCCCACAAGGGAGCCTGATAGGCAGGCAGAGAGCGAGATGGGCTCCCCATCCCCCTCCAGGCAGCGACTGGCTAGGCTGAAGGGTCCCAGCACCAGACCCCCTTTCATAGCCCTGAATGGACTTGCCTTATTTATATTCACACTCTGTCACACAGGGGGACCCCAATCTCACAATGCCACTGTGGCTTTGTCCGGCAACTCTGTATTTATGTGTGTGTGTGTGTGTGTGTGTGTGTGAGTTTGTGTGTGCGCACGGGTATTTGTGTTGTTTAATCGGAGGGCATGTTGCCGCTGTGTAGTCTGTGCATGAGAATTCATTGCTGTGTGTGTGTGTGTGTGTGTGTGTGTGTGTGTGTGTGTGTGTCTATAGCTCTAATGGAATGCCTCCCTCCTCTATTCACCGAACCCACATCACAAGCAGGCAGCTGGGCGATATAGTGTGATTGTATGTGTGTGTGTGTAGGTGTGTGTGTGTTTGTGTGTGTTCCGACCCTCCCTCTGTGTTCAGTTGTAACCCAGAGCAGCGCTTTCATTTTCCTGTCATAACGTGTATTGATTTCCCTCAGCCTTGCAGCAACACACACACACACACACACACGCACACACGCACACACACAGATATCCGATGATCCTTAAAGTTGCACACACATGCGCACATTCATATGCTCTTGTACACACACATTTCGCGTGCACACATACATAGTTTGTCTCTGCCGGATAAGGAACATTGTGTTCAAAAGCTGCCTTGTTGGAGTGAGATTACTTCTCACGTATGGTCGCCACTTTTGCAATCACACACTCGCAGGTGCACACACACACCATCACATACTCTTTTTGACATAAAACAGTAAATACGGCTGATTGCTAAATTAATCTTCCACGTCACTGCAGCCCCTCGTGCCCGGCTTTGCTTGGGAGAAAGTGATCACTCTCGCCTTCCTTAGTGTTTTCTCATTTTCCCTGCCGTACCCTCTCTGCTCCTCTCGTACCTATCTTCACCCCCCTCCCCTACCTAACCACCTCCAACTCTATTTGTATTGTAATTGCCTTGGTAAACAGCACCACTTTGGCACTGAAGCAGCTCTGATAGCTTGTGTTTGGGATGCATTAAGAGTGGCGATGCAGACACCATGAGTGTGTGTGCATGTGTGTGTTTGTTTGCGTGTCTGGCAGCAATTGAGTAGTGTGCGTCACATAGCATCCCCTCCGTATGCTCAGTTTTTTTAGACATGCAACCGTCTCGGTCGATTCTTCTGTTTATCAGACATGATTTGTTCGAGTTTAGCTTTTCATTTTCAGTGCAGATTTAAAGACATCACAGAAATGCAGCATTATCACCAGCCCCAGACGTATTTACAGATAGTTACTGTAAATCCTAATATTTCACAGCTTTATTAACCCAATCTGAAAGTGGCTAAGTTTATTAATATCATGATCCCTACAAGTTTCCACAGAGTTACAGGACACAGCTTCTCTTGGAGTTTTTCACCTTTTGTAGTTATCCAGAAAAGTGAGCTGGATAAAAGTTTGTAAGAAAACAGGCCCCACGCCTCTTTCCTTCCTAAATTTTTTCTTGCACCTTCGGTCTTCTAAATTGACAGATGCAAACAAATTCAGCAAGACTTTAAGTGTTTATTTGAGTATTAGTAGAGAGACAACAATCAGTGGAGAGAAATGGGAAACAACATGCAACAAAACTCCACAGTGGGACTCAATCTGAGGACACTGCAGTTGAGGCTCCTTAAACCCCTCAAAAACCTCCTTTTAAATACCTTATTTTACAGTGTAGCAAAAATTATGTCATTTATATATCTTGTCTCTGCAGTGCAGTATGTGGTAGATGGACAGATACCATGTCAAATCTGTAGTTGACATGGCAAACTAAAACTGGAATCTGGGTGTTCAGGATCACCGCAGATTTCATTATCGCTCTCAAAGCTTTTGAATAAACTTATAGTATCAAGTAAATGTTGATGTCTGTCAGTCAGTACGTTTACATGCAGATTGAGAAAATCAAATTATTGGCTTCGTCCGACTGAAACCAGACTTTTAAATGCATGTAAAGAGCTTAGTCCAACTGAAATTGGACTATCCGTAGCTCAACTAACACACCTAGATAATTTGATTGAAAATCAAACTATTGCTGCATGTATCCACTTAGTCCGACTCGAGTCGGACTCGGCGTTCTGCGCATTCACCACTTTTTCTTTTGTGGGCTTTTGATGAAGAAGGAGATGGCGTAGCAGCAGTGCAGTAACTCCCAGAAAAACAAACAAACAAACACCATGGTGACCGAGAAGCAGAAGACGCACTTCTGGACAGATGAGGAAACTACATTAATGCTTCGACAGCTAAAGGAGCTAAACATTTTGAAGTTTATGGATGGTATGAAAACATGAAACACGGATTTATTAAAAAAAAAGTTTCTGAACAAGAACCGGAACTAGTTCAATACGCACTGTATTAAAAAGGACACAGCGCCGCCCATCGAGGCGGACTCCGACGTACTTGGTCAGAAATGCGATTTTCTCTTCTGCATGTATACTCAGACAAGACGAGAAGTCCGACTTGACTGATTAACTGAGCTATGAGCTTAGCTCGACTACTGCGTGCATGTAAACGTACTGAGTGTCTCATGTGTGTTTGTCTACTTTCTCTCCGCAGTAAGACGATCATCTCATTCCCTGGCCACTGACATGTTTGAGCAGCACCTAGGGGCGCACCTCCTGCAGGTAACAACCACAGCACCTACACTTTCCTCCTCCTTCTTCTTCTGTGATAATTATTATGCAACTTCATATGTTTACATTATGTATTTTAGATGTTTTCACTGTAGTGATTAAACACTATCCTGTCTCCAAAAATGTCAAACTGCCCGTTTTTAACGTTAAATTTTTAGGTAGTCCAGGGAGTTTTATTTAGTATGAGAAGTAGGTAAATTTTAATTTTTTAATTTCTCCATTTATCTGAAAAGTTTAAAATATATATAAGGCTTCCTTTGGACAGTTGTGCTTTAATGTTTATGTAGGGAAACTTTTGCTTTTAGGAATGAACCACAAGTCAGTCTGATCCAGGATTTCCGAGCACATTTGTCTCATAAGTGAGTGCATTGTGCCACAGTGTGTCAGTGCTTGCGTGTACACCTCAAATCTTCTTCAAACTCCAATCGCACACTTTCCCAATAGTATGTCTCTGCAGACCCGGAGACTGCAGATTCAGACCCGCAGTTCTGGACCCGCAGTTCTAGACCCCTTGTTTTTCGTCCCCTACTGGACGGCTGTATAACTGCAACTAAATCAGCATCTCACCCAAACACCACTGTTTGAAAGAAGTTGGACTTTTAATGCTTTATTACAATTTACAATTTTAAAATTTTATTACACCAGAATAAAAATACCAAGATTTAATTGTTGATTTATGCCTGGGTGCTGTTCTGCATCATTATTGTTTGCTGGTTGTTCTGTATGGTTTGATCCAACTATTTCTTAATATTCATCAGACTGCTCTGACTAGCACGCCAAAAACTTGCACTGCATTGATCAAACCCGCTACAACATATAATAGGAAATGTCTGGTCTTGGGTGTCCAGTACTCACTTTTGTTGTGGGAATTTGAAACAAAGGCTGTGAAATACTGAAATGGTTTGAAATGTTTTATTGTGTGCAGTGGTTACATCACACATCAGGGAGATCTGCAGAGAAAAAAAAAGAAATCAAACATATCACAAAATTGAAAACAGAAACACTTAAAAAAAATTAAATGCCTATCACACTCTACACTGAAATACTGAAGATTCTGGAGCACAGCAAATACATTATTATATCGACATATTAACAATAGTGCCCCTTCCTTCCTCATCTGCCTTTCGATCCTCCACAAAACTCCTCCACTTCACTGTGGTTTCCCCTTTCTGGATTGTTATGTGCACCTTAAAAAGAGAGTCCCTAATTATTCAAAGTTAAGATTTTTCAACCGTTTTACACACATAAACAAGGCCAAAACCTAATAATAGACAAAAATACATTTCTGATCATCTGCGCTGGATGAGCTTAATTTCTATCCACAAAATCTCATCTCTAAATATATGCTATAGAGTAATATCAATGTAGTGATATAAACACGTGATATATAATATTATGAATAATAAAGGAAAAACGTGTGTAGGTGTATTACATGATAAACATGAATACAAAATTAACTTTTAGCATAAAGTACACTAATTGCCAATATGTAAACAGTTTCATGCTTGTATGAAAACGTAAGCCTATACACGTTTTTCTCATATCATCCACTTCATTGCTTTAATCATTTATTCATGTTTAATTTAAAGCACATGCTAAAATTATTCGTCATCGTGCTTCGGTTTCATGAAACAAAATGTGCAGGTCAAACAGTTCATTGCTAACAAGCTAAACTATTACCTACTACTTTAACCCATATTTGACGTGCCTTTCAGACTATCGTGGTAAAGACAGTCATATCATTTTAAACGTATCACTGTAAAACATGAAGTTCGCTCTCTAATTCAAGTCAACAAAATAGTTTAAACAAATAATATGATTCACATTCAATACTCACACTCGGATCGTCGTTGGCCATATTCAATAGTTGTAATAGTATGTTGGCTTCCAATGAAATAGAGGGCGCTGTCGCGAAATACAAGGGGTCTAGAACTGCGGGTCCAGATCTGCAGGTCTGAATCTGCAGTCTCCAGGTCTGCAGACACACCCTCCTCTCCCATTCACACACATAGACACCCACACATTTCATATACTTCAGATGCTCGGACGATATCATTGGCTGCCAAAGAATGCCTCCCTGAGCACTGACAGATGAATGGAGCCTGAGGGGGATTCTGGGGCAGGAGGGCTGCAGGGATGACGAAATGCAGGATGTAGAGACAAAGAATCAGAGCTGGTGTGAAGAAGGTAACACTGCAGGTTGTGGTTTAGACCGAGAGGAAGCTGAGGGAGGAAAGATGGTTGGGACTGCAACCAAAGCAGAGAGGGATATAGAAAAACTTGAAGGATCTTAATGCCTTATGTCTTATGTAAAGCACTTTGAATTGCATAGTTGCTGAGAGGTGCTAAACAAATATATTTGCCAAGTAGGAAACAGGTAGGAGTGGGAACAGGTAGAGAGGGGGGGAAAAGAATAGACGCTGAGAATTTAGAAGTGAGAAGGTTGCGGTAAAACAAAGAAACGTTACATATGTCTGCTCTCCTCTGGCATTTTAAAGAGGAAGGGAGGCTTAGGGAACGGCGCTGATAGAAATCAAATTAACGCTCCAGAAAAACTGTATGATTCTTTCCTCCCAGCCGTCCTCCCGCCGTAATAGCCTGATAATTGCACTTTAGTTCTCCGACATTCAGGCGGCTGGTTTCTCCTCGCCGCGACACACGACGCCCCACACCCCGGCCACACATTTGCATACTGGATGTGTCAGTTGCATAAATTACCACTGCCACTTTAAGCACTGGGCCGCCAAAATAGCAATCATTCTTCTAGAGCAAAGTGGCCCTGGTCTGTGTGTGTGTGTGTGTGTGTGTGTGTGTGTGTGTGTGTGTGTGAGGGGCTCACTCCTGGATGCTTGTTATGACGATTAATATTATTCTCTGAAGCAGTCCTCTCTAATGGCCTGGCTGTATACCTTTCACTTCTCATTAGAATCACTGCAGGCTGTAATGACTCTGGTTCTATCTGTGTCTGTGTCCGAACCGGTGTCTGGGCGGGTGTTTACGTGTGTGTGTGTGTGTGTGTGTGTGTGTGTGGCCGGAGACACAGGATGAAGCTCTGGTTCTGAGTTTATTACAGTTGATTGAAACAGCTCTGGTCTATAAGCTCAGTTTCTCGTGTCTCTTTGCTCTGTTTTTTTGTGTGAGTTTGTGTGTGTGCTTGTCTAAATGTCTGACTTTGTGTGTGTGTCAGTGTGTTTGCGCACACATGTGGCATTTTTGTCTCAGTGCTGCTTTCTGTGTGTTTAGTTATGCAGGCCTTGTTGACAGCTGTTGTGTGTAGCTGCAGCTTGCATCTATGGGACTCGTTTCATGTCTGTTCACATTCATGCGTGTGTGTGTTTGCGTGTGTTTGTGTGTGTGAGCGCCTGTGCTTGTGAATTGAGAGAAGAGGCCACAGGGTGACGGGTTGTTTGTTCTCTAGCTCATTGTAATTTGTTCGATACACACTAATTGCTCTAATTTGTCTGTCTTGTTGTTTCTGTTTGCTGTTATGTGTGTGTCGGTGTGTGTGATGTGTGTGTGTGTTTTTTTTATGTGCACAGTCTCTGGATGGCTTTGTGTTCGTGGTCAGTCAGGAGGGACGTTTCCTCTACATCTCAGAGACAGTTTCTATCTACCTGGGACTCTCACAGGTAAGACGACCTCATTGCACACACACACACACACACACACACACACACACACACACACACACACACACGCTAGAATAATCCTTTGTACACAAGTGCATTTGCACACATGTGCCTATCTTCTGCTTACGCTTTCATATCCCCTC